>NW_021634644.1:0-333033 GCF_004799145.2 Neltuma alba
GCTTCCAAGTCAACATCCAAACATAAAATCCCCGTCACAGGGATTTAATTAGTTGAGAGTTGAGATTTTAATTACATACTAATTAGGAGTATTTAACTATATATTTGAATAAACGTGTTGATAATGAAGCTACCAGACAGGGGTACGAGGGAAATGATGAATAGCCGAGGGGAATATGATTCATGAGGATAGGAATTAAAGGAGAAGAGCGGTAAAGTTAGGAAGGAGGTAGGAAAGGGAGTGAAACACTAAAACCAGGCTGCGGAATCACATGGAGAAGACCGACTTTTCGTCTACCTGCGGGCTGATTAGTTTTTGATTAGTCTCGAGTGTGTCATGCATCCAGTGGCGTAGTGGATGAGTCGTGGTGGGGAGCATTCCATTTTAATATTTTGGGCATCCCAATGGACCAATTCATCTCCTCTAATGCTCTTATTTATCACACCATTACTCTCCTATCATTATCCTTTTTTACCTCTTTCCTCGTCTCTTTCTGATGCTGCGTACGATCAAATTAATTAACAGTTTTAAAAAAAAACCTCCTATTTCTCTATTATAATTTGTGTCTGCTATTTTGGCTGCTAACATGATGGGCGCCAAACCTCATGCTTATCTACTACCGAGCAAGTCCAATATGTGTTTCGTCAACAAAGCGACCGATCCCCAAGGGGACAAAATCTTATCATCAGGCAGCTTAATAAAAGGAGGCCTTCCATAGCCCTTGAGATCCGCTTGATTCAATTAATAATTAGGACTGTGGCAAATTTATCCGCATGGCCGCGAGCTTGATGACCGATGGACGTCCACGTCACGTTCCGCTTATGCTTTCTACTGCGTTGCGCTTTAAACACCCTGCCTTTTCATGCTTAAAAGCATTCTTTTCTTAAAACACAGGCACGCCCACAAAATGGCATGCATATAGTTGACGAGGTCAACATTGCTTTATGATTATTATTATTATTATTATTATTGCATTAAAGGAGTGTATAGGAGTATCAACACCTTGCTTTCAGTAGCGCCTTAAAGAGAGTGTGCAAATACATATTTATGATACTCCCCCCCCGTTCTTTATTATAAGACAAATACTAATTTACGTTGATCAAAAAAACAGTTAAATTAGTTAAGGACAATTAATATGAAAAAGTATAATATTTTTTCCAACAATACCCCCATTAATAGGGAGAGAGTATGAGAGAGAATAATTAATTATTAAAGAAGAGAAGTGGGAGGGAGGAGAGTATGAGTGGGAGATAAAATAAATAGGGGTTAAATAGAAATCAATACAAAAAAATAGAGACAACTTTTAAGTGTCTCTTATATATTGGAACATGCCATAAGCATCAAATGTCTCTTATAATAAGGAACGGAGGGAGTATTTTAGTATACATGTTTAATACTTGTTTGATGACACTAGGATGGTGGAAATAGGAAATTAAGAGGAGGATTGGCGAACTTAATCACGTGGTTTAATGATACAACTATCATCAGTGATGTCATCAGATTAATTGAACCTGCAATGATATTTTCTTAAAAAATCAAAGGCGCAACTAGCGTGCAGTGCCCAATCAGAAGCTGAGCAATGCGCATATGGATCTAATCAGATAAATGCAATTCACGGAGGCAACAGATGAAGAAACACACGGGAAATAGTGAGAAAAGTTATTCATCAGTGCATGAGATGAAGTCATGGCTTACATAGGAATTAGGAATTAGGAATTGGGATTGGTTACTTCTTAGTATCTCATGATTGAACGCCCCAACACCCGATTCTGCGTCTCCTTTAACCACGCCCGCACATCGTATATATTTCCCAGAACTTCAACATCGGCGGTTCATTATTTAACATACTTGACCATTACGTGTACAAACAAATTTTGCTGTGCATTTGCTTGGGGAGATGCGAAGGAATTGTAGCCACGTGATGGTCACCTTTTATCCAGAATAAGATTCTTTTCCCCACAATTAAGTTAATTTCTTCGTGGACAACGAATTTCATTCTATGTACTGGACACTGGACAGGCATGTACAATATATTGGCGAAGGGCCTTAGCTTTTGCCGTGTGACGTGTTGGTGAGCAAGAACTGGGACTTCCTTTTTTTTTTTTTTGGGCCATTTTCATTGATCCCAAATTAGTCAATGAAATCCGCTGTTTTTCTATTAGTAAACAAACAACAACGAGAAGCACGTGATTTTTTTTCAAAGATTAATTGATGCTGAGTTTGACAATCCACCCGTGCGGTTATTCAAGCAGTTAATTAACAACATTAACGTGTAATAAATGCTCAGCCTGACTATCCACGTTCTGGTACTGTAATACAAGAAATTAGAAGACGGAAAAGAAGAGTGGGGCAGTGGGCTACTCTAATTTAAGCGATCGACAGTGACATCCCAGTTTGGACCCCATATGGAATCTTAGCTGCATGAGCTCGTTTTGCGTGTGATCATTGCTCAAGGTTTCAATTTGTTATCACTGTCTGAAAAGAAGTGAAGGGAAATTAAACAAGTCAGCCACGTTTATACACAGATACACACGGGGGCTCTGATACTGAATTATTGTGTCATATTTGTTAACTTACCTTATCAATTCGTATAATTTCACCTGGCGAATTCAAATCTATGTAACCCTATAGCTCATTGGTATCAATATGAAGAATGGTACAATTTATCTTTATTCCTAGGCAAGTAGATACTCTAAAACGCATATTAATTTCATAGACATTTGGAAAAGTGCTGGTGAATTTCAGATCTTTTTTTAGCCGCAATAAGGAGGAAAAAGTCGAAGCACTCGCTGATGGAAATAAAAAAAAAGTTTGTGGTGACTGGAGCTTGCTTGCCATTTTATTGCGGTGAGAAGATGGGGCGTTGACCGTTTCATGGCACTTGAAGAAACCAGGACGAAGCCCATATGCCATCGTGGGTTGGCATTTGGCAAAGCACCAATCCCATGTTTGGTTTAATCGAATCCACGTGTCTATAGATATGAAGTCATTGAAGGGCATGGCATAACTATGGCTATCAATCATGTAAGGGCTTTAAGCATAACAAAATTTACAACTTTCCAACCTCTGAATGTTCGAAACATGCGTCAGTATTTAGTAATGAGCACAAAAATTGATTTCTTGTCTCTCCAATCATAATTTGAAAACTACTCTTTTTTTTTGGCCATCAGGAAAATTACACTGATTTATAGTTCTATTAATAATATCATGACACCGAATATATATTCATTTTTATTTTCCAGCTAACGAAACCTGACTAAAAAAACTGTACTGTAAAGCATAAACTGTTTTCATGCCCTGATGGGCTGGCATCGTACTGATTACTGAATGTTGAATTTTGTTCTCTCCCCATCCCTTCTTACACGTCCACATCGGCCTTAAACCCCTCCTTCTTCCGGAAAACAAAACACAAAACGACCGCACGGAGCGCGAACTCTCTGAGAGTCGCTGCTCGCCATGGCCACGGCTGAGCAGCCTCCGAAGAAGCGGAAGTTATACGAGCCTCTGCCAGAATCACCACCTCTGCCACCGCCAATCTCCAAATCAATAGCCCCAGACTCACCCTCTCCCAAAACCCTAACCCCGCCCCACTCCTCTGTACCTCCGCCGGCAACTCCTCCATTGTCTCAGGAGCAGATTAACATCAGGCTCAGGAACAAAGATGAAATCCGGAATGTTTACGAATGCTACAAGCGGATTAAATTATGCTTGTCTCAAAAAGATGGCGCCCTCATCTCTGAACTTGAGCAAAGTTATCTCTCTCTCATTTCTGCTTCCAGAGGTCAGCACCTTTACTCTTTTGTCATATTCCTATCCACTGGCCTCAATAATCTGTTGATAATAATTTACGTGACAATTAGGATATAATAACGCATCTGATGGTAATTATTTTGCGTAAGCGGATTCATGCCGAGGATTCAACTGAAATATTATCCCTTTGGCTGTCCTTCAGAATTTGGACGGGTTGCTCCTATCCACATTTATTTGACTGCTCTCAGAATTCTATATATACTAATGGCAATAGTGAAAATTGCATTGATAAGTTAAAACATGCATTTATGACTCGCGACTGATTTGTCCTTTCGAGGGTGATGAATAATGTTGTTCGGAGAATGAATGTGGATGAGAAGTAGTCATAGTTGTAACTAGTCATGTTTTGTTATGATGGTTAGTTAGTTAGAATCTTAGCTGACTAACCTATTTAGCTTGTAATCTGACTCGAGAGGAGCTATGTGAATTGATGATGAGGTTCTGAATCTTAGCTAACTAACCAGCTGATGAGCAGTTAGAATCTTAGCTAACTAACAACCTATTTAGCTTGTAATGACTTGAGAGGAGCTGCATGACTTGATGATGAGGTTCTGCATTTCAAGTCCCCTTTTCCTATATTAATCTTTTTATTTCTATCCTTTTTTCTCTTCTCATATTTAGATAAATGCAAATGCCAACTTCACAGAAGGATAAGCATCTATCAGTCGACCATGAGGTTAATCTTGCCTTGTACATTAATTGAAGCATTATAGTTTAGCTGGTAATCTACCTGCCAATATACTACTCATTATAAAGTTCAATTTTTTATCAGTCTCTATTATCATCACATCCAATATCTACAGTATCGTACGTTATCAACTGTTCTGCATTAGCTGGGCAGAATTGAACAAATTTAAATAAGATTGCACCCTATGAACTATCTTTGGCTCATGTATGTTACTTCCTATACGGGAATTCTTTCTGCGACAAACAGATAGATAATAGATTCCGGAGCTTTACTACTTCGGTCAACATCATATTACTTGAAGCCGTTAAGTGGAGAAACAATGATGACAAATCACATCTATGTTCATTATTCAGCTTCCCCATATACAATGATAATTCACTTATTTTATGCCTGTATAATATCTAGCATTTTTGGGGTGTCCTTATTTTCTCATTCGAGGTCAAGTTGGTGGCAGAATGTTCAAGATACTTTAGGATTTTATCTTATTGGTTGACATCCATGTTCTATTACAGTACTATTTTATTACTAAATTTAGTGTTTAGTCTGCCACAAACTTTATTTGACTACCGCTAATTGAAAAAAGAATGATTCACATAATTTCCACTATGAAATTTCCTTATAATGGAAGTAAAACTTTGTTATTGTGACAGGTTGTATGAGTGTACAAAGAATTGTGGCTGATTTTATTCCTCGATATGCATGTCACTTTCCAACTGCCTTGGAAGCTGCTGCTAAAGGTGTTATTAATATGCATAATTGGAGTTTAACACTGATCAAGAGACGGGAAGATTATGATGGTATCGCATTTGAAACTGCTAAGGCCTGTATTTTGGGTCTGGTTGATATATGTTGCGCTGCTTCTCCAGTGACTCCAACACCATCTGTAAGTAGGGGAATTTGCTCTGCAGTTTTCCAAAATGTGATAACCTTTTTTGATGCATTATTTGGTGAAAAGGATATCTTTTGTATGGTTGATAAGAATTTCCTAAGGATGCAAGATTCTCCTGAGGTTTTTTCTGAGTTGAAGCAAAAGATTTTAGATGAAGACGAGCCTTCATTGGCTAAATTATCCAAGCTCTGTGCATTATCTGTGATTTGGATATTCTTCTCCTGCCCAAAGTATTTTCTTGCAGCTTGTTTGGAGCTTTTAGGCTCCAATGCAACCGAGGGAGCTTCTAAAGGAGGGAAGTATTTTGTGAGCCAGGTGACTAGGAGGCTTGATGAGGATGATGTGGTTCACCTTTTTGATAGAGCGAATGATGAACCTGAATCATGTGCAGGTTCTACAGGAACAAGTGTCAAAGGCAATGACATAGCAGAGGAGCTTTCAACTGCTAACTGTCATGTTTCTGAGGGTAGTGCATCTGTTCAAAATAGTTGCTTGCTCACGCTGGTAGTACCTCACCATTGTTGTCTTTGTGCGTAGATATTATGCAATTTGTTTTAAGTGAACTATAATATTTTAGTGGCAGTATATGTTTTATAGATTTGATACTGGTCAACAAGCTTTATGCTGTAAATGAAATCGTTTGCATGCCTTTAGACTTTTGGTCTATATTGTCATTATTTTGGGTCCAGATACAGATTATGCTTTGCTTAACGCACATTTCCCCTTTTCCCACTGGAGAACTGCATTTAGACAATCAGATCTTGCCATGTTCACAACTCAGGCTTAGACTTGTTTACCTTGTAGGAGTGTGATACCATGTTTATTAACACGTTAAGGAATCTGTTTTATACCAAAAACTCCTTTCTGAAAATTATGTTCAAGGTTTTTTACGCTTACTGTAATTGTGATCTTGCCATGTTCACAACTCAGGCTTAGAAGTTTTTACCTTGTAGGAGTGTGATACCATGCTTGTTAACACGTTAAGGAATCTGTTTTATACCAAAAACTCCTTTCTGAAAATTAGGTTCAAGGTTTTTTACACTTACTGTAATTGTGAAAACTGTTTAACCATTCCTGTAATTTTACTCAAAAAATCTGAAAGTTAGGTTCAAGGTTTTTTACACTTACTGTAATTGTGAAAACTGTTTAACCATTCCTGTAAACAAGGTTTAAAACTTGAATTTACTCAAAAAATATACTTACACTACCTGGCACTTTTTGCTGGGTCTGTTTTATGCAGGTTCTAGACAAGGATCCCTCGTTGAGGAGGTGGATGTTGTATAGGTGTAAGAAGTTATCTAATTCACTCAGTAATGCTTCATTGGAGATTACATCGGCAGTGCAGGGAATCCTTACAATTTTTGGGCAAGAAACATGTATGGAAGATTGTTTACTTGACAGCGATGAGGATAAACCTGATTCTATGAATTGCATGAATAGGAATCATGGGGTGCCTAAGGTCTCTGCGGAACATGAAAGCATTAGTGAATCATCTAGAAAAGCTAGCAATTTAAGAGTTTTTGTAAGTTCATCTGATGATGGATTTACAGATAAGGTTTCAGATAAATATGCAAGAGTTAATAACTCTGCAGTAAATCATGACTCTGAATCCGTATCAAAATTGGGACGTCATTTTGATAATGGAGTCTCAAGGCACATGGGCCTTGAGACAGGGACGCAGGGAGATCTGGCCCAAGTTAAATGTTCTGCACTGAGGGAGTCAGTAAGCAACCAGATGCCCTCACCTGCAATAAGAACATCAATAGAATTTAGGAGTAATGCTTTTGAAGGAAGAATCGACGTCCCAAATTTTGAGAAAAGTCAGGTTTCAAATATGGATTTCAATTTACCTCCATTGAGATCTTCTAGTGGAAGTGTTTGTAATATTCAGGCATCTCCTAAACATAAATTTGTGTCTTCAGTTGCTTCCACAAGAAGTCAAATCGTCTGGTGTTTCGATGGGGATCCTGTGTCTATGGATATTGTCTCTGCTTCAAAACAGCTCTGGGTAGGTTTTGCAGGGCTTGACCTGTCCGAAAATCATATTAGGTTTCAACTTGAGAGGTTTGGTCCAATTGAACAATTCTTTTTCTTTCCTATAAAAGGGTTTGCCTTGGTTGAATACAGAAACATCATTGATGCCATAAAAGGTCGTGAGTATTTGCCTGGAAGTTTTCCTTGCCGAGTTAAATTCATGGATATAGGATTTGGAACTAGAGGTTCTATGAATGGCGTTGCAGTTGGTTCTAGCTCACTGACCTACATTGGAAGTGTTTCCAGCCAATGGGTCAAGGATGAGATACTACATGAAACAAGAAAAGTCATCCATAAGGGTCCACTTATGGTTACTGATCTTAGCCAAGAGCGGGCATTACTCATGGAATTTGAAACTCCTGAAGAGGCTGCCTCAGTGATGTTGCATCTGAGACAATTCCGAAGGGAAAGAAGCAATCATTACCAACCTTTTGGCCCAAGGCCAGGTTTTGCTGCGATTGGAACTGCTCATATGGACGGTGCAAGACATGTGCCCGCACCTCCCCATCTTGACCTTAAAGCCAACATCCCAGCAAACTTGTCAAATGGTATCGCAGGATCTCCTCATTCTCGAACGTTGTCGGGGAGCCCTGCTGATAGCAGTCAAATGAGGTTGTCTGACTTGTCTTCCTTACTGGCATCATGGTGTGCAAAATAGAATAGTAATGAAAAATATAGTATGCCTTGATAATTTTGCAATTGCGAATGGTCATAATTTCTTAGATTTCAATCAGATACCATATGAAAGACGATTCATCACATAATTTCAAGAATCATCTCTCAAACAAGAAAAGTTATTTTCATTGAAGGTGGAAATTCGGTGAACATGATCTATGCAATTAGAAATTATCCATCAATGGCTTTGATGCACAGATTTGGTAAAAGTTGCCAGATGTTATGAAGTAAACTTGTTTCATGGAACTGTTAATTGATCTTGTATTTTATGTTGCGGCTGATGTTTCTTGCCTCTTCCAGTGGTTCTAAGATTTCTTTAACGAGTATTTGGATAATTTCACATAATATACATTGGGAAATAAAAATTTCTATCACGTTTGAATTAAAGGATGTTATGTCCTCGCCATAGCTTCTTGAAACAACAGAAATTATCTTTTTATGTGTACTCTAAGATGTATATATAGGTTATAATAATATTATAGATGTTAGTGTCACCGGGGAAAAAAAAAATTATAGATGTTATTGCTTCGGCAATGAAGAGCCATATCTCCGTACTTTCCATATATTTACACTAATTATAGCTTTTCAATCATCATCGTCGTCATTGACTTCATACTTCCAGCTTTGTATAATTACTGTTCTCCCATTTTTGTACAGCCAACATGGGATTAATGCTGCACCATTTTCAATTAAACCTGAAAACAACTCTTTGGAGCTTGTATCGCCTGGAGTAAAGTCAGAGAGTCAGGGTAGTGGCGCATGTGCTCCACCTATGTTTCAGTCAAACTGGAACTTCTCTTCTTCAAGGGAGATGCTGGAAGCTGGGGCAAGGAAGCCTGATGGTTATGACAACCTGCCAGCTGATCTTCATCAAGGAGGTAATATATTATGAAATTTCTGTCTGTATTTATTTGTTTGTTTATTTATTATCCTTTAAATGCCTACCACGTTTGTGAAGGAACTATATATTATTGGAATAATTAACTCAGCTATTTATTTGGTTTTTATGCACTGAACAATGCGCTTATCTTATGAAATCTGGCGCTGAGTTTGTCCTGCAACAGGCAATGTTCCACACATTCTCAATGCAACACAAGGGCCTCCTATCCCACCACCGCAACAAATTCAGTCATCTCCTTTCATTCGCCCTGTTTATGTTCCTCCAAATGGTCCATGGGATGCCCGGGGATTTAGTAATCATTTATCTGCCGAACAATACAAGACAGGATCATTGCCAAATAATTTTCATGGTAGTGCTGTTGTAACTCCTTTCATACCTGCTTCAGTCACTCCACTTGCTCAGATACAGGGAACTTCAGTTCCTCCTTACAACCAGCCGATCCCCCCACCAATTGTACCACTGCCTCCTTCATCCTTGCCACCCCCACCCCCACCTCCTCCACCTCTACCCCATACTCAACCACCCTCAGTTCCTCCACCACCTGGTTCTCCTCCACCCCCACCTCCACCGGTGCCTGTTCAGGAATTACCCAATACTGACAGTTCAGGAAAGTCTCCGCAATATCAATGGCAGGGAGTGCTTTGTAAAAGTGGAGTTAATTACTGTACAATATATGCATGTAGAGCAGATTCAAATATCTGCAAATATTCTAATGCCATTCCTGAGCCTTCTGAGTAAGACTACATCTTTTACTTCCTTATTGATCTGAATATATTTTGTTCGAAATATGAGCTGAAATTGCTGTTTCTGTGGTGTAGATGGCCTGCAAAATTAGATATGACTAAACGCACAGATCTTCGGCATGTAAGATCAACATTCGCTGGCACTCCGCAACACAGGGTGAGTTTAATAATAACCTTTGGTTGTGACTCCTCATGATATTTTGCTTATCTTTGTACTGTTGATTTATTTTTGATTCCGCGCTATTGAATTATATATGCATTGAAAGAGTTCATTCGCAGGTTTATGTATTGCTGTTTCATATATACATAAAATCTTCAGTGATGAGTAGTTTGAGCATAAAGATGGGTAAATGACAAGCAAAAGCAATTGGACTAGATAGAGTTTTCCTGCCTTGTAATCTGGTGTTTCTATTTAGCCATTCCCCTGCCCCCCCAAACCTGTATTTGTTCTGTCACTGCCTAAAGCTAATTAATTTTGACTGTTCTTGACATTTGTTTCAGAGGGAAGTTTGTCGTTTAATCCCGTCATCCACGAGTGACTACAAAGGGGTGTGTATTTTCTCTCTTGTTCTGTGCACCTAATTGATAGTTGGAATTAGTTTCATGTTGGAATAGAGCTGCAGTCTCTTGACTTCATATCTGCCGCTCAGTTTCAGGATTTTATATCTTACCTAAAGCAGAGGGATTGTGCGGGAGTTATTAAAATACCAGCTTCCAAGTCCTTGTGGGCGAGGCTTCTTTTTATACTCCCTCACATGCCTGAAACATGCTCTATGCTGTCTATTGCACCAGACCCCTCTGATTGCCTCATTGGATTGGTGTTGCCGAAAGAAACAAACTTCGAGTGGATATGATCGCTGTCATCATTCATAGGAGCACGGAGCAGAGTCCTCGTTGTATTTGTAATAATGTAAGCCGAAGGCACATGGCCCCCTCTGAAGAATGCAAATGCGCATTGCTTAACTTTCTCTTTCTGATTGATATTTTTGTTTTGTGAGAAAAAAGATGTGGAGGGAAAGCGGGAGAAAAAACGGCGGGTGGGGGTGTTTATGTAGATACAGTTCACTTTATGGCCATTTTTCCTACTCGGTCTGCTGTGTATAGGATTTTGCTCGTAGAAGGTATCCTGGGTAGTTAAGCTTGAGGCTGGATGTCCTGTATAAATGTAAACATCTTGTTTGATTCATGGAGGAATCATTTCAGTTACAACGCTGCTCCATTTCAGCTGCTAGTATTTGTTTGGAATCACAATTGAACACCTTACACATGATTTGAAGTAAACAAAATTTCACATGCTTACTTAGTATTCTATAAATCATGATTGAAAATTGATTTTGAAAAATTCTATCACCCTTTCAAACAAGCACTAGTTTGTAAGAGGTTTCTTGAAGCAATTGTATCAAGGAGGAAAGGAAAAAATATAAGATGGGATATTGCACCTTGAAACCATTATGACCGGGGGAAGCGCTGAAAAAAAGGTGCTATATATCGAAGATTTAGAGAGCTGGATAAAAATATCTGTAAGGAAAGTGGCCAGTGAAGGAGGAAAAATCAATTGGCTACTGTATAAACCCGGAAAATGGAGGGTAGTGTCTTGACGAAAAACAGGAGGCCCAGGCCTAACGTTTGCGCGGTGACAGGATGTGAAGAAAAACGTGGATCAAAAAGACCAATTAGTTGCTCTCGTTGAGAGTCGAACTCAAGACCTCCCGCTTACTAAACGGGTGCTCTAACCAACTGAGCTACGAGAGCTCGATCTTCTTCGTGAAATACTGTATTAAATAATTAATATTACTCTAACTCTTTTGGGACCAATCGTCACTATCAAGGAACTATTTTTCTAAATAATCTTGAGTTTCGACCCACATACCTTTTGAATACTATGTTTGTTCTCTCTTATTTGAACAGTAAAAGTTTATCAAAATGTACTAAAGCACGTATAGTGATCCCACCTTTTTCACGGAGCATAATCATAAATCTCCGCAATTCTTAGGGGCATTTTTTCCTTAGTCTTTTTTTAAGTAATATCTATTTGCACTCCATTGTTATAAGAGACATTCCCGGGACACATGCATGCCATTTGCCAAAAGGAATTTAGTAAATATTTATAAATTTAAAAATATGTGAATAAAAATGAAATTGAAAAAGGCTGAATTGGAGCGTATGAGGGGGAAACACATGGGCGAGGGATATGTGCGGTTCTTCTGCCCTCCATTTGCAATGTCGCATACATTCCACAACACTCGACCTTCGTTGAATTTTAAGGGTCGTCTCACTTGCCGCAATACAATAAATATATAATCATGAATCGGAAGTAGTATTGGATTCAGAATGAGCTCTTGTCCATGTTTCTCATGTCCCAGTTTGCACCATAGAGAACTTGTATTTCACAAGAATAGCTCATTACTGGAATTTATCACACTAAATACTATTATATCCGATCTTAATATAAAATTTAATTAGCTAATTTGAATAAATTAAGAAAATTAGTTAAGTTAGTTATTTGTAATAAATAACTGTTGTCTTTGTTAAAATATTCTTACTAATCTAGTGTATTAGTTAAAACTACTATTATTATAAAGGTTATCTTAAAAAATAGATAAATATGATAAACAAAGTGAATTGCGATCTTATATTTAGGGGGTGTTTAGGAAGTTATAAAAGTGTTTGTAGAAAGTACTTTTCGTAAATCGAAACAAATTCCTCTGCATATTTACTTTATAAACTGTAAAATTACTTTTAAAATCAAGGTTCCGTTTCTGTCCAAACAGTTCTTTAAACCAAAATAAAAGTTAAACAAATTCTTATACAAATATCAGAGGTAGTTTGATGTTGGCGGCAGATCAATGACTCTGGTGGGCAAAACAAAACAGTTTACAGTGAAAATATAAGCAGGATTTGCTGGCCAAAAAAAAATATAAGCAGGATTTGGATATAGGATTTGTTTTTTACCTCAAGATGCGGTAGGATATGCTGAAAAGTTTTGAAGATGCAAGTAATTAGTAGACGCAATTATTTGGTGATGAAAGGGGAGAAGGAAATTAGGTTAGGGAAATTTTCTTGAATTGACTTTAATCCATTCGAAAGAGAGGGAGGGGGTGGGGCGGGAGATTTATATGATGATCCCCTCAGGGGCGTGGCCTGACCTGTACTGATTCCCATGATTGATGGAAGCATGTGGCCAAATGTGAAACCTAATAATTCCACGTGGCATGTAATACAAGGCGCAAGTGTGAGCCGGATGCCCCACGCCACAGTAGCGAATCATTTTACCTGTACCGGGTGAGCCAGCCAGCAGGTTAAATAAAAACTTGCGAGCTTCCACACACTGGCTCCTCATCGAATGACGATCCTTCCACGCACGCGTTTAAAGAGAGCCCCCGCACCTGCTTGGCTTTTGGTCCGGTCAATATTCAATACGGGCACGTGTCACTCCACGCCGCGCCTCAAACCAAGCAATTATGTTCATTGTGTTCCTCAATTCTCATCAGTCCTCACAACACAACGCCTCTTCTCTCTCCCTCTCCCCCCTCTCCCTCTCCCTCTCTCTCTCTGACACTCGAATCTTGCCTGAACCACAACCTCCCCTCCACACCTCACCACGCAGCAGCTTACCACGATTTGACTTTTTGATCGCCAACCGTCGCCATGGGAACAGAGAGTCCGGCCAATTACACTTACTTGGGACGGAGTCTCAGCGAATTGAGTATCAACGATAATTCTTCCTCTGCTTTCAGCGACTGTAACAGTGATAGATCTGGTGAATTCCCCACTGCTTCTTCCCAGAGCCGCCGTCTTCTTATCGCCTGCGCTTCTGAGAATTCCGATGATTTTATTCGCCAGCTCGTCTCCGATCTCCATTCCACTTCTATTGACGAGCAAAAGCAGGCCGCCCTGGAGATCAGATTACTAGCCAAGAATAAACAAGAAAATCGCCTCAAAATCGCCGAAGCTGGAGCAATTAGGCCCTTAATCTCGCTTATATCTTCCCCCGACCTTCAGCTCCAAGAGTATGGCGTCACCGCGATTCTGAATCTTTCGTTATGCGACGAGAACAAAGACCTTATAGCTTCATCGGGAGCGATCAAACCTCTGGTTCGAGCTCTCAAGACAGGAACACCTGCGGCTAGAGAGAACGCGGCGTGCGCTCTGCTTCGTCTGTCGCAAGTGGAGGAGAATAAGATCGTAATTGGAAGGTCGGGAGCTATTCCAGCTCTGGTGAGTCTTTTAGAGAACGGGGGGTTCAGAGGGAAGAAAGACGCATCGACGGCGCTGTATTCGCTGTGTTCGGTGAAGGAGAACAAGATAAGAGCAGTACAAGCAGGAATCATGAGGGCGCTAGTGGAATTGATGGCGGATTTCGGATCAAACATGGTGGACAAGTCAGCGTACGTGTTGAGCGTGCTGGTATCGGTGCCGAAGGCGAGGACAGCATTAGTGGAAGAAGGAGGGATTCCGGTGCTGGTGGAAATAATAGAGGTGGGTTCACAGAGGCAAAAGGAAATCGCAGTGGTGATACTGTTGCAGATTTGCGAGGACAGCGTGGCTTATCGTACAATGGTTGCCCGCGAAGGAGCCATTCCTCCGTTGGTCGCATTGTCCCAATCCGGCACCAATCGGGCCAAACAGAAGGTCAGAATCACAAAATGTGACATATCACCCTCTGCTCTCATTCTCTACTTGACCTGTCACTGACGTGGCAGACCATTTTCATCCCATAAAAAATCATATAGGCAATCGAGTTGGAACATCATCTTCTGCCACTCCGGGTCCAATAATATAATTCCTCGCACGCTCCACCTTCCCTCTTCAATATTGAACTTTCATTAGATTGATTAGCCCCTAGCCGACTAGAAAACAAATAGGGAAAACACATCTTGATAAGAAGGGCCTTTCATTATTGTCATTCCATTAAAAGCGAGCCTATCTGCATGCTTACTTGATTTACCACTAGCTTAGGACTTGGCTTATGTCCACACATACAGCATGGACCTTATTATGGTCTTTGATGAAAATTAAGAACTGTTTCTGCTTTTAAAAATGATAGTATCCATTTTCTGTCGCTAATTGTTTGAGGAAATGCGAACAGGCGGAGACACTCATAGAGCTTCTACGGCAACCGAGATCCGGCAACGTCGCTGCTCGAACCTCGGAAGTGTCGGCATAAATCTCTCTGCCCCCATCATGTTCTGCCCAGCTCTGTGACTTTGTTGGACAACATTCCCCTGCCCCCCACCCCCTCAGGAAGAAAAAAAGAACAGAGGAATATTGTAAATATCGTTCCCAGGGAGAAATGTTTGTAAAATTAGTGCTAGAACTCATATGAGATTGTGGGCCAAGGGCCAAGGCGAAAAATCTTATTTATGCTGAGATAAGTTTTCCTTTTTAACATTTTTGTCGGCTCTTCTTAAGTTTTTGATCTAAATATTTTTTTTTAAAAAAGTGTTCCTATCAAAATCCCTTTTTTAATTAAGTGATGTCTAACAGTGATATTTCATTCATTTCAAACATGCAAAGGATCCGTATGATAAGAAAATGTCATTGTGAATTTTGAAAAGCCTCAGTAGTTATAGCCAAGGGGAATAAAAGTCTTGTTTACAACCCAGGAAAAAAATATTGTTTAGAATACTGAACGAGGAAAAGAAGGCGCCGGAAGGAACGGCGGCAAAGAGAGAGTGATTAGTGCAGCTGGGTGGCTTTGGTTTCAAAAAGAATTGAGGCTGTGATGTTCAACACTGTCCACATGGATGGAGTAGAAGAGTAGCAATTTGAAAAGGAGAGGTAGGCAACTCATGGTTGTTGGGTAGCGTTTCCTTTAGATTTTTGATTTTTCTTCCTCTTGGGCTGGAAACTGAAACAGCTAAACTAGGTATACATCTGACACGTGTAGTGGATTCCGTTATTCGATGAGCCGTTAGTCGTTGGGTCGCATCATGACTAGGATCGTTGTCGGCGGCTCTGGGTCCCTCGCCTCACGTCTGGTGGACTAATCCTTATATGCTCCTCACTGGGACTATTTTACTCTGCTTTTTTTTTTTTTTCGGTGAAGACTATTTTACTCTGCTTTCTTCGTTCATTCTTCGTCACTTGGCATTATCAGGCGCCACTTCCTTCACTTTCACTAATCAAATCACTTTATCTTTTTAATTTCTTCACAATTACAGTTCACTATTAACAATTCATTATGGACCTTCCATCCGTCGGTGGCATCATGCTTCCCCACCTGTGCTGAGCATCGGGGGGAAAAAGAACCACTCCGCATAACACGAATCTCTCTGTATAGTTGTGAATGTGTAACAACTTATTTTTTTTGGGAAGCTCCGAAGCTGAGGACAGGTGAAGGCATCAAATCAATTGCTTTGAACTAGAAAAGCAACCAATGGTCGTAGTTATTAATAGACAAATAAAATTGATTGGTGGCTTACTGGCATTGAAGATGCATCATTCCTTTCTTTATTGATGTGTAAACTCATACCGCTGTGCCACTAAATCTGTATAGTTGTGCTATGGACAGCGGGAGTATAAGAACACGTGTGAATATTTCACCCAAAAAAAAAAAAAGAACATATGTGAATATCTTTAATTTTCACCGTAAATAACTTTTCTGAATTTATAACCTTTACCGGCACTTATTAACCTTTATTTTCTTGTCTTTTCTCTCTGGTGTATAAATTTGGAAGTGTTTTGTTTAATTTCTTAATCAATGAGAAGTACAAATTCCCTAATTATTCCACAGAGAATTACTTGTTTTAATTTGGAAATGAATTTTACTGTGAGGAAAGGGGGAAGTTCGTCCTTCCTTCCTTCCGCCAAGCAGAAGTTAGTCAGTTGATTGCAGTTTATGTTTTTTTGTATAATAATCACAAATCAGTCAGAACTTTGGACGAATTCGGCACTGTCAGCAAACAGACTGCAAATCAAACAAGGAGGCAGAAGAAGCAGGCATCTGGCTGTGGGCAGGGGCCAGCCCCTACCGTGAAAACCCAAACGACAAATGTTTTTGCCTGACGAAAGGCCTGAAAAAAATAACTTAGATGGGGATGTTTCAACGGTCCAATCCACGATGTGCCAAAAAACAAGGTTTTTGAAGATCTGGGTAGAAAAGCCCAATGTGACACGAGGCCTGGAAACTACAGAGTAAGCGGGGGTTAATATATAGATGAAGATTTTCTTTTGACCAGCAGTATATAGATGAAGATCATGTATATTGTGACCAAATCACTAGTCGGAATGGCATCAAATACCAACCTAAAAGGGGCAACTTTTTGTCACTTCATTAATCACTGATTAGTTCATGCATATTGAAGAGACGTATAACACTAATTGGTTGGATTGAAGTTAACTTGGGCTATGGCAGCATGGTTGATTCGCCTTTGTGTAGCTAAATCTCAATTTATTTATAGAAGGCAAGACAGTGAAGGAGGTTGCGCGTAATTATATGTTGAAGACTTTGATTGTCAGAATGGAAAAGCTGGGTTTCAAGCAGTTGCGCAGCATTGGCCTGGTTCTCCCCTCCATGTAAGTAATTGTTGCCAGTGCCATAAAATATTTGTGTTGACCAGCGCAGAGTAAACACATGTTTAGCCTCTCTGCTTTTTATTCGATTTTTTTAATCATGGCTGGTTCTTGTAATTAACCCCATATTTGGTACGAGAGAATTAAAAAAGATAAATAAAAAAAATTAATGAGTTTGATTTAAGAAATTAGATAAATGGGATTATAAAATTTTGATATAAAAAAGATGTAAAACAAAAGAGCAAGTAAAATTAATTAAAAACTTGTAACCATGCTTATTAACTCAAACTTGTTTAAATCGAACTTATTAAAAATTTATCTCCCTCCATCTTTCTTTTATTTTCCTCCCACCAAACAGATCCATAGCCAGACTTTTTCATTAATTAGCAAGAAAGCTCTCGAGGAAGAAAATGAAGTAACCTGAAATGAATTGCGCCCAACCGAATCAATTTTTGATGCAGCCGCTGCAATAGGATTATTTATATTAAAAATCTCAAAGACATAGGGTCAATTTGTTAATAGATACGCTGGTCAAAAAAAATTTGTTAATAGATACTATTGTTCATCAAATCAATTTTAATACTGCTAAATATCATCCCCAAAAAAGTTTCTAAAGGCGTAAGCACAAATATCTCCTCCCCAGATTGTACGCAAGGCCAGGGCCCATCAGATGGGACACTGTGTCTCAGAGACATATGATTAGACCGGCGGGAAATTAGATTAATTCACAGTATGATATGAAAACTAACACAGTAAAAAATATTATGTCAGGAAAAGGGCAAAACCTAAAATAGTTAACACCATCTAATGAAGTGGCAAAAGCCAAAACATTGCTGGCGCTAGAGTTTGATGAGTGGAAGCACAATCTATGAGGGGGCAAAGAGAGGACAAAGAAACACTGAGATTGCCGTACGAGAGTCATGTCACACAAATTAAAATCATTTCCTCTGCCTTTCAGTTGTCCCCCCTCATTCAGATAAACCCATGAGAGATGCTACCTGCCATAAACCACAATGACACACTAAAAGCTAATTTTAATTTTACTAAAAAGGAAGGAAGAAAGCCCAGAAAGAAAATGGAAAATGCAGTAAATTCCTGAGGACTTTATATCATGTGAGGATCACGCGTCGATCCTTATCCCACATCTTCGTATCAAAGCCCACATATTATTCGCCAGGTGTCCCGCCTTGGAGCTCGTTTTACCACTTCTTCCTGGACCTCTAGCTTCCGGGCCAGTACCTATGCTACGAAAAAGCAAAGACTAAGAACACGCGCCTCCATGTCCACGCGCTACTGCGCGAGGGCTATCTCGAGCTGTCGAGCGAAGTAGGTGGGAGCACTCAAATGAGGAAGGTGTCCCTCCGTCTCCAACCACCGCACCGTGCTCCGATCACCCAGCTGTTCCTTCATGTAATTTGCCACTGATGACGGCACCGAGAGGTCTTTAGTCGTCTGCATAATACAGCAAGGTACTTTCACCAACCCTAGAATTCCTCTCAAATCGCTGTTAAACACGGTTCGCGACACGAACAGTGATATATCGGGCCTCATGTTGAACAAAGTCCTGGTGAATTCTCGGACCGCCTCCGGAGCGTCTGCTCCGACAGATAATGGAGCAAATCCGTTGACCCACGCTTCGTAGTTGGCTTCCATAGCCAAGAACACTTGCTCAATTTCATCCTGCTCGAATCCTCCGTGATAGTCCACGTCGTTCAAAAATCTGAAAGAAAAACGTGAAGTCGAGAGCGAATTCGAGGAACGCCGTTGGGAATTAAATATAGTTGAGCCGGCGAGAAGCAGATTCGGGATTGAATTGATTTTACCTGGGAGAAGCGCCGATGAGGACGAGCTTACTGAAGAGGTTGGGTCGGCGAATGGCGGCTAAGATTCCAATCATGGCGGACATAGAGTGACCGACGTAAGCACAGCGTTGAACTCGGAGGGCGTCGAGAATGCCGAGCAAGTCGTCGACGTAGGCGTCGAGAGTGGTATATCGGTGGAAATCAAAGTAATCGGGATTGACGCTGCCGGCACAGACGAGGTCATAGAGAATGACGGTGTAGCGGCGAGTAAAGTAAGGGAGAATACGCTGCCAGGCGGATTGGTCGGTGCCGATGCCGTGAGCCAGGACGAGGATTTGGTCGCCGGAGCCTTCCACGCGGACATTGAGCGCGTCAAGGATGAAGTGGCCCATGTGCTTCTGCCTCCTTCGGGAACTCGAGAGCCTGATGTGTATGGCTTTGAGAGGAGAGGGGTGACTCCTCCTGGGACTGAGTCAGTCGTTCGGAAGAGATGATCGGTGTTGGGGTTGGGCTCTCCGCTATCAGACTCTGCCTTTTCACTTTCGGTTATCTTCGTTATTGGCAGGCTGTTTATTTATAGCTGCCCACTTGCCATCTTGCTAATAAGTTATGGGGTTTTTTTAATATATTTATTAGATTATTAGATTTTACTATAAAAACGATAAGCTGGTAATAAGAAACTACTTTTATTACAGTGCATATGAGTTGCCACGGATTGGGGTTGGACTTGGATTTGGGTGAGAACGTAGGCAAATGAAAAATAAAAAATGACGTGACAGGGAACGTTACGGGGGTCCAAAAGAGAGGATTAGCCTCGGAATTGTAGTTTTCTGATCTGAGAATGGTTCCATTTTCGACACTAGCAAAGGCAATGCGTGGGCACGATATCTACATGTGCATAGTAATCACCATCATCCGCTGATTTGTTTAAAATTTTTTATAAGTAATTTTTTAATTATGAATTACAGAATTTTATATGAAATTTTTTTTGCCTTGAACCCTCAACTTATATAGAAGTACTTATAAATAATGCTGCTTATTCAGCTAACATACTTAAGTGGCGGAGCCTACTTCCACCTTATTGTGTTTCCGATCCCGATGGTGATGGACTGATGGCGCCCTATCCATCATCACCTATCCTTCCAAAAGCTAATAAAGCACTCTCAAGGGGAAGAGCCAGCACCCATATTCCATTCCATGCATAACTAACTTTTCACTTTTTCTTTATCTCCATTTCCTGCATTTTAGCTGTGACCCTGCGTCCTCCACCTATCCTTAATCTAAATTAACTGAAATTCAACATGCCTGTAGAAATCAGGCAATTTACTCAGAAAACGCGAATCTTGTCCTAATTAATGCTAAGTTTTTTCTAAATGACCACAATTTAAACAAACATTCCTCCCTAAAGAAAGAAACACTGGCGTGTCATAAATTCACACGGATGGGATTCACCCGTCAAGAGTAGAACCTGCAAACTGTGGTGCTGGGCGCTATTGACAGTGAATATTAAATACACACTTTAGTTACACAAATTATTTGACCCAGAAAAAATCAAACTATGATTAAGTTTGCACTTGTGCACCAAACATATGAGCAGGAATATCTTTTTAATAAAGATAGTTGCCTTATAAGGATATAAAAATAAAGTATTCAGAATACAAATTCAAGAAGAGGATTCTGTGGAGAGGACCCTCTTGTGAACAAGGAAATATCATGAGAAACTAGGAAAAAAATGGTAAAAAAAAAAAACTCTGGATAGAACTGGAGATATTGGAAGCAACGCCATTACATGAGCAGGGATTTTGAATGCGGTAAATAAGAAATTAGTTTTATTTTATTTTTAATAAATTCACGAAACAAATACGAAAGAAAAGGGATGGCGCTTGGATATCGAAATGGGAAGACATGTTATTCTTGAAAGGGAAAGAGTTGAAGGGGAATTCCATTCTACGACTTTGATGGGGATGCCCTATAGGATTAGGTTGCATATGAGGCCTCTTATTAGCCTACGAACACATTCTAAAAAAATTTAAAACACCACTATGCATTCAACCTGTATTATGATATTCTTCGGCCAAAAAAATTATATTATAATACAGTGTTAAAGCCTGACTCATAAAAAAGAGGTGATATCCAAGGCTAATACAGCCCATCAGATAGATTCTCAGCCAAGCATTTTTTTGGTATTATCCGTTTATTTTTCTGCTTGACCGAAACTTTCCAACGACGCATGCAAATTTATATTTAGCTTGGCATAAATTTATATACTTTAAGGGTCCGTGTTTCACTAAGAGTTAAACTAATCATTTAGAATAGCATACCCTACTTAGAATATATAAATATTCATATATATATATTTCGGTTCTAAATATAATATCTATTTTATACTGTAAATTATATAAATAAATTACATATAATCTAATAAAAAATAGTTAATGAAGTACACATGTGATGTGCAATTATTTTTTCTTAAACACAAGATTGAAAAAAATAAAATCAAACCTAGTCAGCATATCACAATCTCTAGACCCGACGAGTCAGAGAACTAGTTTATGGATTTATTGGTTCGGCTCACTTAATTGGGCTGGGTTTTCATATCATAAATCAGGAATTTGAATTAATTTTTATCGGCGGATGGTAGAGTTTTTTTATATAAAAAAAAAAGCCTCGTTTTTTTGAGCGTGTAGCGATGGGAAGACTCAATTTCTCTAATTAATGCAACCCCAATGTGTCCGCTGCCCTATTTTCCCCGGATAAAGGTTACTTCCTCCTTCTTTTATTACAAGATTTTAAAACTATATTGGACTGTATAAAAAAACAGTTAAAATTAGTTAAAAATAATTAATATATAATAAATATAATTTTTTTCTAAATATATCTTTATATATAAATAGGTAAACGTGAGAGAGTAATAGTATGATAAATGAGGAAAGGAAATATATTAAATGCATTAAAGTGGGAATAAAATAGATAATAAAATATTAAATGTTTAGATAAACTCAAAAATAATCTTATAAAAAGGGACAGAAAGAGTATAATTGAAAAAGCAGAGGCCAGAGATGATGGAATCATGCGATTAAGCTTTTTTTTTTTTTTTTTTACATTTTAAAAGTAGGCATGTGAATTGTCGTCTAAGTTTCCTTTTTTTTTTTTTTGGGAAAAACAAATAAAGAGTTTCGCATTCACAGCCGCCGGCGGCCAAGGCATCAGCCATCAGGTCGTCTGGTAATTATAAATTATTTATGACCTTAAATTGTTCAGTTTATAAAAGTGAGATGTAGCATTTAAGATCTTGTAAAAAATTATCTATTTTTTTTGTCATGACTCAGACATTTATTATTATTTTTTTAAGACTGGAATTTATAACCTCGTGTTAAAAAAAAACTTAAGAAAATATTTGGTGTTAGTTGACTAATTACATATGACAAAATAATATGAGATTTGATTTTTGTTTTATTTTAAAAGTCACATCCAATTAGGTTGATTTTTGGATGCAAGTTACTTAACTGTTTTTACTTTTTACTGTCGGGCTGAGAATAAAAAATTGTTAAAGCTTCAGAGGGAGCCAATTATTTGTACGGCTGTAAAATAAATGCACGCACGGAAATATCGCATGAAGATGGTATTTCTTTTTTCTTGATGAAAGGAGTCATGACATGCCAAAGTTGGTGGTCGTGGTTGACTGATATGAGATTCGAATGCTACATATTGATTATTTATATATTATCCTCGTTGCCTACTTGGCCCAATTATGGTCCCCCACGGGCACAATGAACTGGGTGAACAGATGTTTCACTGTGACTTTAATAGTTTATCTCAATCGCTCTCTTTGGGTTAAACTGTAATTTACCCTTCATGCGCATAAAAGAATTTATAATACATAAAATAGTAGAAAAGAATAATATGCTATCTATTATTCTAATTGTAAGACTTTATTTATACTCTACAAACAAAGTACTCCTCCGATCCTAATTATAAGACCCAATTGACTTATTTGAGGAGATTAAGGAAGTAAGTTAAGTTGGTTATTTATAATAAATAAGTGTTGTCATTCCTAAAATATCCTTACTAATTAAATATATTGGCTAAAACTATCATTATTAGAAGGATTATCTTGGAAAAAAATACATAAATATAAGAGACAGAATGGATTGGGTCTTATAATTAGGACCAAATAAAAAGTCAAATTGGATCTTATAATAAGGATCGGAGGAGTATTATAAATAAGACAGGAGATAGTAATAAACTAAGATCAAGAAAAACAAAAACAAAAAGTAATCGCTTTTTTTTTTTTTTTTCAAAGCACAGATGTTTAGTTTAGATAATTTGAAAGGAATTTTACTTAGGTATGACATGGACATATGGTCATGAATATTATCTTGAAACCAATCAGGACTTTATATCCCAATATCATCAAACGTTTTCCTTAAGTTTTTCTTGAGAGTAATGTTATGAGTTTGAATTCTCTTTATCATCTCCGATTGTTAATATGAGAGTTACTTAACTAATTTGATTATATTAAAAATTTTAATTAAGTTAGTTATTAGTAACAAGAATTAGTTAATTTTCTTAAAATACTTATTGTGACCATGACTAACTCTAGATGAAAATCTCCTTAATATGTGTGGTGAACAGCAATATTTCAGATGATAAATTATAAATATAAAAAGTAAAATAGACTGATGTCTCGTATTTAAAACTAAATTTAAATTGATGAAGCAATATAACAGTGGGGATTTAATAATAAGCGGCGGTTTCTGAAGGCGAAAAAAGAGAAGAGAAGAAAAAGATGATATGGTAAAGTTGTTGAATAGGTATGAGTAGGGAGGAGAAATAATGGGAGGGAATTTGGACACAATGATGAAGTCCACTGGAAAACGTTGCGAAGTGCATTGTTTTTCCAGTGTTATGAATGCGTAGAGTGCAGATTCTCCCACTCTGCTGCTGCCCCTCTACCTCTGAAACTTGCATTCAAGCCAACAAAGCTGCAAATGCGAAGAGGGAACCGGGGCCGGGGGTGGGGGAATGAACTGCGATTACTTTTGCGGATGGCACGCCTCAATCCGCCAAACGCCCACTTCTGACAGCAACAGGCTTTGGGTAGGCGAGGCACGCTTTTCACTTCAACTTTTACCTTTTATGTACTTGCGTCGCTCCCGCCTTGTTATTTCCCTGCCCCCCTCTCCCAGTGAAACATCGCCACAGCCTCACCTTCTTGCCTCCCACTACCAACAGTTCAGCCTGCCTACCTTTCCTTTTTATCCTGTTTGGTCTCCGATTCTAACTCACTTCATTCCTCCGGTACATGATTTATCCTGTACCCAGAAAAATGCATGGCTTATCATTTTAAAATAAAAAGGTCTCATTATCTTCAGCTTCGACTTGGGCTTGGCCAACTGGGCAGCCCTAACTGTATCGGGTTTCTTTGTGCCCCCTGATGGGGCCATCTTCCCATCCCGTTCTTTTGGGCCAAGAGGGATATGAGGACCACGGTTAACGTAGTTGATGCGCCCTTTCCGGCTCAAGAGTCCAAGAAAGGCACACGGTTCGGTCTACTTGGAACACGTGAAGCCTATTAGCCTAGAATGATGGGCAAGCTTTGTATCGAAAAGACATAAAAAGAATAGCGGGCGAGCTTCACCTGGGTCCCCATGCACGCGTAACGCTAACAGCGTGTCAGCTGCTAATAGGCCGTCCATACGGAAGCTAATTGTGATATTTCATCCATGCATTTTTGACAAATTGTACTTATCTCCATGCTGTATCCAATTATCAGACCAAAGTTAATAAATCTCGTTGGATTTCTTTAAAACAATTTTTCTATTGCCCAGCATTTACCAAGTTAGGGTTTGGGCCTGGGTCTCACGGCCTTATTTAAAGATAACCACGTTCTTTTTACCTAACCACCATTCTGTAAGCTCTTTGAAATCATTGGATTACGGCAATTAAGGTGGTTACAAATAAACATTCCTCCTGTCCTTAATATAAGACCCATTTAACTAACTTGATTAGATTAAGGAAGTTAGGTAAGTTAGTTAATTATAAGAAAGCTGACACATTTTTCCTAAAACACCATAATGATCTTTCTTAATACCCCCTCTCCCTCTTCTACTTGATTATGGTTAAGGGATATCCATAGGGGTAATTTAGAGAAAATTAATAAATATGATAAATGGGTCTTATATTTAGGACCAAAACCAACTTAAGAATTGGGTCATATATTAAGGACCGGAAGAGTATTTATTAGTAGCTATTGGGTTCGACAGTAACCATGCTCTAAGCTGAAAATCATCGTAGTCAACACAAAATTAAATATGATCTCAATAATTGTTAACTAAAGATATTGCAAAAAAAAAAAAAAATCGACCTCCATTCCTACCGGAGTCCTGCTAACTCAACCTGGGATAGGTAGGCGGTGCATGTTGAATTATTAGTCAATAAAAAAAGTTCTACCGTCTCGAAAATAATAACAAGAGAAGATCAGATTTTAAAATGTTACTATACAAACAAAAAAAGAGAAAAAAATCAATTTTTATTTATTCACGCAAGTAACTTGGCTTCTCCAGGAGATATATGATATAAATATCAAAATAATTTTTAAAGTTACAACTTTTTTATCTTTTAAATCCTGCTGAAACTTATTTAAAAGAACTGGAGGAACAAAGATTGACTGCGCAAAACTTAAAAAACGTCAAAAAGAAGAAAAAGGTTGTAGGACGTCTGGAAGCAGCCATTGACGTGTGCAGTTTTGGGCAATTAATTCATTATGAAGCCATTTCTACCAAATTCGAAGCAAGACCTAAATTTCCATCAACACGTGGCAATTGAATTCTTTTCGCGTGTTCAATTCCGTAAGGGCTTACGCCTGAGCCCTCCAGTTTCTTTTTTTGGGTGGGGGGGGGGGGATGCGGTGACCAAAATGAGCTTTCTGGTTTATTGCAACTTGCGGGGGCGAAACGGCAAAGGCATAACATGCGTCGAAACGGCAAAGGCAGCCTTTCGCTCACGTGGTTCTTGACCCAAAACGCGGCAGTGAATCCAGGCCACGTGTACGAGTCATAACCCTCCAACTGGAATTCACGCGCCGACAAAATCCAACGGTGCTAACGCTCAGTTTTGTGCCACGCAGCCATACCGCGCCTGCTTATACACACGGGAATATTCTGCGCCACGCAAAATGAATAATTCCCTTTTATCCCTGGTGTAGCCGAGAGCCCTTGTAATTGTAAACCCAATCTCTCGCCTCGCGGATGTGCTTCTGAATCTTGGCTTCATATAAAGCCTCTCTTTCCTGCGTTTGCTTCTTTTATATATCATCCCGATTCCTCTCGGAGAGAGAACTCTTTCAATCTACCCTAGAATTTTAATGGATTGTTCACTATTCAACTTGACCCCAGAGTTGTTGTTCCTCTACCCCTCCTCGATTCGATTTTACTCCATCGATCTCATACTTTTGCAGCTTTCTGGTTCTCAGATAGGAATTCATTTTCGTAATATTGTCTGACAAAAAACTTGCAGTTTGAGGAGCCGTCGCGATGGGAAAGCGTATGACACCTGACTTCTTTTTCTTTCCGTTCCTAGGGTTTCTGCTTATCTGGTCGCTGGGGGCTTGGAATTAGCTTCTTTTTTCGTATTATTTGTTTCTTGAAAGGAACCTATGAGGGTAATTATAGCTTTCGGGGTGCAATTTGTTCTTGGGTTAGTTTCAGCGCTATGCGCTGCTTAAAGTTCTGCTGCTGCATTCTTAACACCTGAGGACTACAATTTTCAAGCTTCTTGGAAGCTTTTAGGACTTTGATTAAATGTGTGAATTGGATGATGATGTTCTGGTTATCCCTCAGGTAATTCTCAACGTAAAAATGCTGCAATGATGGATAGCGATGACGAAAGTAGTAGTGTCAGTTCGTCGTCCACTGTCCGGTCTGATCGCACGTCAGTGTTGGGTAATGAAGAAGTGCACGTTGATCAAGATACTGTGCTTGACAAAGCTCTCGATGCTTTGGATGAAAAGAGGTATTTCCGTTGGCATTTATGATGTCTCCCTCTGGAAATTGTATAACCTTTAAATGATGAGATTAGACTAACTTGTAGAATTCGATGGTCGGTTTTTGCTTGGCTAATGCCAGCATTCCGTTTTTTCTCCTTCGTTTTGGGCTGAGATGATGATATTTTTAATTGGATATAGGGGTTCCACGAGGGAGAAAGCATTGTCGCTGATCATTGATACATTCAACAGCAGTATGCAGCACCAGTTCGTCGAAAAGAAGTAAGCATTTCAGTCATTTGATTTTTAGCTTCTGTTATACGACTGCTTTCTTTCGACCTCTTATTACTCACAGAACGTCGCATCAATGAAGACAGGTTGATATAAGTGTGCTTTATCAAATTCAACGATATATTTTGTTGGTGATGCCCCTAGTTGCTGGCTAGCTTTAATTGGCCTTTATCGGTTGAATTTGAGTTAGGCTATAGTTATTTTTTCTAAATATAAAAGAAGATATCAAGTCAGAACCAAAATTCTGAATTAAACACATTTGTGACCAAATGTGTGTTCCTCTTCCCTGATTCTGTTCTTTTATGTTGTACTTTTATGACCCCCCCTTTTTTTAAAAGTTACGGTGTTACCTGGATAAGTTATATGCATGCTGCGTATTAATATCAAGTATGAGTTAAATGTTTTAATACGCCCAGCCCAGTTATATATTTACCTATTTATTTTCGGCATGCATGATCTGTAGCTTTGAGTTGCTTCTGTCTTTCAGATTCGCTACCTTGTTGCATCAGTGTCTTGGAGCCCTTAAGAAAGGATCCAAAAAGGCATCTGCAAACGAAATAGCCCTGGCAGCTCATGCCATCGGTAAGTCTTTGTTGAATTAACTGTGTTCGATATCCTTATATTTTACCTCTTTTTTTTTTTTTTTTTTTGTTTTGGGGCGATTTTTTTCACTTCAATTTGCATTGTTTCTTTCATAGGTTTATTGGCGTTGACGGTTGGATGTGGTGATAATGCACGTGAAATATATGAAGAATCTGTTCGTCTTCTTGATGAATCTCTGTCTGGCTCAGATGCTTCAAAGATATCATCTGTAAGTAAGAATTTGAAAATCATGCTGGGTCTAGTGCATGTATTTGTATTTTCCATACTGATTCTTTGGGGTTTTTCATTTTGAATTTTATCTTCTTTGTTCATTTGTGTTTACAGTTGGTGCGATGCTTGGCTATTACCACTTTTGTTGGTGGGACTGATCAAGAGGAAACAGAGAAATCAATGGACATAATGTGGCGGTTGATTAATCCTAAATTGGGTTCCAATGTAGGTGTAACTTTCAAATATACTTATGAGCGTTTTTAGTCCCCCCCCCCCCCCAAAGCTTTGTTCGCAAGTTTTCTGATCAAACCTTGTAAGTAGGATTAACTCAATAGTATGATTTGTTTCTACTAATAATTTAGTCCTTAATTGCTTTCAGTGCTTCATAATGTTGAAATATGAATACAAGACTTCTTTATTTTGATATCGTTATTGTCCTTTTCTCCTTAAAGTTGACTTCTATTACTTTTTTTAGGTTGTTTCAGTCAAACCTTCACCTTCGTTAATAACAGCTGTGGTATCTGCTTGGTCCTTTCTCCTCTCCACCGTGGGCAACCTGAAACTAAACTCCAAAAGCTGGCAAAAGTAAGCAGAGTTTAGCGTTGTGTGCCCTGTTTCTGTTATCTTTCTGCATTAATTTGTTTTGAAGATGTGCATTTTTAATTCTAGTTAAAAAAGAACATGGATAGCCAGCCGATCCCTCTTTATGTCGCATATTACTAATGAATCTGACCAATTTCTTTTTATATTATTTTTTATGCAGTTCAATAACTTATTTATCTAGTCTTCTAGACAAGGAAGACAGGTCTGTGCGTATCGTAGCGGGTGAAGCTTTAGCTTTAATATTTGAGGTTGGAGTTATAGAGAAATCTTCTGCTGGTCCTAACAGTGCAAGTGACACAACTCAAGAAGAGACCAAACCGCATGAAAGTTATGTGCATATCCATGGATTGAAGGGGAAGGTCATCAAACAAGTTAAAAACCTTGCTGTGGAGGCTGGTGGAAAAGGTTCTGCAAAAAAGGATCTTAACACTCAGAGGGACTTGTTTCGTGATATCTCAGATTTTTTTGAGGTACTTTAGTTGCCTTTTAATGTTATGATGTGGAAATGTTTTTACTAGTTATTGCTTGCACAAGGATTTGTACTGATCTTACCTTTTGATACTGTATTAGTATGGTTATTCTCCTGAAATCACGACCAAGGTTGGCGGTGATTCACTGCAGACATCATCATGGTCTCAAATGATACAGGTTTTTCTTCTGTTTTTCAATATTACCTAGGGAGCTTTGTTTTTCTTTCCATATTAGTGTTCTGATCATTGGAATTTTGCAGTTAAACTTTTTCAAGCATTTCTTAGGAGGAGGGTTCATTAGGCACATGCAGGTTGTCATTCTATGACTATTCTTCTTTAGCTTCTTGGTTATCTGTAAAGCTTATTTTTAGACAAAATGGTTATTGCTTGCTTATATTTATCTTCCTCTTTCTGTGCGAAATAGGAAAATGAGTTCCTTCATGATGTTTTTGAGTTCACACCGAAGAGAAGAAATCTTGTTGACGATGAACATCGGATGTCTGTTGGTGAAAAGGTAAGTTCTTGACAATTTGGCTGTACTTAGCTGTAACCCTTTGCATTATGTTTTTAGTTTTCCTCTTACTCGTTCAATATTACTTGTCATCCTCTGATCTGCACCATTTTTTCTTGCAGAGAATGTTCAAGTCTCCGAATTCTGTTGTGAACAAGGCAAGGACCCAATTACTTAACAAGCAGCGGTTGTTATCTGAGGTGAATATCCTTCCCTTATAAAGAGCTCTCACTCTTTACCTGCATATTGCTGTGCTTGGTGATAAATGCTGCACTTAAATTACTTTGAATTCATGATTATTCGGCTAATAAAGTGGGAAAAGTCTTTGATTGTGCTTGTGGTTATCTTCGTGTGCAATCCCCGGGCGGCAGTCTTAGACTCTCCGGTATAGGTCCATCCACGGGAAGTTTCTCAAATTCTCTGTTATGGGGATTTATTAGACCCGCTGGGACAATAGTTATTATGGTTTGCTTTTGTTTCCGAACATAGTTGTGTTGACATATACTGCTTTTAGTTATTTCCTCGTGTGCTATCCGCGTAATCTTCGATCATGCGGGCTACTTTCATATACATTTTGTCTTGATCTTTAGCGGGGTGCCTTTTTTTAATTTATTTGTGCCTTCTGGTATGACAGGGCAGGAACTTCGGCCACTACGCGGTCAATGCGGTTGAAGAGGAGGCTTGAGCTTTTGATTGGAATATTAATAATTTACTGGGATCAGATCAGACTGATGACATTACGTGTAGATTGCCCCAAAATGACTCCATGAATACCTTGTATACCTTTTTTCTTAAAGTCAAGACACAGCGAATATGATTGAATATGCTTTTGGTTGTGCAATGATATCCGGTTGCGTTTTATTTCCCGTCCTCATAAACAAGGTCGTATCGCCTCCGTCTTTCACCCCAAAAAAAGAGGCAGCTTTTCCCCCCGGGGGGGGGAGAGGATCCGCAGAGAATATTTTGAGCCAATTTATTTTTCCATTATTTTGTGACTTATCCACCAGAAAAAGATACTGAAATCCACAACAAACAAAAAAAGGATTATCTTGTGACTTCAAGTATAACCACTCTAGGTCTGGGGTCATGTGACCTCTGGAGCTGTTGAGTAATGCGAACCCTGCTATTTTTTGAACTATCGAATGTGAAAAATGTTTTGTTTGAACTAACTTAGCTGTTGTCATCAGAAATAAGTAACCATTTTTCTCAATTGAAAACTGTTGAAATGCTTAAAATTTGAAACTGAAATTCCTCTCCCAAAAAAAAAAGTCTTGAAACAAAAAAGTTGGCTTGAGGCTTTATTGATCTAATAGGGAATTGCCTTGGCCAAATGGTTCATTTTAAGTTGCACTGGTGATTAATACTCTTTCCGATTTTATGGCCTCAACCAGAAAGTGTCTAAATAATTATATATAGAATTTAGTTAGGATTTAATGATTTTCTACCCTTGTTAACTTATTAAGCAACATTGTTATAAAGAAGCAATGCAAACAGATAGGAAGGTTGAACCTAAGTTGAGGATGTGTAGATCAATCGTCTCTCATATGTTGGAATTGTACGTCGATGTATGGCCGAATTACTAAAACAACTTGAAATGAAGTAGAACTTCGACACAACGCCGTTAGTTCAGTGTCAGGGCTTATTGTTTATTTGAAATTCATAGTTTACAGGAGTTTTTAATTTGGTCTCCAGTACCAGTAGATTTACAAAATTTTCCGATGAAATCTCTGCAAGTGTCTGTGCCAAAAAAAAAAATAAAGAAAAAAAATTTCCGCAATCGTATTCCAGCCAAGAAACTGGTTCAGCGTGGCATCGACGCAAGAAACATTTTAATAGGAATGAATCCTCGGTGGTGAAGTCTGAGTTGCAAGGAATGTTTGAGAGCATTTGGATTGCTTTCCATTCCATCAATCGAAGCACGCTTTCTTGATGAGGCTGTCACCGCATATTAGCAGTGGCATGCGCTGGTCAAGCGGGGGAATCTGGGTCCACGAAGGTTAGCTGTCCTACAAAAGAAATTTAGATAGCCTTCCTCCTAGGTTGCAAACTCCACTCGGGTCTAATATGGAAGAATCAATAGTTTTGATGACACCAACCCCCTAGAGAAGGATAGCAGTTGGAGAACTTGTGTGGTTTATCGAGCAACAACGTAATCGCATGTCCTTAACATTGCTTGGTTATTAAATGCATAGCAGAAAGTAATATCTATATAGAATTACTGCTTCATTCTGTTCCTATATGTCCTTAACATTTTACTAGTTCAATTAATGATGATACACAAGTTTGGGCTCCATAGTGGTAAACAATTGAAGGTATGCCGTTTGTTTGATCGGAGCCTTTCTTCGTATAATGGAATTTTCATATATGTTAATTCCAATCAAAGAAAACAAAGATGAAGCTGAAGTAACAGGAGAGAAAAAAGAAAATAAAAAGAGCACCAGACTAAATCCTGAAATGATAGTTGTTTCCTTTCCACCACCAGTTCGTTTCAAACAAACAAAAACAATCTTGGTCTGGAAAACAATAAATTTGACTGATGAGGCAAGAGCGATGAAGACCATTTGCTCATCCTTGGAACAAGGGAAGATGGCAGCTCAGGGACTATGACTCGACCTATATTTTCACTGCAACACCAAGAGAAATATTCTCATTATGATCAATGTGCAGAAAACGGCTGAAATAATAACTTGGCCTTGTTTCTAGGTTAACAAAATGAAATCTTATCATTGCCTTGTTAATTGCTAGTTATATAGTTTAGTTGTCTCAGACTTTGTTCCTAGTAGTCAGTACTATTCATGGCCCGTTTCAAGGAGGAAGAAACGCAAAATCAAGCCTGGCTTCAACAGGTGGGTTTGCTAGGTTTCTCTATCCCTGTTCAATCAATTTTGTCCAAAAAATTCAAGCACAAGCCCGGGTAGGATCAAAACAATCCGTCCAATAGATGAATGGAGCATTTATTTTATGTTCTATTGTGTATTATTCAGAGTCGATTGTCTTGAACTGAAGCATGTGGATTATAGGATCAGAGAACATAATTTAGAAAATTGGAATGAAATGCATGACCAAAATAATAGACCGCCTAATTTATGTTTAGATCATTCACCTTACATGCAATTAACAGTTGACTCCCAACAGACAAGTTGTCCAACCTCAACCCATCTGCACTGAATCCAGAAAAGAAGGAGTCGAAACGTGTTACGAGAACAGCGTGCATGAGCAACGCAACGAAGTAGCACATAAAACTAAATGGAAATAATTATGTAGAAGGTAAAATTTTAAAGGTGGTGTAAAGTATAAACTCTTAATTAGGAAGGGTTGAATTCCTCTGGCAAAAAAACAAAAAAAAATCACTGAATTCTCCTAGGATTAGATGTTAAGACAGAGTATGACCAATTAAATGAATTAATACTGGTCCAGAAACAAATGAAATCTTGAATGGCCGAACCTCTATTTATTGGAGTTTTCAGGTTGCTTTCCTGTTCCTTGTTGCTGTGCAGCCCGTCCTGCTGGAGAATCTTCACTGTTTTCTTGCCTGCAAACATATAAAGCATTATAATAAATTTTTTCTCCCTTGCTTTCATTTCATGCATTTCATAATTCCTATGGGAAGGATCTCCGCAAACATATCATTCATATATGTATGACACACGTGAGCGCTCATTTAAAAAAAAAATCATCAATTTACGTTACAATAAGCCCCCCAAGTACCATAATGAAGTTATCTATGATCCCTCTTGCCGGTAAAATCCAAAACAGAACAGAGAATCATATTGAGATATCAGCACGTTATTATATTTTGACATGAAAGCAGAGATGACCTTCAGAAACAAAGTAACAACCATTGGAACTTTAATGCAGGACATAAACCCGCAGCTCAACAATCAAAAGAAATCGAATTGATATTTGCACAGAGAATAGGGATGGAAACATTCAAAGGCGAATAAATTGGATGCATAACTGTGAGAACACAAGATAGATTCCGAGAAGATTGTGGGTGGGTTCCTATGAAACCAAAAAACCATGAAACAGTAATACGAATTGAATACAATAAAAGGCATGTTATGAAAGGCGCATGATGACAAGAAGATGAAGGTGGAATGGGAAAAAGGAAGGGGAAGAGAATGCCTTTTCTGGGCGGCTTCAGCAGCTCTAGCGCGCGCTTCTTCAGAGGCCAATCTCTCCTCCTCCTTTGTCATACGCTTGTTGCCTCCGCTGAAGCAACCAAAGCACAGCCCCATGTTCCTGTCTGTCTCCCTTCCCTCTCTCTCCCTCCTCCTCCTTTCTCTCTCTCTTCTCTTTGTCGCCTTGCCTTCCCTACAAATCTGTCTTTTCCTTTCTTTTTATTTTTTTCCCTCCCATTTTCAGTTTTGCTTCCCCTTGTTTTCTGTTTCTCCTTTGCTATATTCATTCCGCGTTACCTATGTTTGTTACGTACGTACCATCTTTATCCCCTAAATGCCAACCTTCAAGCCCCCCAACGCAGCTAACTTGCTGGCTCCCTCGAACCGTTCTTCTCTACGACGTCGTTTTCCATCCGGGTCTTATGCGACGCCGTTTTCGCCTCCCTGGCCGCCAATGGCCTCCCTTCTAGGTTCTGGCATCGGGGCGGATTCGGGATTATATGCGGCGAATCTTTCAACCGCAAGTTTGCTAAAATAACACAGTGGAGCCAGAAGAACGCAAGGCGGGGGCATAGATATGAGCACACAACCGTTAAACTTGGTGCGTCCGACGACATCGTTAGACATTGAGAACGGCCTCTCGCTTGTCCCGCGCATAAAGCTCAATCTTACTATCTATCCCTCTGGCTTCACTGTCACCAAACCCATCGACGAGTGGAAGATCAAGCGAGCTCTAGTTGACTTTCTCAAGACCTCGCTTTCTACCCCCATTACTGTTCCCGAGGAAGATGTCCACATCAAACGCCTCAGAGACCTGAAGAAGCGCAAGCGCGATGATCCAGTTGCCACAGGAACACTGCACATCTGGGACCTAGGGTTTCTTGACGATCGGAGTCGGAAGGATACTGAGGAAGAGGGCGTGAAGGATTTGGACAAGAAATTCTTGGAATGGAGAAAGTATCTTGTTGAGAAGATGGAAGGCATCGAGTTGAACCTGGAAGGAGTTAAGTTCAGGCTTTCTGTATCTGTTCCTGTTTCAGATGATTTTGAGGGTATGAAGAAATCGTGGGAGGAGTTTTATGCATTTGGCAATCGAGGTGTGTGTTTGCGGTTCAGTTAAAATGTGCTTTCGAGTGAAAGAAATGGAATTTGTGTTTAAATGATTGAACTTTGGCAGGGTATTCCAGAGGGAGGCAAGAACCGGATACAATTACTCTTCGAGGTCTACCATCGCGGTGGTTTTCGGAGCCAAGGGTTTCGTCTAAGCCTTCCATGCTTGTTACTCACACGATCTTCTCGGGATTTGGCAAGATAAGGTTAGTTTTCCAATCGTCCATGCTCTCGTTATTGACCGAGTTTCATTATTGATCTCTGTACTCTTGACATAAATATTTTCTTGTATAAAATTTCGGATATGATTTAATGAGAAAATTCGGCATTATAAAAAAAAATTCGGCATTTTGACTTGATTATTGAAGACTACGCTACCAAAAAAAAAAAAAAAAGTTGAAGACATGCTTGAGTTTGAAGGTGATCAATGAATTTTACAAGTTAATAGGAATTTTTGAGGAGCATATTGCTAAGCAATCTAGATTGCATCTTGATGAAGATTGGATTGAATATTTTGCTTCGCGCCTTTTATTTTATTTCCTTATTGTATTGCATCTACATGAGCCATGTTTTGAATCTCCACCCCAGATTGATGGCTTTCCTTGGTGGTTTGGATAGCCTCCTTGAGGCGCCAAAGGTCGTCAGATGTAATCCCTTAGTTTGGTCCTTGCTTGTCCCTCTGAGACCCTCAGATCCTAAGTATGCCGCCGGCAGCGAAGTAAGAAAGAACAACTTGTTGAAGACTAAGAACAAGATAAAACATCAAAGCTTATAGGCGTTATGAGCTTTCTAAATCTGTAGTTCCTTTGCAAGACCAGTTTAAGATGATAACCCACAGAACCTGACGGTTCATAGAAAACCCAAGTTGCTTGTGCGATATCTTTATTTGCGACTCAATTGTCTGCACTGTTAGTTATCTCCTTATTGTAATTTGTATATCCTTCGTTTGATCTATAACTTGAATGCAATAGGAATCTTACTGTTGCTGAGGACGATGATCTAGGTAAGGATGCAAATGAAGAGAGTGAAGGTCTAGTTTCAGGCCTCTATTGCAAGATTGTGGTTCAGTTTGAGAAATACAGAGACTTCTACGATGCTTTAAGAGTATTGTGCGGCCGATCCTTACAAAAGGTACTAGCCTGGCTTCTGTGCAATTTTATTTGCGTTTTTCTTCAGTTATTGTGAATTACGCACATAACCAATTTATTACTTGGCATTAAAACTTAATATCATTATGTTCATGTGGTTGTATCAGTGGATCATTTATACAGATAACTGGTCCAATTCATCGCGCTGGCACTAATAAGAAACAAAAAGAATGTTGCCAACCGTAACTGAAACTAGAATTAGGAAGCATTTTGCATGAAGAATACCTTACTAGTATGGAAGCTGGGATATTTTACTAAATTTTGATGATTTGAGTCGTTAATGAACAGCAAGGGTCACACTTAAAGGCTGATTATGAAGTTGGGTGGGAAAAAGATGCACCTTTTCGGAATTCGAGGAATCAGATACAAGAGAAGGATAACAGAAGTGAAGCTCCCCGACGCCACTCCTACAGCTCCCGCCACAGTCCAGAGACCGTGCGCCCAAGGAGATTCAAGGTTAAATTACTGTAAAATCGATTATAGCTTACAAGTGTTCCATCATTTGACTAAAAACCCTTTATGTGATGCAGGAATAAGGAATCTTCATTTTAATCTTGGACTGAGCTACGGAAAATTTGACTCCGGATTGTTGTGGTATGTGGACTGCAGCCACTTTCTTTTGAAGAGAGACTTGGACTATCTGGGTCTAAGTCAAGGACGTGGTTTTACTGGGTGCATTGTATTATTGCTGTTGCTAGAAGGAAACATTTTCCCCGGGGTTGGCCAAAATCCATGACGCAGGTTGGATGAAAGTTAAAGCAATTCAAATGTGAAGTAGATGATATTTTCACCTTTTGTTCCTATCGATATATCTTGTCCTTATTCTAGATTGCAAGATCCAGGAACCTCTGTTTATGCATTCTGTCTGATATTGCTATTGCTAAAAGGAAACATTTTCCCCAGGATTGGCCAAAATCCATGCCGCAGGTTGGATGAAAGTTAAAGCAATTCAAATGTGAAGTAGATGATATTTTCACATTTTGTTCCTATCGATATATCTTGTCCTTATTCTAGATTGCTAGATCCAGGAACTTCTGTTTATGCGTTCTTTCTGATATTGCATTGGTCATGAAACTTATCGATTTGGGTAGGATGACAGCTGATCCATATAATATTACGCAAATTTGGCTAGGCCTAATCAATTAATCAGTTGGGAAAGGAGTTGGATGATGAAGTGCATATGGAAGGAGAAGAGTGAGATTGGATTTTTAGATATTGACATGGCTACTATACTGGAAATTTAACCTAATAAAACGGCACATTTAACTCGTTTATTGATAGAAGTTTGCCAAGTGGAGACTAATTGATGAGTTGTAAATACACACTTAAATACGTCTAAGATAACGCTCGTCAAAATGTGTATTGAACATATTTATTACGCTAATCGAGACGCATATTATCTTGATGCGCCAATGTTTCACGGCTTCTTAACCATGTCCTCGCAGAAACTACTTATGGGCTCGGCTGGATGGAGCCTTTTAATTAGCACGTCACATTGTTTTTAGGTAATTCTGATTGGGTGGTATATTGGCTTCGGATATTTTCTCGATTACCAGTTGCGTTTTCCCTCAAAAAGCTTACCTCATCTACTGCCTCCGTTGGCTTAAGTCGTTTTTGACTAACTGAACAAAATCAAGACAAGTTAGTTAAAGCAATAAACTTATCTTAAATTTGCATCACTTTCTGCTTTTACCTCTAACAAAAACTTATCAAATACTTTCGTATTAGATTGGAATATGATTAGCAGGGCATTTATAGATTACTCATTAAATACTACAGGACAAAAACGAGAAATGAGTTACATAAAGTATCGTGACTCCCTTCTTCTCGAAGTTGAACCTGAGGAAAGATTTTGCGATGAACTGGTTTCGGTTAAGCTTCATTAATTGCTGAGGATTGACGATGTTTTTCGCTGGCTTACCTGCCCCACTATTCCTTTGAAAACGACAGACTAGGTTACCACCGCATTATATTGGAATCAGTTTCAATGCTCATCAAACTTATTAGATCTAAACCATTCATATCTGATTCGTTTAAATTTAAAATTTTTAATTAATTATTTTTAAATAGAAAGAATTATTTTTTTGAAAGAATGATAGTTACAAGATTATTTCTATTTTAGATTTTATATATTTTAAAATAATTATTTTAAATAAAAAAATTAAATCTGGATGATTCAAATGAGATACGGATAATTTGGATTTGATGAGTTGGGATGCTCATCAGAATCAGAATGATAAGCAGTGAAACTGGCTCCCATTAGATTCAACTGCACAATCAATGATTTCTAAACTGAGATGAAGCCGGGACTTGCTTCACGGAACGATAATTGAAGCAGACAACTACTTGATTTTCACAGTTCTTAGGCAAATAACCATAACCTGAGATGGATTAACATCTCAATCTAGCTCTACCTCCATAATCGATTCCATAATTTACAGCTCGTGAAGACCACGAATGAATTTTCAACCCCGCCTCAAAGCACGTCGTCATGAAAACGAACGCGTATACGCACAAACAAAATCCTAACTCATGGAGGTAAAAAGTGAAAGGAACAAAGGAGATCAGTTGAATTCACCAGCTTTTCTGGCGGCCAAATTTTCTTGGAGGCGTGTCCTCGGAAGCCGCAGCCTTCTCACTCAGCCCTCTTCTATAACGTTTCTTCTTCATGATTGACTTTCTTGACGATGAGCTATCCTTGACTGTGGTGGCTGTGTACCACAAAATACAAGTGCAAATAGTTGCAACTGATCGACCAAACACCGTCAAGAGCCCCAAAATCATAATCAACATCACCGGTAGATAGAAAGAAGGGCGGCTCCATACATTGCAACAGAAATTCTTCTTCTCTGCCTTCTCATTAGATCCCAACTTGGACTGTTTTGGCACTTCCACGGCAGCAGGCTCTTCCAGTATTGGCTGGGAGTTTGATGCGACATGTCGTACTTTGAGTTCTTCACTCTTGTGCTTCTGGTCCTTCCCTTTCGCTTTGATAACAATCGGGACGAAATCATTAGAACTGGACTTGGAGGACACGAAGCGAATAAAAGAGATATCCTGCGGCCTCGCCTGGGAGTAAATCTCCTGCCTTTTTCTGTCAAGATCAGCTAAAAGTGCAGAAAACTGGTCCAAGCCTCGGGTGGAATATGGGTTTTTGTTCCTGCTCTTCCTGGATTTTCTTGGACTATCCCAATAAGCCTCATCTTCTTCTTCTTGATGAAAGTTGCCGCACACCAAATGATTCAGCATGTGGAAGGAACTTGGAAGCACAGGTTTTGGCGTGAGGATGTTTAAGGAAGGCATATATGAACTATGGTTAGATTAATTGACTACAGAGGAGGGAAGACTTAGAATGAGCGCTATTCAAAGTCCACGGAGAAGATTGAATTTGAGAAGGGGGTGAGTGAGAAATCAGGAACTTGGAGACGAGCTTTAATTTAATCCTATAGAAGTTTCCGACTTTGATTTATTGGATAGAAATTAGAAGAAAACAAACAGTGCCTCAGAAATAGAAAATAATGGAACATGTTACTTGTGGAGAATGGCGATGAACAAGTCTATGATTCATTGGTATAAAATTCCAAAACAATGCTATAGTCTGTTTTATCCAATACATCAGAATGTCTATATCTTCTAGAAGCAAGTTGAAATATATCTCGCTGGCTACTTGCCAACGAAATAATTGTGTTTAATGTATTATTAAAAAAAAATATAAAATTCATTTTAGTTTTACGTCTAGTCCAATAAAAATGGAAGGCAAAATATATAAAAGAAATTCGCAGCACTAAAATCATGTTGAAAAAAATAAGTTCTTTTGCATAAATAGTATATGTCTATGTGAAGAAAACTAATTCTTACAAATCTTACATCAAAGCAGGACATACTTGGATATTTCCTATATTCGAATTTCGAAAATAAGACTTCAAAGGTGATAATACCTTTTTTCATTCTAAAACTTCCTTTTTTTGGGCAAAAAAAAAAAAATCTAAAACTCATTTTTGAATTGTATTTTTTTTTTCTTTTGACATCTTTTGAATTGTATTTTCAAATCATGCTTAGGATGATAATCAATGTCGGTCTGAAAGAAATTATATGTCAGGTCGGAATAAACTATATACACATTAATATATACGGATGTGTCTATGTATATGTATTCTTTTCAGATGTATGTGCAGCCTAAAATAAGAAGGATAACAGTAATCTAAAATTTTGAAATATTAATGAAAGACTCTGAACTCTAATGACAATAAAAATAAAAAAAACAGGCCAATTGACCAAAACATATTTAATTATTTAATTAAAGAAATGAAAGCATGTGGAGGAGCCCATACTATCTAGAAATTAAAATCAAAGTACATTTTTTTTAAATACTACTTAAAAAGATACAGGAGTATGTTAAGTTACATAAGCAGGGTTTTCAACACCTGTCGGCTGTGTGGGATAAAAAAAATAAAATAATGGAGGACTTAACCATACTATATTCGCTATCGTTTACTAGAAAATGCATTCTCATTTCTCAATGGCCGCAAGGAAATTGACTATGAATTTCTCGTCAATTAATCTCCCTATTTCCCAAGGAACAAAAAATCAGACCCGGAACTAAACCGGTCGAGACAGTGGGTCAAGGGTTACTGGTGGGACTGTGGTCAGACCGGTCATATTAAAATAATGTAATTTAATTCATGATGTTAAAATAAAACAAAATTCATAAATAGTAATAACTAAAATTTGATTCCTCTGTTGCATTCTGTTTGCCCTCTGTACCCATTTACACAACACAGCCAAAATTTGATTACGCTGTGCACATCAATTTTCGTAGTGTGTGTATGATGAAAGGCAGCTTATCCATGAGAGAGCAAAACAAAGATTGCATGTGTGAGATTGTGGGTGGAGGATTAACCTACAAATCACCCATACTGTGGACTCTGTGAACTAGACTGTCATTGGAGTTGAGAAACTTGGCAAACAGAGTAGAAATAGGGTTGCGATTTTCATACTTATGGAGCGAGTGGTTGCTCTTGCTCCTCTGCATCAAGCTCGGCCGTTGAGTTATATAGGTGGCCAGCGAACTTGGCGAGCCGTAACTGTTGCAATTGCTGCTGCAACTATTATTGTTGAGGCTCATGTCTGAGTTGAGTAGCGAGTCGAAATTAGTGACAAAGAGCTAGTCCGGAATGAGGTGTTGCTAAGAAGTGGAGATGGAATGCACTGACGTAGCCGAAGGATAGGGTAGTGGTGGTGTGGTGGCTGCGGCTGCTGACAACAAATGAGCGATGGAGTTGGCGAAAGGAAAAGGCTGAGCAAGGAACTCTACTGTCAATGATGCCAAGGAGTAGGGATCTTGGAGAAGGCGATTTTGGCTTGGGGGGGGAGCCTGCGCTGCATGAGCTAGAGGGGAATCAAGGGAGGGAAATGAGGGAACTCGACAAGAAAAGAGAAGAAGGAGTTTTTTTTAAAATTAAAACATTGTCATTTTGAGATTTCTAACAGGCAAAAAAATATAAACTCGGTAACCCACCGAACCGGGGTTACCTGGTTTAATACCAGTTTTACTGGTTCAGTAGACTACCGGTCCACCAATTAAACCAGACCGGTTCACCGGTTTTTCAGTTAAACCGGTCGGTCTAGTTTGGTTTTTTTTCCCATGCTATTTCCCGCTAATTCATGTGGTGCCAGCAAGTGCAGCAACATCAAAATCATAATGACAATAATAATGGTGATCATTTTGATTGGGAAAAATAATGTAAATTACATATCAGCTTGCTCGTGACATGAAAATTACATTTTCATTTTAAAAAAAAATACTAAATTTTTCTTATAATGAGGTTTGGACATTTGTGTCATACTATCGCCTATTGACCTCAGCTGGGCCATGAAATATGAATGTTTTCATCATCATTTTTTTTTTTAATCATCACTAGGAAACTTAATATTAATTTACCCGAATTTATTTTTGAAGCAATCGGCCTCCTGATTACGGCGCCCATGATGTTATAAAAACACAGAGCAGCTCGTTCGAGTTTGAAATTCCTGAAATTCTAAACACATTTTCTACCTATAAAATACTAGCACACTTATCTCCAATCTTCGTGTCACAATATTACGCTAACGAACTAGCATGGAGGTTGACTTTTGATATTCTGACTCTCTCTCTCTCTCTCTCTCTATATATATATATATATATATATGTTTGTGCGTGTGAACATGATTGAATCATTTTAAAAACAATCTTAGCATTTCATTGAAGAACCTTGACAAACGCTCGAATATCTTCCATCTCAACCTGTTCGAATTTGCAAGACGCCTTAGTTTCTAGATAAGAATAAGCTGACGACTGACAAAAGGAAAGAGAAGTTAAAACATGGCATGAGAATGGAGGAGCAACAACCTGCTTTAAGTCCACTTAAAAACGTTGTAAAGTTTACAGCAACAGCTTCTAGATGTCTCTCTTTATGTTATCCCTGAGGGTGCCTTCTTCTCTATTCCACCTGGCTCCTTATGGATATTAAATTTGCTGTGATAAAACCCGCGGGAAAGTATCGTGTAACAAGAATTCGTTTTTCAAATATTACTCATTCGTTATTGGCCCAAAAAGAAAACCTCATTCCTTCAACAAATAACACCACCACTGATTCCCTTGAATGAAAAGAAATCCTGGGTGAGAATCCTCACATCCCTTTTTTGTTAGCCCCTTGGCAATGGGTCTCGTTAGTGTGGCTGGAGCAGGAGCCACTCCTGTCGCCCCATGAGTTAGCCACCGACTTTCTTTCCATCTGAGTAAGAAGATTGTGTGGGCTTAATGGATAATTATTGCGAACATGAAAATAGTGTCATGGCGTTAAGAGCCCAACGACAGGGAAGCGAAAATAATCTGCTGTCATAACATTGTGAGAAAAAGTGGAAATGAGCAGGTGCACCGCATTATCAGCATACCATATCGGTGAAATTAGAATTAGAATTCCAATACCTCTTTCATTGTATTCCAATATGGTCCAAAAATGGACATAACCACCGGTTTTTGGGGGCTGGGGTGTTTGCATGAGTAAATTAAATCGATTTTACATGAACACGACAATTTCATTTCAAGACCAACCATATTCCACTTAGTAGTAAATACCATATGAAAGTAAGATCCCGAACCACAAATTCAGCCGCCCCTCGCAGTTGAACTGTTCCGGGTGATTCTGTGAAAGAAACTGTCAAATTTGATGCTTTGATTGTATTCGCAAGAACCATTAATACCTGCAATAGGGGTCAAGACCAATTTGGTTGAGTCCAGCACTATTTGACAATCCCCACAAGCACAACAATAAATTAACAGTACAAGGATTAAAGTAAGCAACAGACTCACTAGGGTGTCATTCTCCTCCCAAAACGTTTCTGAACTTCCCCATCAATCATCATAATCAATGTTTTCACCATCCTTCATGTACTTCTCTTGCACTGCTGCAACTGTGGATTGTTGAGTTAAGGTGAAACTAAGAATTGAATGCTCTGAATAAAGCTTTGATTGGGAGAAGCAGCGAAGCATGCAATGAATTTGAGACATGCATATTAGTCCGAGCATAAGCTATTAGTATTCTAAAATAGCACAACTATACTCAAAATATCATTTCATAGATTTCAGTTTTGCAAAAATATGTAATTTCACATCTGCCCCCATTTTCACCTTCTTGATCCTTATAAAATCCTAGCGAAGGAGAAGATTATTTTGTATTGCATTTCTTACATAAATAAAACTAAAATTCATTCACTGAACAAAGGCTTACAGCAGCAAATCAAAACCCACCTTCCTTATTCATTTTTCTATTGCATTTCAATTCTCCTCATTTTCATTTCTTCCATTTTGTATCCCTATTTATTTTGTTCTCATACAACGGCCAAAAGCAAGAAATTCTGAGTCATAGTCCAACTGTGTTAACCCCATTTTAAGTTGTAGCGATGGGAAGATACATAAAAAAGGCTAACATGCCATCACATAAGACAACTTAAGAATGATAGGCCAGAACTCTACCATTGTGTTATCCTTTATTTTTATTCTACCATTACCTCATCATCATGACCACTCAATAAGGCTACCCAACAGCAGAATAAATTTTAGTATAAAACAGCATATAACAGAAAAGCATAATTCTACAGAACAGAGGTAACTCTGTCATGCAACAATACAAGGATATCTATAATAATCCCAATCAACAGGGCCAACAGCAATCTTGCTGAATTCAACTGCACTTGCATCTATGCCAGCAAATATGTACCCATTGCTTTTGTCTATCAGCTTCACTAAATTCCCAACACTTTCTTTGTCCTGAAAAGGAGATACCAACAAATAACAAAATTCTAAAATTTTGACACACTCATCAAAGACCAGAAGATAAATTTGGAGTACCTGAATATCTAAGGTTGTAAAGTTTACAAGACTGTAGTCTTCTATAACTTCACATAATTCCTTCGTTAGTTTTCTGTGCAGGTATATAACATCAGGGTATTAACACACAATTCGGTAAAAACGAATGCCTATTTTATGGCTATAAATGAAAGCATCAGAAAATAATAGCCGGGGACCTTAAGAGAGGGCACGAACACCAAACACTTATCAGTTTGTTTCACATAGGATGTGAACAAGGGTTCACAATCATAAAACACACGGAGAAGTAATTCAATCCAACTCATTTAAATCCACCTCTTTACCCTTGCTCACATAAGTTTGCAGGTTAACATTTTCAAAATTATGATATCTAGAAGCTAAGCCGTCACAGAATTTGGCATGGTCATTGGTCAAACATCTTGTGAGGAATGTGGATCCTATTGCATTCTTGCAGATCACTAATTATTGCTTTTCCTCTCCCAAAGAGCATTTCTCATTTTGAGCTCCCACAACCAAGGGCAAAACCCACACCAAGAAATTATGGCACACAAAATTACAAGTGTAATCACCTAATATGCTCAAAGATGAAATTTCTTGTGTTAGTATCACTCAATCTTCATTAAACTCTTAATGGAAGCACTTAAATATGTGTTTCCACCTCCTTCACATACCATGGAGCATAGAATTAGTCAACAACAAATCGATGCAGCAAAAAAATATATCAAGTTCAATATCCAGGGCAGAAAAGTATTAGAAAAAAATTATAAAATAAGAAATGCTACATCACAAATAAGGAAGCAATCTAACGTTGTGAACAGAAAACATAATCAATGCTGTTTCAAACGAAGCACAGTTAAAGAGCAGAGATTCTCCACATCATTGAGAACAGCAAATTTTTCTAGATATCAAACCTGTACTTAGCAGCACGAGGATCCTGATCAAGATGGCGTTGTAAATATGACAAGTCTTGCACATCTGTGAAGAAGTCAAGATTAAATGCTGCACCCATCAAAATATAACTGTTAGAATGGATCTCTGTCACCCACCAGAACTAAGAGTAATGCACGTCCACGTCAAGGACCTAAAGTAAGTAGCAGCGCACCTAGCCTCCCATAGCTCTCAATTAAATCAATTTTCGACAAGACATTAATGTGAGGGAGTTCTAGATGTAACATTGTCGATAAGGACAGAAGCAGTGCACTAATATACTTTCCAGGGTCACTGCAAAGATGAGCATCAACCAAATGCACTGCAGTCAACTGCATAAGATGAGCAAGCAAATAACTATAAATAATCTAGCATGGAAAAAATTATTAATAAAATATAAAATCTCACACAACCAATATGTAGAGATCAGAAGAGTACCCTCAGGTTCAAGTTTTTAATGAGTTTCATGATGACCTTCTTTGCATTTGAATGAAGGAAAAATAGTTCAACTTGGCCAGGAAAATCAAACAGTAGATAGTGATCTGAAATGATCAATCCATTGTAAGAACAAGAGAAAAATAGCATTTGGCCTGCTTAAGATATTACAAGAATTGTTGTCTGTCTGTAAAGCCACTAAATCTAGTAACGGAGGCATATTGCACGAACCTTTCAGAAGGGGTTCCAACTTAGCTTGTAACCAGTCAATATTTTTCTCCAGATAGTCCATACAATACACAAGGCCTGGTTAGAGAACAGAGGAAACATTAGAAAACACACTCTTGGTTAGGTTTGGATAGCTTATGACAGTTTTTCTAGCACATTCAAGGTCTCATTCGCAAGAAGCATTAATTCACATGCTCAGTGAATTCCTAGAATTCTTGTCGGGTATGCTCTCAAAAGCGCCTATCAGAAAACGATAAGCCATTCCTCTCCATAACCACTTATGCGAAAAGCATACCCCCCCCCCCCAAAAAAAAAAAAAAAAAACCGAAAAACAAATAAATTGAAGTTTTAGAAGGCTTACCCCCATTAGGACCTAGAGAATGTTCGGCCATTACATCACTTAATTTCACAATATCCTCGATGTTTACAGCGCATTCGTAGCTATCTTCTATATAAGGGTAAACTTACAAATCAAATTGTGCAAATAAAAATGACAGTCAGAAGAGTGACGAAGTTTGAAGGAAAAAGCGAAAAGGATACGGCAGTGAATCATTAGCAGGATCCAGATTAATTACAGCAACCTTCCTGCACATTAAAAATAAAGTTGTCACTGGACTATCTAACAAATTTATCCTATTTTAGGTCCTGAGCACACAATAGCCCGAAAATATTGTTACTGTGAACTGAAACTAGCAATAGTTATAGGTAGTGTTAGCTTTGGTAAAATGGCACTTATAGTTATACTTGTCATATTTCCTCCGAAACAAAAGAAAGCATCATTTGAAAAGCAATGATTTATGAATTTTTTTAGTGTCCTTTCATGGATGCCGTAAAGAGCAGTCGTTACCTTCCAATAAGTTTCAGGAACTGAGACATGCCATTGCAGTAGGTTGTTTTGCCGGAGCCAGGAGGACCAATCACTACTTGCCCAAACACCATCTTCCTCCTCTCGCTGGAAATAAAATTAAGAAGACTGGGGAGCAGCACCAGCGTGAAGATGGCGGCAAACCGGCGAGACTGCAATAATCGGAGGGAGGAGGGAGGTACTGGAAACTAGGAAAAAAAAAAAAAAAATAGTGGAAATATAACTCCAGCAATTGGGCCAAACATAAATGAGAGAGGAAGTTTCGGGCCACTTCAGCTTCTCTGGCGCCGCCAATAAGCCCATAAATGAAGAATATGAATTTTAAAAGGGGGGGCATTCCGAGAATCGAACTCGGGACCTCTCGCACCCAAAGCGAGAATCATACCACTAGACCAAATGCCCGCGCCGGGGGCCAAAGCACATGGATGAGAAAAGATGTTTCAAAAGGAAAGTCCGTTCCCCAGCCGTGATGCTAAGTAGCTAGTATTTACGAAATGACAAATTACAGTACATGCTGTCCTTGTCTCTTTGCTTTTACTCACGTATGTCTGCACTCTACAGTACAGTAAGAGACAGAGAGCAAAGCCGGTAGATGGCAGTGGGTACTTAAAATAATGACAAAAACCGTTGTGGATGACGACTTTATGATTGTTGCCAAGTCTACTTTAACCTCTTGGTCTCCGCAATTTCCTGCAGCTCACATTCCTCTTCCCCCTTTTCCTTATCCTCTTTTTTTGCAATCTCTTCCTTTTCTTCTTCCTCTTAGATTGTCTGCTTCAGTATGGCCTTTGCCGGGACAACCCAGAAATGCATGGCCTGTGAGAAAACGGTTTATTTGGTTGATAAGCTAACTGCGGATAACCGAGTGTACCACAAGGCTTGCTTCCGATGCCATCATTGCAAAGGGACACTCAAGGTATCTTTCTCTTGTAGATTTCTCACAATAGTGTAATGCTTTCTAGTTTTCCGGTCATTTCTGCTTTTGTATCTAGTCTTAATTTTTGTTTCCAAAACTCACCATGATTCGTACTTGCAATCTTGGTCTTTCTTCTTGGTTTGATCTTTCAATTGTCTGACTCGTAAGATAGATCAATTGACGTGGCTAACTCAATTTTAGTTGATACGGCTTCTTTCATTGGAACCTCTTTGCCTGTCGGTGCCGTAAGGCATTGTAATTTTCATTTTTTTTTTTCAAAAGCAAAAAGTTATTTGTTGACCAATGTTCAATGAATCTGCAGCTTAGCAACTACAATTCTTTCGAGGGGGTTCTTTACTGCAAGCCACACTTCGACCAACTGTTCAAAAGAACCGGCAGCCTAGAGAAAAGCTTCGAAGGTAAGTAAGGATAAGGAATGAAATTATCATATGCCCCTCTACATTTTTCTTCTCGGCCACTAAATTCTACGTCCTTTCCTGTGAACTGTGATTAGGGACACCAAAAATTGCTAAACCGGAGAAAAACATTGATAGTGAGGTACTTAACGCTACGTGTAGGTGTTATTGCCATGTGCTGATGCACAACAGAACAATTTCAGTTTCGTAACCTTCATCTAACATTGACTTGTTTATAAATCAGAAGCCTGTAGCGACCAAAGTGTCAAGTATGTTTGGTGGAACCAGGGATAAATGTGCTGGTTGTCAGAAAACAGCTTATCCAACGGAGAAGGTATCTTGTGAAAAAAATGTTGGGCGCTGGCATTGATAATGACAAAGAACTTGTCATTCTGCATAAATAACACAGGCATCTTAGTTTTTACTACTAGTCTACTACAGGAAAAGTTGAGATCAATATTTTGCAATGATACAGGTTACTGTGAATGGAACTCCATACCACAAGAGTTGTTTCAAATGTTGCCATGGAGGGTGTGTTATAAGTCCTTCCAACTACATTGCACATGAGGGCAAACTCTACTGCAAGCATCACCATACCCAGCTGATCAGGGAAAAGGGTAATCTGAGCCAGCTTGAAGGTGACCGCGACGGGAGTACAGTGCATGATAAAATTACTGATGAACAAGTTGCTGCCCTCACATAGAAGAGTCAGAAAAGTCACGTTTTCAACTTTTATATCCTCTGCCACCGTTCGTGTTTTCCCTTACATTTTCTGCTGTTCTGCTAGTAGGAAAAAATGTGTGGATCTTGTTTCTGAATTTGGTTTGGAAAGAGACCTCAAGAGCAATTGACTCTTTTAATGTGGTCATATGAAGACTCTCATTTGCTTATTGATATCTTAAAAGTTAAAACTGCTTCGTTATCCTCATTAAACTCTCGTCGTCATGGTTATTTACCGAGTTTTGAGTCAATCCAATTTTTGCTCCGTCAGAGTCGAATGTCTGCATAGTCGTATGTCTTCGCCAAATCATCAACAGCACAAGCATTTACTGTAACAAAAAATACTTGGAGAGGCCCTTTTTCTTTGCAAATACTAAAACACAAAAAGAAAGGGAAACAAGACAACTAAACAAGCTACTGTTGATCGGAAGAGGCAAAGATAAACGTTTGCATGTCGGACGTTTTTGAACCCCCTTCTGATCCGATTTTAGTGTCGGTTTCTCTTCATAGATAGTTTAGTCGGTGCATTATAATAGCCAAACTTGCGAGATATTGGCTTCTGAAGGAAGAGTGCCGTGCTAATGAAAAGAACCGACCTGACTTTAAACTCTCACCAAATAATCTGGGGATTAAAATTGAGGAAGGTGACAATGTTGATGCTGTTATTTCCTCAAGCCGCACGAACTAGAATGAAACGGGAAATCGTGCAGCAGGCTCTTGGTCTAGTAAAATTTAAGCCAGTAAAACATGTTTTTGCCGATCCGTTTCTACATTTATCCAAATAATAGTCTTATTGCTTGCTTAAACGGAGGGATACTTTGACGAGGGCAAGGAAATTATAAGACTTCCCAGATATCGAATAAATCATTAATGTTTAGCGGAAAATAGAGCCCCATGAAGAATCAAACTAAAAGCCAGGGAAACCAAAATTAGTTAAGAAAGTGAAAATAAAAACAACTTGCCGTGAAGACATCTAGTGGTTTGCCACTGGGGAGCTGACCAAACCGATGCATTAAAATTTTATGCATTATGCTGGTTAAACTACATATTTTAATTCCATTTAGTATTTCAACTACTAGATTTTGTACTTTTGTCCAGCGAAGTGAAAATCAATACTTAAACATCGCTATTCTCTGATCTAGATCGTTGAAAATCATTTATTCGCTACTCTCTGATCTAGATCGTTGAAAATCATTTATCCCTCCCTCCAAAGACGTGGCAAGGCGGCCGGCCATTCGATCTGTCAAAGTCCGTCGCTTCAACTTCACATCACCACCATGAAAAGCCTTATTCATCAAGCCTTGCAACCTCTCAGGACTTGGATACTGTTTCCTTTGTAATAATCCTGAGTAGGAATCCAAGAACTCAGCGTAGGCTTCCACCACAAGCTTCAAGCTCGCTTCTTTTATTTGTTCCCTCAAATCTTCGTCTGGTATGTTGTAATACTCTTTGTGCTTCTGACAAGTGTCATTCACATACTTCAGAAAGGTTTCAATTTTTTCTGTCACTATACCTCCAATGACGCCGTTCCCCTGTGTCTCCACTTCCTCCATATCCAGGATGCTTATCAGAACTCCCCATGCTTGCATCTGATACATGTAGGCCGATTCCTCTGCCACTGCTTTGTACTTCCTTTTCATATATTGGTCACCCAACAGCTCACCAAGCTCTGAGTTTTTGACCCTCATGTATATATACCAGTACGCATTCATTACGAATATATTGATCAAAGTTTTGTCCCTGCAGCGAGAGCGTTTAGACTCTATGTTTCTTTGAAGGGCATCCATGATGTTGAAAATGGCTTCCTTTAGTAAATCCTCGCCAGCATCAGGTTTTGATAAGATCCCAGCTTTCCATATCTGCTCTGTTTCGAGAACATTACCCATGGCTTCTCGGTAATTCTTGGTAGCAAGGTATTTCAGGTAATTAATGGCATACCTTACTAGTTTGGGAACAGAACCATCTTGTGGAGGTGGAATACCATCTGTATTCCCTTCTATTAGCAGCCCAAATTCCCAAAATACTTTGCTTGACGCGTCGATTATAAGCTTCTCGAGCTCCCGGAACCGAGTGCAGAAATCTACCCCAGCTTCGCCGTCAAAAATTTCCAAGAATACGGGTTTTAGTTTTTCTAAGGTCTCAAACATATCCAACAGCTTGAACAACTTCTGTGGCTCTTTGCTGCTTCTGGCCACGCCTTCTCCGAATCGAAAGAACACCGCCAATATTTTGTCAGCTATCTTGGCGAAGCATTCAGGCCATACTAGTCCAGCCATGATTTTACCCAAAACTCTGTAGCAGAGCTTCTTTTCAGAGAAGAGAACCTTTTTCACAGCAACTTCGAAGTGTTGGATCCAAAGTGTTATCGCCGTTTCTAAGCTCTCCCATTCCATTTCATCGACTCCTTCTGGAGTATATGTTCTCAAGTAATCTGGATTTAGCCTCATTAATGCCTTGGCAGCCCTTCTATATCTCACCTGTCAAACCAACCATTGAAATAGGAGAATGATGATTGATGCTTTTTAGTCATAACATTATGAATGATCATGATCAATATTACCTTGACGTAGATGTCAATGCATATATCCAAGCAATCATTGGCAGCTAAAGTATCAGAAATTCGTCTTAGCACTTCAATTTCCAGCTCTGAACCAATGTCAGAGTCGACGACGGTGTCATATTCTGCCTGCTGTCTTGATAAATCTCCGACGTTCTGATGCCTTATTTGCAGTAAGATACTCTCGAACTCATCTTGCATGTGAAGTAACGCCTCGTCCAGTAAACCTTCAAACCTCATGGCATCGACCTCTGTCTCGTAGAGTGTCTTGAGAGTGATTAGAGTCTCTCTTAACCTCTGTGTCCTGTATTGATCGGCCGCCTTTGTTCGGCTTATAAACTCAACTACCTCTTGAAGCCTCTGAATGACTGGTTCACCCTCTTGGCTTATGGAAATGATAGCCTCATCAAGCCGATCAACACAATCCATGTAATCGAGAAGATTTTGGAGACGTTTTTGCGTGTCTTCTCCTCCGACAGTTTGGATGAGAGATCAAGAAGCTTCTGTTGGAGGGACTCGTAGAACTTGAAGCTGTCGAGGAGTCCAAGTGCAGGAGAAACAGCTCTGTTGATTCTAGTATCGAGGGCCTTGGTGGACATGGCCAAAGACTGTAAAGGGGCCACACTTCTGGATGCTGTGGACAGAGTTGCGTCTATACCATCGAATCTCGTGTCCATATTTCCAAGGCTATCTTCCAGTTTCTTGGAAGCTCGAAGGAGAGCTTTCAAATCGGAGCATGCTGACTCAAGATTGAGAAGCGTAGGCTCTTGCTCATTGGGAGCCATTGCTGTGGAGCAATTCGCATGAGCATTTTTAGACGAAGAAGAAGAAGGTTTTAAAAGGAACAAAGCGACAAGGGTCGATGTAAACAGAGATACAAATGGCATTTGGTTGCGGGAAACAAACAAAACGACAACTGGGGAACCTTGGAAATGGATATAATAATGCAAAGCCGGTATTTTTTTTTTTTAATAAAAAAAGCCGATATTTGGGAAGGAATGGGTACAAACGCGGGGACCCTGACGTTGACATCTAATGGGCCGACAGCCCGAGTTTTATCTGAGAGGGCAGACCCAAGGTTTGTTCAAGCGGGCCAGGGCTATTTCATAAATTAAACAAATGACGGGCCCAGACTATGGGATGGCCATAATGCCCTTTACCCTCGTGGCTGGTAGAAATCTAATGCAGCATGTCGAGCTAACCTAAAAGGTTTCTCACGCTCTAGGGCGAGAGGAGGTGAAGCCTGCAGAGATCTTGAGTATGTTGCTTATTCATTTGCTCCTCTCGGTGGGTTCTACTCTATTCACGATTACCTCCTCTTCATGCATTGCTGAAAATTAATGCCAAAATCTTCTAAAACAGACAATGCGTTATCCGCGGCTTAATATAAAAACTCAATACCTAATTTACAAATATAAGAAATATTAGTTAAATTAATTATTTATAATGAATAGATTTTTTTTTCTTAAGATACTCCTCTTAATCATATACATTAAACTACGACTAATGAAAACTTCTTAACATATGCATTCGTGACATAATTATTAAAGTACTAAGAACAAAATATATATTGAAATCTTATATTTAGATTAAATTAACTCTTTAATTAGCTCTAATATTAAGTATCGTGTGGTGTTAATTAACATTCATTTTACCTGCAACATCTATTTAAATTTTTGCCATGATCAGGCTATCATATACTATCGCACCGGCCGAAACAGCGTTTATCTTGCTCAAAGTGTGCTTTCCCGGCTTGAATACTATTTTTCCGTCCGGGTACATTTAATTCGGATTGTTTGGAATTCGACGTTAATTTTATCACTAATAGCTCATTTAATTTACTTAAATTGAATTGCTTGATAGTATTAATAACTTTTTAAAAGAGTAATTTTACTACTTTATATTTACCTATTACATAGGTGCCGTTATAATAGTTCTCTCTGAATAATCAATAACAAATTATATGCTAATTGCGAATTTCTTATGCATAAATACAGGATCGCTATTCTGGTAATTTCCTTGTTACATAGTTAATACTAGAAACAAAAACCACTACTTGATCCCTAACATATTATAATCCTATTCATATATACTATATATATGCCGATAATTACAGAAAATCAAGGCGCTTGCTAAAGGTTTAGAGCTATGGACTATGTATAGTGACATTTCAGACATTGCAACTAGATTGAGAACCTTCTCTCGTGGGTGTGCGAGTGTGAAACCTCCACTTAAAGAGGTAGTCTCTGGATTCACAGGATAATCTGAGGACGTCACAGAAAGCGTTGAGTGAGCTGATTTTTTCGTTTGGTTTCCATTCGATCCTCACCCAGCAAGTAAAGCCGCTTGACGAAATTGGCACGCTTGAATCACAAAGACGCAGCGTCACCTCCCCACTGATCCTCTTGCACGAGCGGCATGGGAGTCTTCCATCACCGGTCACCATCGAGTCGAGCCAAGGGCACTCTGGCTGACCCACCATCTCCTTGTAAGCAGAATTTGCCATTCTAACTTGGTTGTTTGAGTCTGATATGACAACAGGTAAGGCCTCAGACTCAACTTCTAGTTCAACCTCCTCTGGTGTTTTTGGGGCTCGAGATGCTGGGGGCAGGCCAGGGTCTTCATTGATGCACCCGACGCTTATGCTAGAACCAAGAGGGCGAACTGGCCGAGGTGCGATAACAATGCTTACAGCTGGCGTCTGCAATTGCTGCAAGAGATCTTTTTCCTCTGGGATTTCTGCTGTAGTGTTCAAATCGATAGTCTCTTCCCTCCCTTGACTGTGGCCGTTTCCGGTGGAGAACACGGAAGAAGTGGAAGTGTCACTAAACTTGGAGTATTATTGGAAGGTTTTTCCCAGCCGGAGTTAAGCATCCCATGGTTAGGAGGAGGAGGAGGGAGTTGAGGCAGGCTGTGACTATGAGTAAAACTCTGTAAAGAAAGGTTCTTTGCAGGAGAGGTTACATGGCAAGGCGAACAAAAGCCCAAAACTTGGGTCTTCTGCCTCTTGAGAGAGGGCAGTAGTGGCATAGAAGCTCGGCCTCTCTTTCGGGTCCTGGTAGGGCGTGCCTGCAACTGTGGCCAGAGATTCCTAAGGTAAGGAGACTGCTTGATCTTTTGGCAAAGGGAGGAACCATCAGCCACAGAATTCCCCGGAGTCTCAGGCTTCGGAGCTATGGGCCTATACCGAGACATGATTTCAGCAGTTTTCGCAGTGTTGGAATAGGGATGTAAAGTCTTAATCATGGCGATAGATTTGTTTAAGCCCGCGAAGAGTCTTCTGTTCTAACAGACAAGAGAGGAGCAAATTGATGAGGATGCCGGGAAGGCGCAAAATTAAAACTTGAGTGAAGAGGGCGTAAAATGGGGGAGAAGAAGAAGAGTTATAAAAGGAGAGGGGGATGAATATTGGTGGTGGAGAAGTGAGAGAGATAGCCAATGAGGAGTGGGCACAGTGAAGAGAAGTAGGAGGAGAAAGTGACACTTGTAAATGAAGGGTGGGTACGTGTTGAAGGGGCTCAGAGAGGAGGACATATGGGAATTGGGAAGAGAAGAGGGAAGGAGAGTGCAGAGTCATCGATCTCTCACGCCAATCAGGGACCCTGCCTGGCTTCTAATTATACGAAAAGCGAGAAGGTGGGCTCGCATTATAACGCGTGGTGGCGATGGCCGCCATGCGTGAAAACACCTATCACCGCTGGTTTGGTCGCCCCGTCATTTTCTACCCTTACACGAAACAGTCCCTCTTCAGTCGGTTAAATTTGTTCGCTTTCTACGTGTCGCCCCCTCCTCCTTCCTCTACATGCAATGGATGAGTTAGAATCTCATTGGGGCCTTTGCATTGGTGGCTACTCCCTCCTCAACCCACACGATTCCCATTACTCCTCAATCACTGGTTGCATTTTACATTTAGCCCAGTTTTGCAGCTTGCCAGGGTTTTCTTCACATTACTCCAATTCTGCCAATGCCTTGACAAGTCCCCTCACGGGTGTTTGATTAGTATATGCCCTAATGAATGCTCTCCCCACTTCTACTCAACAAAGGAATGTGTTTTCGTTTATTTTATAAAATATGAGTTGTTTTCCGTAGGTGACCTTTTTTGCGGCCATTTCTGTCGTGAAATAGGAATAGGAATTAGCTCCTGGCTGTGGTGATGAGTGGGCATGTTCATGTGAGGACCGAGGAGGTGGCGGCATTATATGTCTTGTTTGGCTACAAATTAAAAGTTATTGATTTCAAAGACGAGAGTGCCTTGATCCGCACTGCTAGCCATCCGTGTTAGTTACAATCTTGAATGAAGGATATGTTCAAAAGGGTCACGTCATCCGAAGGGAATGCTTTTGCGACCCATGCAATAATCCTAACGGTGCCAGCTGGTTTCATCTGCTTTTTTTTAATTGGCCAGGCGCATCATTGGTTCACTGACAATTTGGGACACTATTCGACTTCTGATTTGCCATGAGATGCAGCCACGGAAGCATTTTAAATTAAATATTTCATGTGGAAAAATGTTTGAAGTTGAACAAGTATACTACCTCTTATCTTAAAATTAGTTGACTAATTCGAATAGATTAAAAAACAAGTTAACTTAGTTATTTGTAATAAATAGGTGTTGTCTTTCTTAAAATATTATTACTGATCAAATTTCTTAGTTATAACTATTATTGGTAGAATGACAATTTAAAAAAAAAGTATAAAAAATAAAATGAATTAGGTTTTTATATCTAAAATCAAAATAAAAATTATATCAAGAACTAGAGGCAGTATATCCGGAACCACGCTAATAATAATGTTCATGCATGTCTGAAAGTACTGCGGGCCCAGGGAAGAACACAAGTCCTGGATGCACCCACTAATGTCTAATGTGAGTTAACACGAACACGCACGCGCGTTAGTTTTGCAGTAATTATGCACTAATTGTAATTTGACTCAAGATTCCACTCTAACCACCCCCGCCCTTGATATTGCATTAATTGGAATGGCTCTTTTCTTCCCAAAAAAAAAAGTGTCATTGATTTGTAGTAGTTTGCTTCCTGAGAAAGAATTCATAGACTCCACACAAATAAATCTTGAAAATTTAGTACTAATTTCGGTTCTAAATATAAAATTTAGCTTTTCTTGTAAATCATACTATATGCTCTGCTGTTGTGTAGAGTCAATGTTGCACATAGTCAATTTGGCTAGCTACAAGAATGGCAATGTTCGCAATACCCGTCGTCTCTTGCCCTAATGCAAAGAAAAACGAATGACGATTGTTTTTTAATTCAAAAAATGATTTGGATGGGTTGCTTTCGAATTTATAGTCTAAACAGCTGTAATGGGCCTCGTAGAACATGACCACAAGCCCATAATGGAATTTGAAAAGCAGAGCATTTCAAAAATAGAGCGGAGACTGGACAGAAACCCCTACCATATCCGGGTCACGACGACGTGAGCTAAGCTAAGGGCAAGGCACTTGAATACCTCATTCTAGGAAATCAAACCCACTCCTTTTTAAATGAGAAGATGTAATTCCTACCGCTAAACCCACGGATGATAGGTTTTATTTTAGTTAAACTTATAGTTTCGTCTCAACTTTCACGTTTATAAAAAAGAATGTTTTTTCTTTATTTATTAAAAAATAACTTCAGAATATTAAATTAAATCCAATAATCTAGAAGGTTAAAGCAATGAATTGAAGTGAAATGATTTTTTTTTTTTCAATTGTTCAACTCAATATTGAGCAGCGTGAATTACGAAAATTTGTGATCATACGTAAAGTATGAAAAATGCAACAAATACAAGGGATGGAAAACACGTCTGATATTTGGAATATCTGTTGGATTCCTATATATATATTATGGTATTTTGGGAAGGATAAATACCATAAGACTTGAAAACAAACTAACTGCGCATGTACAACTCATTCGTGCGTTTCACTTTCACATAAAGTACTACTAATTAATATTTTGCTGCAGCAGACCCATCAGAATGGCAATATTATATTTGGCAGGAAATTCTTGCTCTTATTCGCTTGTTTTTTTCTGTCTTGGTTTTTTGTGATTTTTAACCAAGTTCTCAGCTTCAATTTTCTTAATGTTACTGAGTTCTTGTAACTTGTAAGGAGTATCTATTATATATAAAAAAAATTTTGTCTTTGGTTTAAAAAAAAAAAATGACAAGCCCAAAAGGCAGAGGTGAGGAACCAACTATCCGTGGTTCGTGCTCCCTACATCTTCAGGTCCAATAACCTCTCCATAATTATAAAATGTAACTAGCTATGTTCTATCATGTGATGTACCGAGACTGTAAAATGAATGGCAACCTGGGGATAGTTTTGTTCATTATAAATTATTAATTTTATGACAAGACCGCGCGCGAGTTCCATTACAATTACAAAGCGAGACCAGCAGCTATGATGTGGACGGTGTCATTTGTCTTTGTTGGGAAAGAGGTAGGAGGTTGCAGGCAGAAAAGGGAGGGGGAATCTCCGGAAAAACTTCAGAAGTCCATAGTCGGGGGTTTCACTTGGCAATCTTTGACATTGGCATCCAAAGGGGACCATCCGAGCAATTAGTAAACTCCGATGTTGCAGCAAAACCTCATGCTTATTATGCATACTCTATACTCTTACAACTCTAAAGGTCTTGGACATACTCTCTTCTTTGTCGTGTTAATACTTTAATGTCATTTTCTTTCAATAAATATAGCTCTGAAATAACTAGCATGACAATGATATTGTCATCCCTGATGTCAACAGCTCACCTACATTCTTGCAACGTAACTGGTTTATCGCTCACGTCTCTCCTCTATTCTTATCCTTCTAACCTTCTTGGTATTTATTCTTAGATTAAACACACCATGGCTTTTCTTCTCAGAGAGTTCCTTAGTTGAAAATATCAGTATTTTGACTATTTTTCATCCATCTCTTTTCCCTCTGAACAAATAATCAAAGCACTGATTGGCAGTATATTAAGCAGAGGAGTGTTCTGGAAAGAAAGAATGAGCTGAAGTAAGATTCCTCTGCGATCCTTAGAATTCCTATGGGTAGCATGTGTTTGCCTTAGCAGAATAGAGGTGGATATGATTAAGAATAACAAGCCGAGTGCTTGAAAGAGCATAGAGTATCAGAAAATAACAAAGAGAAAACCTATTAAAGGGAAGGGACCAGCTCAACTTTCATGAAAATCATAGTGGCCCACAATGCTTACACAAAGTGGCATTTCATTGCCACTTGGCTCAACTAAGAAAATAAAACACAATAGGAGAGAATAAATAAATTTAGAGTCACTGACCTCTTGGTATAAGCAAGGGTTGAATTAATACTTTTTACTGACAAACGAGCTCAAAACCTAGATAGAAAAGCAAGATTATTTAATACTAGTATTACATTACTACCACGTTTCCCATCTCTCAACACACAGATTAATTTCTACTGTTCTTGTTCTGCAATTCCACATTCGATATGCATACACAGTATTAGATTCCAAATATTACCCAATGTCAGCTTCGTAATGAGACGTATATTTCCCAGCAGAATATCACGGATATAGCAACCTTGACCTAAGCTATTTTATTGGGCCCTTGCTGTGTTGGAAGTACTATTTGGATTTTTAGCTTTTTGGGTGAGGGGAATTTTGTCACCTAAAGGAGCAGATTGCACATGGGATATATCTTGACTGTACTCTACTATCTTGCCTCAGCAGTTCACTTTGTAAACTGAGTTAAATGCCTACTTAAACTGATCTAAATTTAGGAAGGAGGTCATATACAAGTCAATAACATATAGGAATGGCTAATGAGAATTTAAGGTTTAACAAGTGGTAACCACCAGCAGCCTTTTCGCTTTTTAGCATACTTGCTTTACTTTGGCTTCCATTTAATTTGGCGCCTACTGAGGTTTTTACTTTATCAGACATACTGGTCTGTCTGGTTTCGCTCTTAATGTGCTCAAAAGGGACTTCGCTGCTGAAGACATAGATTAGTTGATTTGCAAACATTAAATTTTTTGTGGGAAGCAGAAAAGGAAGGGCAGGTGAGCGGGAGCAGGCCTTTTACATGTGTGTGTGCAGTTTACTCCCTCAGTTTTATAGCAAGGGTCACAAAAAATTTCTTTTCCATGTCTCATAGTAAGTATTATATCCGTATTTTAAGAAAGTATTAAATACTTTACTTCCTGTTTTGCCCCACATTAATACACCTATTAGTTGCAAATAGTAGTATTCAGTTAAAGAATACTAGGGGCATGTGGGAAAGGTATTATAAATTTTACAAAACCTTAGATTTTTTTTAACACTTCTTATTAAACAAAGGGAGTATCTTCTAGTCCCACACATTAATAGAAAGAAAGTTAAAGGTAATAAGCGTCATTAGTTGTGACCTTAGCAAGTAGGGTAAACTTTTTCTCATGAAGGGACAGCACTATCATTCTATGGGGCATTGATAATGCCATAATTGTTAATGTCGTGGTGACTAAAACACTTTCTCATTTACTCTCACAGGACGCAGAAAATACACTCTGTATACACGCACACGAAGCCAACTGGCAATATTAACCCATTCAAATAATGATAGCAAAATGAAGGCCCAAGGATTGAACGTAAGGACTTGCATAATTCAGGAGTTATATTGGGAGCCCCCCCCCCCTTCCTGTCCTCTTTTTGTTTGTTAATGGATTATCTGTTTCTCCTTCGTTTACTTTATCTTCTCCTACTTATACTGAGAAGAACACCATAGCGAGCACAAAGAGTAAAAGAGCGAGAGCAGGTTAGTCTTTTCTCTAAACTCTTTTGATCTGATCGCTGATATAGTAGAGAATCCAGCTTGAGATAATCCACCTTAGGGTGCTTACTAGAGGAAAAGAAGGGTTGAATGGATTTGTCAGCTTCACGGTACAATAGTGTGAGTGAATCCGGTTGGACCAATTATATAGACCAAACCTCTCTTTTGGATAAATATTTCCAGAGACGTGGGAGTGTGGAATACGAGGGAAAAGAAGCAAGACTGGAGGAGGAGGAGGAGGAGGAAGGTTTATCCATGGTGTCTGATGCTTCTTCCGGGCCTCCACATTATCATGATGAGGTTGATAAATACTCTAGTCATCCGTCTACTTCCCTACCCAAAAAGAAGGTCAGAGAATGCGGCCGAAGAAATCTACAACAGGCTTCACATCTTGATGACACTGCCAGCTCCCCTGTTTACAGTTTTCCCACGGCAAGTCATGTAATTTAATTATAATATTTCCATACTCTTTTGTTTGAGATGTTAGAGTAGCGACAAATATTTTGGTTGATGGGTTCTCTTGTCATCGAACAGAAGAAAGTGAGTTTTACAGGGAAAGGTGCAGCGGAGAATGCAATGGCTCTTTCTCAAGGTTTCTCTGCAACAAGATTAAAGGTACGATATCCAGTTTTCTTAAGATGTTAGTTTCAGGTTTCATTACATTATGCATGTCACCCACCTTCACAGTTTATTTATTATATTTTTGTTAAATTCTGCAGGCAAATCCTCAATTCCAGAAGCACTTCAATTTGTTAGAATGCTCAAGTTCTGGTAAACAATCCTCTGAAGATCAAGGTGATACACTTTCATGTACATGTTTTATTTGTTTACTTTTTATCCGAGGCTTTTTGTGGGGGAGATAAAAGAGCCAGCAAGTTCCTAATTTTCATTTGTTTGTTCATTTATATCTCATGTTTAGGTGATTCCGAACAGAAAGATGAGAATCAAACGTAGCATTTTTTGTCTCTGCTGTTGTTGTTGGAGCATTGATGTCCAGGGAGAGAGATGTCAAGCAGAGGCAATTCAATGTCAAAGAGGGGACTACCTTACCTATTTCCTTAATCTTTTCTTTTCTGGGAAGAAAATAACTCTTTCATTGTAATTTCACTATTTCAGTCCCTTTGGGGAAAAAAAAAATTGCTGTAATGCTAGTGCCAAGTGCCAAGTGCCAGTGCAGTTGGTGAAAACCGGCCTAATAGAATATAAAGAATAAAATAGGATCTCTATTTCTAATTTCTTTCTCGTCACGATGCCGTCAGGCCAGTATCCATGGGACATGTGGGTGTTCTACAACGTCTATACTACACAGTTAGGTTAAAATTCAATAACACTAAATGGTAAGATATAAAAAAGAAGTGAGATTCTTATGATGCAGAAAACTTGGTAGGTGAGAGCTAAAACATAACGGTGCTTTCAATGGCCAAGTCCGAGAATTTCCTAGTTGTCAGCAAGCAGTCAGAATGGAGAGGCAGGGAGGCCTTGTGAGCTCCTAGATTAAGCTCGGCTACTGCCAGCCTAGCTCCCCACAGGATTTGCATTTTGGTTGAACGTATTCTAGGGGGACACCCAAAATAGACAACATGTCCATATGTAACCAACACGCAGGCTTCGTTTTTCAGACAATAGTCCAAACAGGGCAACCCCACCAACATCCCATAGGTGCCCCCTTAGGATGTGATCCATACGTTATCGTTACCCTGGTACAATTATTGAATCGTGTTCTGTTGGGAATATCCAACAAAATCTGCGTTCAAGTGTTTATATCCTCAGACTCAACCAACACATGGTTCTAGAGCAAAATGACTAAGATATCAGGAAACGGACAATAATATCATGCTTCCCACCCCAAACTATTAGTAAATGGATAGGATGATTGCGTAACCTGTCCTGAAAATAGATTTATAACCATACAAAAACGCCAGAAGACTGCTGAATGACCAACCAAATAATTTGTTACGAAACAAAATGAGATTTACAGAAATATAACTTATATACAAAATTAGAGTTACAGGAATATAGCATATGGTTGTTCTTGTACAGTTGCATACTCTGGAAAAGAAAATATTGAAAAGAAAATAACACATTGCTGGGTATGAATGGTGAAGAAGAATTGAAAAGAAGATGAAGGAAGACACTGGTTGTTCCCTTGAAAAGAACAGAGCAATAATCGAGGAATTCATTCTGCAAACACGTTGCCTTTCGATGGCGATCATCGGATGCCACGCCAATTGTGTAAAAGAGCCACTTCGGACTTCAGAGAGCATCAACATTCCGTTGACCGCATGACCCATCAATTAAGGAAAGGGTGGGCCCCCTTTACAGCTTTCTTCATAAACGTACGACCACACAACCTTAGAAACAAGGTAATGCCCTCGGGGTTATTCTCAGAACCCTAGCTGTACTTAAAGGGGTAGGACGGAGGACTCCTTCAAACAAGGAAGTCTTCTGCTATTTGTAATTCTAAACTATTTAGCCTATATTTTAATTGTTTGGATACATTTATTTTTTATTTTAAAATTTCGGAACCATCCGAAAGTAACTTGAGTACAAATCTTCGACGGTATATTCTGTGGGTTAAAGAAGCCAGCTGCCATTGAAAGAAGCCAGGAGATTAGAAGGATATCCAAAAAAAGAAGCCAGCTGCCATTGAAAAACCATCCCTAGTTGAAAGTTACGCCCCAAAATTATGTGCGAGAATAGGTTGTGCTTCTAAACCTTTTAACCACTACCGACCAGGATTTGTCTGCAGCATTATAAGGGATTTTTTGAAAGATGGGCTGAAAATAAAATAGGATCCTTCAAATGCAAAACCAAAACCCCTCCTAGACTTATTTAGGCTTAATAAAATTTCATAAACTCTAAATTTATTTGGCAACAAAAGTATGGAGAATGATAATGAGAACATTATAAGAAAGTTAATACTCCTCCAGTCCTTGATATAGGACCTAATTTTTGAGTTAGTTTTGGTCCTAAATATAAGACTCATTTCTCATATTTATTATTTTTCTCTAAATTACCCCTATGGATACTCCCTCAACCATAATTAAGTAGAAGAGGGAGAGAGGATATTAAAAAAGATGATTATGGTATTTTAGGAAAAATGTGTCACTTTTCTTATAATTAACTAACTTACCTAACTTTCTTAATCTAATCAAATTAGTTAAATGAGTCTTATATTAAGGACCGGAAGAGTAACAAATTACAATCTCATCATAACTTACATTATCAAATTCATCACTCCTTTTCCTATATTTCAACACTAAATTTTTTTAAAAGTTTTTTTACGATATTAATTTTTTTAATATGGCTCTTGGTTGTCATTATCTTAAAGAATTCATAGACTCCACACAAATAAATCCTGTAAGTTTAGTATATCACCACCACCCTCCACTGTTGTGCGAAGTGAATGGAGAACATAATCAATTCGGCTAGCTAGAACAACGGTAATGTTTGCGATCCCTATCCTCTAGCGCCCCAGCTTGGGGCCCGCCCCCCGGGGGGGTTTGAAATAGAAACGATTTCTTTATTAAAATGATTTCAACAGTTAGATCTTAAATATAAAATACTGGTATGGAATGGCTAATGAATAGTTTATAAACACTTTTTAATTATAATTTATATAATATGAAATAAATATATAAACAGAGTTTTGTCTTAATAATAAATCCAAACAAGTCCAGAATCTAACCCACCTGTAACAGGCCTTATGGAACATGACCCATGAGCCCATGATAGCAATTAGCATACAGAACATTTAAAAAAAAAAAAGATAAAGAAATGAAAACTGAACAAAAACAACTATTTATCTTAGTTGATAAAAATATATTTTCGTCTCAACGTTTACTCTCATGAAGATATAATTTTCGCAAGTGAAATATTTTACGAGGAATATGATAGCGTCCGCAGATGCAGGATAAGGGCTAGAAGGGCAAGCACTGATGGTGATAAAATGGGGACATTTTATTGATCAGTTTTCAGTTTCCTAGTATTTGTGTTATGCTTCTTATCAAGATAAAACAATCTCTATCCGGCTAGTTGTACTGTTATGGATCGCCCCTTCCGCTTAACTTGATGTTTCTACAAAGGCCTATCAGATATCCATCGACTGAACATGGCAAAACACTCTTCAGGCCTATACTCCGGAGCTGTATGTCCTCCACCCTGTAAGTTCATCACCAGCACATGACAAAACATGAAGTTATATATATTAAAAAAGAGAGAGAGAGAGAGAGAGGCTAAATTATACAAAAACACTCGCCTTCACAGTTGCAAATGTCATTCGATTGGAGTAAGACCTGGTGTATCTGCCCAAAATGGAAGAATGAGGAGGTCAGGCTGCATGCCATATAACCTTCTGAACAAGTATATATATTAGGGTTACTGGATGAAGTTCGATATTAATAAATATACCCTGCAACTTGGCCATTGGTACGCCAGGGCCTCCAGTCATCGACGATAGAGTAGTTCAAAGATCTTATCCACGCTTGAGTGTCCAGGAAAGGAACTATCATGTCATGATCCCCACTGCATTATTATATTTGAACACATAATTAGCTTCACTCTCAATATATGGCCGTCAGAAGACGACATCACGCAACAAAAATTGGACCTGTAGATCAACGAACGATAGCCTTTTCTGCTGAGATTCATATGATACTCCAACGATCCAGGTATCTCATACTTGTAATTCATTCCATAGTCACAACGCTGCCATTTCCCTATACTTCCCTGCACCCACGCCCACTTGTATATCTGTTACTCTATATATCGTATATATTCATCTCTAAAAACTGCAATATTATTCTTATACGTACCTCTCGGATACCGAGCGCCTTGCGAACATCGGGATCGTTGGCCCAATGACCACACAGGTAATAAGTATAAGTCTGCCATGATGGGGAAACCATATAAATATTCGAGAGATAAAGCAAAGTGGGTTTGTTTATTAGAGAATTACGGTACAGACAGAAGAACTACCCTGCAGTTTAAGGTTGGCACTGCGAGATGGGATTCGAGAACTGCCCTGGTCTTGTAAGCGAAAGATCTTCTCCAAGATATTTCTACTGGTTTTCGCAATGCGAACTCACATACGGGTTCCAAAATATGGACCCCGTTAATTCCTGAAGTACACTGTGGAAACGCCATTGTTTAGGGGAGCTCAGAAGCAGTATGATCCAACAAAACTAAATCAATACATATATATATACCTTTTGGAAGTACTGTATGTCTCTGATGCAGTTTACATTTCTGGGGTCTACGTTGACGTACTCCCCTCCACAATTTCTTTGAAGTGACTGCTCATTTTCGGAAAGCAAATTAATTAAGTTCAGATTTTAACAATAACCATCGTTTCATGATTTTCAATGACAAAAGCACCTCGTAAAGTTCATCAGAAATGAGTCCCATTCCATGAGCAAATGGAATTCCATAATTGGCTTTGGGTGGATTTGTCACCGGATTACCCAGCAGGTATCCCTGAAGAAAAGAGCATTCCATGTATAATCTACTTATCCGCCAAAAATAAAAACGCGTAAAGAGTTGCAGCTCCCCTTTGCGATTGATTGACAGGAGAATTAAAACGCCTAGGAAAACAAGATTGTAGATCCAAATATACTGCTTACAATTCTTAACATAAGAGTCAAATAACTACTTTTTAAGTAGATTGAAATTTGTTAAGTTAATTATTTATAATAAATAGGTATTGGTTTGTTTAAAATATTTTTACTAATCATATGTATTAGCCAGAATTATAATTTGATGCAATATTTGATATGTGCAACTAATAAAAGAACTTTTTTAAAAAAATTAATAAATATGACGGATAAAGTGGATCAATATATATTTATGATTAAATTGAAAATCAAACTAATTTTTATATTAAGTATTGGAAGTAGTATAATAGTAATATCATAATATATACTATGCGCGACATTATCTGCACTACCCGCAACATTTGTTTGCGCCCAACAACCACATTTATTCTGTGCATATCCAAATAATAATGATATCAGATATTTTTTTTTATTGCAAAAAAAAGATATAATTTTTTTTTGGGACCGAAGATTTGAATTTAATGCGCAATAATCTGGAAAGAGACAATAAATTAAAGAGAACGGAACTCGTGGTAGGTTAACATTATATACGCTTGAATTATTTCTCCCTCCCCGGATAGACGGATAGAGCAACGTGCATGGATATATCATTTTTTTTTTTGGTCAGCGCATGGATATGTCTATCTCATGAAAGATTGAAAAAAATAAAATGAAATATTCTCATAAACAATACTCCTCTCCATTGGCCCAAAAAAAAAATCCCCTCCATTCTAATAATTATATGGCAGTATTTTAAAGGCATAACTGATTATAAATACAGGATAAAAATGTAGGAGTCAATTTCTTTTTAGACATGCTTTTAACTATTGAAAACACTTTGCTGCAACGATTGATTTTGATAGAAAAACAAAATTAGAAACTCATACATTTTCTACGGATTTAAAAATATCAACCATCACTTCTTAAAAATCATAAAACCCGCAAACTTTACTCTATAATTGGAACCAATGAGTATTATTTGTTAAAAAAGAAATTGAACGTACGTAAAAACATAAATCAAGAAAATTAAAGGAGAATAGAGTAGGAACAAGCCTGCAAATTTATCCGGGGTTGGAAGCCAGCTTCATTTCCTGCGGATAAGGGAGCGTATGGTGAGTGATCAGGCTATCGGATAATCAGAATATTATCCGCTGGCCAAAATTTAAAATAAAAATAAAAATAGAATACTACTGAAATTGGGAGAGGAGGTTTTTTTTTTTTTCTTCCCCCGCCTCATTTGCGTATGGGTGCTAAAAGAGACTCTGTCATATTCCGATAAGCATTGAAGCTGCTTCTTACAAAGCCATCGTAGGTCCCCCTTCGGGAGATCCGATAAGATGGAAAAGATGCACTTTGATTAGAGCATAATAATTAGAAACCTGACTCGAGGAGCACCTCGACCTTTTCATGACAACGACTAATAATTTCAACGGTAGCCTATAGTCCACGAGTTTTGTACCATTTGATATCTCTTCAACAACGACCGGGAGAGGAATGCCGGAGTAGGAGTCGCCGCCGATGTATACTTTATTGGACACGAACCCCGGATGATCAATCAGCCACTATTATAAACATTAAACATGATTATTAAATTACCAGGCGCCATTTATTTCCAAGCATGTCCCTTTTATCCCCTTCCTCCTCCTCTCACTGTAAATTAACGAAATTACCTTCCTAAGAAACTGATGGGCATGATGAATTGCTTTCCAGTCACCTTGCTGGAGTGTTCTGGAGTAAGAGAAGCCCGTACCAGCAGGCAAATCTACGAATATGATGCTACTTACCTGACCACTTAAAAAACTTTGATTAAGTAGCTGTAAATTTGCACGAAAGCACATGGTCAATCAGACAAAGAATGACAATAATGGCACCTTTGTCCAAGAATTGGGTCTCAACACTAGATTCGGCACGCTCCCATTGTATTCCTGGCTCTGAAATCCAAGTGGACCTGCAAAAGTGATTATTAAAGCCCAAGGAAACATGACTCGCCATGAACCAGCCGGGCACTTCCAAAATTAAGTGGCTAGCAGTTGCTGAGTAAGGGTGCGTGTTTCAACAATTTACCGATTTCAAAGACGAGACCGGAAAGTGCAGAGCAACCAGGTCCGCCAGTTAGCCAGAGCACGAGAGGGTCATCTCTGGGATTGTTCTCTGACTCAATAAAATAGTAAAACAGCTGCGTATCCTCTGTTTCGCCAACTCCAACATACCTGACCAAAATTCAACACGAAGCACTAATCATCTAAATCTCGGAGACCGCAGTTTAATCAACTCCGACCTACCCTGTCTCTAAAACAAAAGGGAGTGGTCCCTGGAAGCCAGGAAGACATTTGACTATGAAGCCGCATGTTGCAGGCTGAGACGAAAAGTGGAACAGGAGGACAGTAAGGAGAAGAAGAATCTCATTCAGGTAATAATTACAACTGAGTTTTCCCATTTCAAATGCTACCTCGCATCAAGCTCAATACTTTACATAAATAGTATATACCGAATAAAAGGAGCCGGCAGGGTGCACTGCAGCATGGAGGAGACGGAATCGCTGCAGAACACGTCAGGGGAACTGAGGGGTGTGTGGTTCTCATTGAAGGGTTTATCCCGTGCTCATAATTAGAGTATGGGTGATAAGTCACAATGTCTAAGTTTCATAATATACGGAAAAGACAAGGAAATTAATTATTCACGCCTTGTGGGATATGTCTCTGTTAAGCAAATTGGACCGCTGAAACTGAAATGGACAGCTTCGTGAGTTTTTTGTGCTTTTTGGCGTAACAAGATCACTTTGCGTCACATGATCCGTGTGGAGATTTTAACTTTGTTTCATCCCCACCCACCCCCTTGAAGTACTCTATTCCTTAGCTTAACGTATAACTTGAAAACCAACAAAAGGCAGTTACGTACCGTATATGAATGAAAGATTCTAGAATGTTTGAAAATCTTGAGGGAAAGAAAACTAGGTTCCCGAAAATCCGAATTATGAAGTAGAATTACCAGAAGGTTGCGAGAGTCCGATGTTAGAAGGGAATGGTCTGTACTACTACTTCATGTTCTAATTATAAGAGTTAGTTGACTAATTTAAAGAGATTAAAAAAATAAGTTAAATTGGTTATTTGTAATAAATAGGTATTGTCTTTCCTAAAATATTCTTGCTAATCAAGTGTATTAACTAGAATTACTATTATTAGAAGGATTACCTTGAAAAAAAATACACAAATATTAGAGACAAAAAAGATTATAGTCTTATATTTAGAACAAAAATAAAAATCAAACAATATCTTATATTAAGGATCGAAGGTAGTATTTAAGAATGAAACAAGTACCTCTTATTTTTCTTTTGGGAGAATTACAATCAAATCCCACAGAAGACAAATAAGTACTAAAAAGTCCCAATAACAATCTAAGCAGTCTATAATGACAAGTCCTACAGTGAAGAATAACAACTTCTAAACTTATTTTGTTATTATTTTTCTTCTATGAGACTTGATTGTAATTTTTTTTTTTTTGGGTACTAAGAAACAAGTACCTCTAGTAACGCGTCACTTAGCACATGGACTACCATTCGAAGGCTTGGATTGGTCTTATATACTCGAGGCCCATGTCGTATGTTCGGACCATAACGGGGCTAAGAAGCTTCGAATAGAAGCTATGGGATCCAAATCTGAAAAATATTTAAAACGTATTATTATTTTTTTTGAAAAAACTCAACAGTAACTTAGAAATACTAAAATTAATTATATAAAGTGTAAATAATGATTTTAATCATTGCAAATATTTTATTTTTTTATATTAGCCTTTTATTTTATATTCCAGTACTTAATGTAAGATCCATTTAAGTAACTTAATTGATTAAAAAAGTTAGATAAATTACTTAATTATAAAAAATATAACATGTTTTTTTAAAATATTATAATCATCTTCCTTAATATCTCTCCTTCCCTTCTTACTTGTTTATGATTGAGGGAATATCACTAAGAGTAATTTAGAAAGAATTGATAAATATAAAAAATATATCTTACATTTAAAATCAAAATCAACTTAACAATTAGATTTTATATTAAGAATCAGATGAATATTAAATAGCATCAATGCGCATTATTACACTATTTGCCGGTAAAGATTTAAGTAAAAGGCATTTAATAGTCCACCTTTTCATAGAAGTTAGTTGGCGTTTGCATAGCTGATAGCGCCAAGTCGTTCCACTGCGAACTTGTCTGCAACTGTAAGCGCAAATTAAAGAAGCTATTTTCCTCTTGCTGTCTAAGGGGCCTTTCGCCAATATGCGGAGACACAAATCGATATTTTGCTTTTGATTTCACGAGTTGACAGATGGCTTTCGAAAGCTTTGTCTAGCGACCCGTACTATGCATGAAGCTCGCCATGATCATTGACACATCCCCGCATCCAATTTCTTGGAATTGAAAATGATTTTACATATTCCAAAATAAATACGCTACAAGAATTTTTTAATTTGAATAAAAGTACGTTTTTTAAGTGCTTCTGGATCTTCCAAACACCCTAGACTAGCAAAACCAGCTCAAAGTGCAATGCTCATACATAGCTGCGCAGAACTCAGGGCAAGCTTCAAATATTTCACCGCACAATCTTACAAATCATTCTTTACAAAGACACGTCCATGCAGAATTAGGAAAAAGTCATGCCAGCAATCACTTAGCCCCGGGGGGGGGGGGGAAAGCCTTGGAAGTCACAACTACGACTACTAGAAGTCAGTAGGTAAAAAAATTTACATAGAAAAGATGGTGAAAAATTAATTTTTTTCAGAAAAGAAAGCAAAGGAAAAACATAAAGCTGTTTAACAATTAAGGAACTTTCAAATTATCTGATAAACCCATATCCTAGCATCAAATTTGATCCCTTTAAAAGATGAATGTGGTAGCGCACAACTTTGAAGGATCATTTTTCTGCGGACCAATTCTTCAAAGATTACAATGGTTTTCGAGAAATCCACCGCTCAAACATTGCAAAGCATTCTCTAGGTTTGTACTCAGGAGCTGTGTGCCCTCCACCCTGCAAATTAATTCAAACAAATAACATTGAATCTGAATTTCCCAGCTCTGGAGCATGATTCTTTGAAGTGAAACTGAAAATATGTTTCTTGCCTTAATAGTCGCATACGTCATCTCATTTGAATATGTCCTTGTGTAACTACACAACAAGTAGCAACTCCAAGTTCCTTATTGCAAGTTTTGGATTCAACATCAAAAAGAATAATGTTGCCTTTGACTAAAAGCTTACCCTGCGACTTGGCCTTGCACAAACCACTGTCTCCACTCATGTACAATGGAATAATTTAAAGATCTTATCCATGCTTGAGTCCCCCAAAGCGGGACGATAAAGTCATGATCTCCACTGCCATGAAAAACCAAATGATAGCACATGAATTTGAAGTAATCACCAATAATTTTCCAAAGGCAGAACACTTAATTCATGTATGACCAGTTACTTCACCTGTATATGAGCGCACGGTAACCTTTAGCGCTCAACTTCAAATGATATGGAACACTGCTTTCAATATCTTTAGTATAAGGTTTCATAATACATCTCACCCATTTCCCTATGCTTCCCTGTTTTTGCACCCAAATTACACTCACAGATGATAACTATGAAAATGTGAAGGTGAAGGAATATGAAAATTCTCATACCTGACGGATGCCAAGGTCCTTGCGAACAGAACCATCGTTTGCCCAATCCTGAGCCAGCAAACCTTCGTAATTCTACATGAAAATAAACATCACTTATGAATCAACTCATAATTCAAGCCATTAAACAAGTGCTTAAACAGGAGCTGCATCTTTTCTTGTCATGTTAATGAAGTTATGATATAGGATCAGAAACGAAATGACAGGGGAGCAGATTGTAGAATTACTCGACATGTTATATCAGGAAGTGATGGTTGAGAGTCTGAGGTGAGTAAGGTTTCAGGCATCTCATGGAGAGATCTTCTGTCAGAGAACTTTTGAGGTTTTGGGGAAGCAAAGGGACATAAGGGTTCCAAAATATGTGCAGAATTTATTCCTGAAACACACTGAAATTTAAAATTGGCAGATAAGTATTACTACATATATCATGAGGAGGAAAAATGATCATCCAAGTACGCACCAACTTACTATCGTTGCCTACCTTTTCATATGCTGCAATATATCTGGCACACATTTTATTAAAAGGATCAACATATTGATACTCTCCCCCGCAACTGCTTTTCAATGACTGCAGGGACGGATTGATTTATTTGATTAGTAATGAACATTTCATCCTTAAATGCAGCCCTTTGATGTCTTTAGAAATAAATTACCTCATAGAGTTCATCAGAAATAAGCCCCATGCCATGGGCAAATGGGATCTTATGGTTGTTATCTATAACATCATCTGTTGAGGGGTTTCCTAGCAAATATCCCTGGTTATAACCAGCTCATTATCAGCTAAAACTTGGAGGCAATGAAGGAAACCCTATGTCTAGGGAAGGAAATTTAAGAACATAAATAGTTAACAACCTGGAAATTAACTGAAGGCTCTATACTATTCTCATTTCCTGCAAGATCACAAAATTCAAAAAATTTGCTATCTTAATTTCGTAATCACCTTTCAACATTGTACAATCTTACATCTAACACAACGTTCTACATTTCATCCTTTGATCATATGCAAAGTCTTAAGGAAAATTAACAGAACCAGTTACGGATAAACATCTTAAACTCATCAGATTTAGATTATCTAAATTTCATTTAAATGGTTCAGATTTAATTTCTTTTTTATTTATTTTTTTTAAGATAATTGTTTTAATAGATATAGAACATAAAATAAAGATAATCTTTTAACCATCATTTTTTTCAAAAAAATAATTTTTTCTATTTAAAAATAATTAACTAAAAATTTAAAATATGAACCATTCAAATGAAATCTCAATAGTTAAGGTCTGATGTGTTTAAGATGCTTATTAATATGATAAGCACTAAAACTAATTTCAAAATTAAATATGACTGTCTTAGTGTTATGTGTATGAAGGATGAGAATCAGGCTCACCTATTGAGATTTCAAGGGCAATTGCAGGGACAATATATCCAGAATATGAGTCCCCACCTATGTATATTGGGTTCGAGTGGAATTCCGGGTGAACAGTCAACCACTGCACAGGAAACAATAGTCAGACATTTATAAGACTAAGGATAGCAGAGGTTTCCCATACCCCCGTGTTATGCATATTAAATAATATCTTTTGGACTTTGGACTATTGCCCATGAATCACCCCGTGTGTGTGTGTCGTAGGTACCTTCCTGAGAAATTGAACGGCATGTTGGATTTGTTTAGAGTCAGTACGCTGAGGAGCAATGGGGAGTGTTGTATAGGAGAATCCAGTATGAGCAGGTAAATCTATAAAAATTATGCTGGAAACCTGACATCAAGCACGAGCAAGATAAAATGCCATGAACCAGTATAGAAATTTTAAATTGAAGAGTCGCTACAAGTTGGTCCAAGTTTTGAAATGACCTTAGTCCATGAGTCTGGGTTTAAAACAAGCATAGGCAGAGTACCATTGTATTCCTCAATCCGAAAATGAATTGGACCTTAAAGTCCATTTACTGGGGTTAGAAAAGTAAGTAATCCTTAAAACGTTAAGGTTCTGGAACAAAATAGACAAGAGCATTAGGATTCCTGTGTTACCTATTTCGAAGAAAAGGGAAGATAAAGCGGAGCAACCAGGGCCCCCAGTTAGCCAGAGCATCAAAGGGTCTTGTTTCGGATTTCGATCTGACTTGACGAAGTAGTAGAAGAGCTGCACATCCTCTGATTCTCCAACTCCCACATACCTTCAATAGTATTTTGTTTTCGCCATGAAATGTTAAATGTTATTAACAGTTACACTGATTACTGAAGATGACAGACATCACAAAGTATGGTTTATAGCTTCTCAGAGAATTTTTGAACATGCTTACCCAGTTTCAAGATGGAAAGGAGAGGGCCTTGAAAGCCAGGAAGAAACTTAACAGTCGAGCGAGAGAGGGCAAAAGTGAAGCAAGCCTGAGGAGATAGAAGAAGAAGAAGAAGCAGTGATGCGCAGAAGGATGAAGAAGATTGAGAAGTTGAAGACGCAGTAGCCATTTGCTTCATTTGCTCTGGAAATGTGAGAACGATTGTGTGGTAAAAGAGTTAAGATGGACGAACGGTTGCCCGGAAGAATGGATCAGGGGCTTAAATGAGCTTAACCTGGGAGAGGCAAAGGCAGGCACGCAATCCCGAACGAATCTTGTTATGACCAGAAAATGTCAATCGTGAATCGTCATGAAAGTGATCAGCTTACTGGGAGTTAGTAGCCGTTAAATAGCTATATAATCCCTGGCATTTTCTTTGAAGGTTGCGTCAGAGACGAATAAAACGAGCCTTGCTTACTTGGCATTAGACTTCATAGCAGTGTGTATGATGTAACCATTCGAATTTCTGCAGTTCAACTGTGCCGTGCAGTGGTAACCTCATCGAATTATCTGTGTTTGACAGCGTGTGCCCACACGATTATTTAGATTTGATTGTTAACTTAACAGCTAAACTTTATCAAAATTTTAGTTTATCATGCTAAATAAAATAAAATATTGTTTTTCAATCTCATTGGAACTTAGACATATCTTTCAGTAGATAAAATATTAAAAATAAACATGACTATGTCTATGAATATTTAGAAAGTCTCACTGTTTACAATAACATTTGTTGTTATTATATGTTAAATTATAAATGCGAATAAAAACAAATTTTGTATGCCAATTAAGTAGAGAGATACTAATAGGGGTGAACAAAAGTTTAAATAACTTCAAGGGTAATATTAAAAACTTGTTGGAATCTTGTACAAATTTAAAACACACTCCTCCAATCCTAAATATAAAACCATATACACTAGTATAAGGATCTTATATTTAGCACCGGAGGAGTACTTAATATGTCTTTTGTTATGCTTCGCAAAAACACCAACTTAAATATATTACCTCATCCAATTGACTAATTTGGAGAGATTAAGAAATTTATTTAAGTTAGTTATTTATAATAAATAGACGTTGTTTTTTTTTAAAATATCCTTGCTAATCAAGTTTATTATCTATAACTACTATTATTAAAAGACTATCTTAAAAAAATGGATAAATATAAGAGATAAAGTAGATTAGAGTTTTATATTTAAAACCAAAATAAAAATCAAATAAAATTTTATATTAAACATAGGAGGTAGTACTCAATATACACAAGTGAATTTGTCAAAAAATCTTGATAATAAAGACCTGAAAGAGTCTTACAGAGGACGGTTAACCATTTAACGGGTCCGTACGTTAGCCCAAACTGGTACGGCTTTTTTCAATTATGGTTTAATGGACCATGGAAGGTGGTTCATCCTAAAGTAGCAGTACCAGCTCAAAGTGTATAACGGATAACGGATAGTGCACTGAAGTGTGAAGGACGGAACTCCGAAAAAAGGGGACCAAGCGGTTATCTCTCAAAAGCTATTGACCACAAAATCTTAGAAATGCTTCTTAGAAAGACACCTTCAAGCAAATTTAGGACTCTTAAAGAATAAGTATCGATATGCCAAAAAGGCAAAGGATAAGAACGATGGTAAATACTAGCCCGGGTCCTTAATACTACCTTTCGTCCTCAATATAAGAGTATTTTTTTTTATTTTGATCTTAAATATAAAATCTTGATTCACTTCATCTCTCATATTTATCCATTTGTTTCCAAAATACTTTTTGCAATAATAGTAATTCTAACTAATATATTTGATTAGCAAAGATATTTTAAAAAGGATAACACTTATTTATTACAAATAACTAACTTAATTAGTTTTTTTAATCTACTCAAATTAGTCAACTAATTTTTTTTATTAAGAACCAGAGTTAGTATAAGAGTTAGTTTGACTTTTAATTTGATCTTAAATATAAAACCTCAATTCACTTTGTCTATAGTAGTTGTACATGTTAAATATTCAATAAAATAGTAGTTATAAATAATATATATAGTTAGTAAAAGTATTCTAAAAAAGACAATACTTATTTATTATAAATAACTAATTTAACAAACTTTTCTAATTTACTTAAATTAGTCAATTAAATCTTATATTAAGAACTGTAGTACTAAAATAAAAATATGAATAACGTCAATCTTCTAATTCCACATAGGAAAAGGGCAGCAACAATAATTTAGCCTCTAAACCAAAACAACGTTGGGCGCATTGGATGTCACATTAATAATTATTCGAAGTCAGCTTGTAAAATGATTTAAATAGAGAAGATGGTGAGGAATCAAATTTTGCGGAAAAGAAAGAAAAGCAAACATAAAGCTGTTCAGTGATTCAGGAACTTTCAAATTAACAAACAGATTGATATCCTTCAAATGGGTTTGCTTGGTAAAGCAATGTGGACGAGCTGGGAGAGATTGATGAGCTTGAACTTTCAGCAGATCAATCCTTCAAAGATTACAATGGTTTTTGAGAAATCCACCTCTCAAACATTGCATAGCATTCTTCAGGTTTGTACTCGGGAGCAGTGTGCCCTCCACCCTGCATATTTATTTAAACACATGACATGAATATGAACTTCCAGGTCTGAATCATGATTCTTTCATGTGAAACCGAAAAGATGTTTCTTGCCTTAATAGTTGCAAACGTCATCCCATTCGAATATGTCCTCGTGTAACTGCACAACAACCAGTAGCTCCAAGTTATGTCTTTTTGGATTCAGAATAAAACAAGAATGTTGCTTTTGCATGAATGCTTACCCAGCGACTTGGCCTTGGACTAACCATGGCCTCCACTCGTCCACAATTGAATAATTTAAACATCTTATCCACGCTTGAGTTCCCCTAAACGGGATAATAAAGTCATGATCTCCACTGCCATGAAAAACCAAATGACAGCAAATGAATTTGAAGTGATCACCAATAATTTTCCAGAGGCAGAACATGCAAGTCATGTGTGACCAGTTACTTCACCTGTATATGAGCGCCCGGTAACCTTTAGCGCTCAAATTCAAATGATATGGAACACTGCTTCCAATTTCTTTAGTATAAGGCGTCTTAATACATCGCACCCATTTCCCTATGCTTCCCTGTTTTTACATCCAAACTACAATCACAAATGCGTTTTCTTGCGTCTTGATCATTATGAAAATGTGAAGGTCAAACTGGTGAAGGAACATTATCATTCTCATACCTGACGGACGCCAAGGGCCTTGCGAACACCACCATCATTCGCCCAATACTGAGCTAGCAAACCTTCGTAAGTCTACATGCAAATAAACATCACTTACGAGTCAACTCATAATTCAAGTTACCAAACGAGTGCTTAAACAGAAGCAGCATCTTTTCTTGTCATGTTAATTAAGGCATGGCAGATTGTGGAATTACTCGACATGTTACATCAGGAAGTGATGGTTGAGAGTGTGAGGCGAGTAAGGTTTCAGGCATCTCGTCGAGAGATCTTCTGTCAGAGAACTTTTGTGGTTTTGGGGAGAACAAAGGAACATTTGCGTTCCAAAATATGTGCAGTATTTATTCCTGAGACACACTGAAATTTAAAATTGGCAGATAATTATTACTACATAGATCACTAAGACAAAAACAATTACCCACGTACGCACCAACTTATTATCATTGCCTACCTTTTCATAGGCTGCAATATACCGGCACACATTTTATTACTAGGATCTACATTTTGATACTCTCCACCGCAACTGCTTTTCAATGACTGAAGGACGGTTTGATTTATTTGATTAGTAATGAACATTCCATCCTTAAATTCAGCCCATTGATGTCTTTAAAAATAAATTACCTCGTAGAGTTCGTCAGAAATAAGCCCCATACCATGAGCAAATGGGATCTTATGGTTGTCATCTATAGCACCGTCTGTTCCGGGGTTTCCTAGCAAATATCCCTTGATTATAACCAGGTCATTATCAGCTAAATGTCGGACACAGTGAAGGAACCCTATGTCTCGGGAAGGAAATTTAGGAATAAAACTAATTACCAACCTGGAAATTAATTGCAGTATCTATACTGTTCTCATATCCTGCAAAATCACAGCATTCAAAAACTTCGCCATCTTAATTTTTTTATCACGTCTCAACATTCTAAAAAGAAAGAACTCAGCTGGTGCACGTACAATCTTACATCTAACACAATGTTCCACACTTCATCCGGTGATCATGTGCAGAGTCTTATGGAAAATTAACGATGATTGTCTTGGCGTTACGTGTGAAGGAGATGAGAAGCTGGCTTACCTTTCGAGATTTCAAGGGCAACAGCAGGGACAATCAATCCAGAATATGAGTCCCCGCCAACGTATATCGGGTTGGAGCGGAATTCCGAGTGAATAGTCAACCACTGGACAAGAAACAATAGTTGAACACTTCCAGATACCAAGTACAGCAGAGGTAGTTGTCCCTCTCCGTGTGAGTATGTGTGTGTTGTAAAAAGGAAAAAAGGAAAGGTTATGCATGGTACTTGTATAAGGTACCTTCCAGAAGAATTGAACGGCGTGTTGGATTTGTTTAGAGTCACTCCGCTGAGGAGCAATGGGGAGTGTTGTATAGGAGAATCCAGTATGAGCAGGTAAATCTATAAAAATTATGCTGGAAACCTGACATCAATCACCAGCAAGCAAAGCAGCTGTGAACCAGCATAGAAATTATAAATTGAAGAGTGGCCACAAGTTAGTCAAAGTTTTGAAATAACCTTCGTCCATGAGTCCGGATTTAAATCAAGCGTAGGCAGAGTACCATTGTATTCCTCAATCCGAAAATGAATTGGACCTTAAAGTCCATTTGATGGGATTAGAAAAGTAAATAATGCTAAAACCATGAAGCTCTGAAACAAAATAGACAAGAGCACCACGACCGCTGTGTTACCTATTTCAAAGAGAAGGGAAGATAAAGCAGAGCAACCAGGGCCTCCAGTTAGCCAGAGCACCAAAGGGTCTTGTTTCGGACTTCGCTCTGACTCGACGAAGTAGTAGAAGAGCTGCACATCCTCCGATTCTCCAACTCCCACATACCTTCAACAGTATATTGTTTCCCCCATGCAATGTTAAATCCCATTGATGGTTAGAGAGAAAATGACAAACGTCGCAGAGTTTGGTTTCCACTTTCACAGAATCTTTGAAAGGAAACGTACCCTGTTTCGAGATGGAAAGGAAGAGGGCCTTGAAACCCCGGAAGAAACTTAACAGTTGTGCGAGCGTGCGCAAAAGTGAAGCAAGCCTGTGAAGACAGAAGAAGAAGAAAGAGCAGAGAGACTGGGAATGATGACGAAGATGGGGAAACTGAGGACGTAGCAACCATTTGGGGGATTCGTATTGCTATCCTGCTGACTTGTGTGGGTTATGGAGTTGACCAGGAAATGTTAGAACAATTATCCAAGTTGAGAGTTAAGAGCGACTAGCCCGCGATCGGTGGTTCAAAAGAATGGATTCGGGACTCTGATGTTAACTTCGGAAAGGGTCTGTGATCATAAGATGATCGGAGCTCGGCGGAGGTGATCGCGTCAGAGACGTAAATGAATAAGAGGTGCTTTTTTTGTGGCGGGAGATAAGAGCCGTTCCTGATTTGCATCAAAATTGGAAAGGTGTGGTCAAAATTCATAGCAACGTCTGTGTGATGCGAGCATTGGAATTCTCCAGTTCGCGTTCACTTGGCGGCTGGGGTTTTGGCGCCATTTGTAACAATCCACGCGACGCTATATTGATTGAAAATGAGATAAAGTTGACTCTTTTAATCCCACTGGCCACGCCTTTTGAGTACAAATAATAATTAAAAAAAAGTCTTACTGTTTATAATTATTGTTAGGAAAAAAAAAAGTAAAACATCCTCAAAATTACTAAATGACAAGTTAGAGTGAATAAATTTTAAAATTTCAATTGAAACCTCAGGTACCATTTTAGAATTTTCAAATCTTGTAAAATGACAACATTGTCCTTACTGTCGGTGATTACTTATATATAACTATTAACTACTCTATTTTAACTATTAATTACTTTTGTTTTCAAAGTTATGGTAACTACTTTTATATAGTTATTGACTACGTAAAAATAGTAAATCGCATTACTAGAGTAGTTAATAACTTAACAAAAGTAGTCATCAAAGTTTAAAAGTAAATGTATTCAATAGCTAAAAAAATAGTCACTATATAAAAAAGAGTAGTTATTGGAGCTCCGGTGACCAGTCACCGGATTTCCAGTCACATGTCATCAGAGTTTAAAAATAAATGTAGCCAATAGTTAAAAAAGAGTAGTCAATATATAAGAAAAAGTAGTTATCGGAGTTTCCATGACCGATCGCCAGAGTTCCGTTGGCCCGTAGGCAACCGAAATTACTGAGGTGGCAGTATTTTAAAAAAAAGTAAAAAAAATAATAAAAGGTATTTGTGTGATTTTATAAGATTTAAAAATTCCAACAAAGTACTTAGGGTTTAGATTAGGATTTTGAAATTTAGATACCTTTATTTGTTATTTAATATTTTTAAGAGTATCTTAGTGTCTTTTTTTTCTTATTGTTACATTGAATTGAGCTTAGATTTTGGATGACGGCACTCCAAGTCCTCAGAGTTGATTTGCGTTTAGACAAAATTTGCAGTGAATGAATTATAAAAGCACATAAAAACCATTTAAAATTTAAAAACAAATATAAACATCATATTTATTTGATAGTCAACATAAAAATTTAAAGAATTATTGTTTTCAATGATGAAGACTGCTCAACTAGTCAAACAATAAGAACATTATCATCAAAATTTAAAAATGAACCTCAACGTTAGATAATTTAGTAATACTTTTTCAAAAAGATTAAGGTCCAATTTTATTTTCAAAGCTTTTGTTTCAGAGTTGTGGGTATCCAATTTTTTTCCCCAAAAAGTAGTATTGTTTCGAAAATATTAAAAAGTAAGATTTATTTTATAATTTTACCTCTCATTAAAATTTCACATTCAGTTTATAGGAGAGAAATTACGTATACCTTGAAAAAAGTTATATAAATATGGGAAACAAAATATATTTGAGTCTTATATTTAGAACTAAAATAAAAATAAAATGAGACCTTAATAAGGGTAGCACTACTGTACGGTAGAACCTCTCCGATTGATCTCAAATATTTATTTTTTTAATTTTCTAATTGCCCTTTGCCCCCTTTTATTTTCTCCTCTCCCTAACGAATTAAACAGAGCTATTTATGTTGGTAAACAAAATTTATGTGAAAAAATACAGGAAAACAAAAATTTAATATCCATGGGTAATATAAAAAACGTATTAAAATTTTATGCAAATTAAATTTTAAAACGTACATAATTTTAACCAGATTTTTTAATCATTCAACAGGAACAAATATAAGAAATAACTGTCTTCTGATGCTTAATTTAACAAGTAAAATAATACGTGAAGTTGGTATTTACATCTTATATTTGAAAGTAAAGGAAGTATTAAGAATAATTTGTCATCCTTTACCATAAAATTTTAAAAATAAATAAAAATGAGTACAACCATTATTCGGCAGGTTGATTTTGTGCACTTGAGGAGGGGTAAAAAACGTTGGTCAAAAATAGAGAAAACAAGCAAAAATACGAGTCATAGTCACTGCAAATATGAGGCTAACAGGAGAAATCTAAAAATTTCTATTAAAAAAAATACTCACATTTAGTATATGATAAGATAGCAGTACCCCTAATATAGATCCACTCAAATTGGTCAAATAGTGAACTTCAGCCATAGCAATTTTAGCTAAGGGGCCGGTCCGTCACCCCGAATTGACCAGGCCTTTTTATTTCAGAAAATAATGGAAGGTAGTTCATCCTAGAAATCCTCCTTTAGAAAGACACCTCTAAGCAAATTTAGGACTCAAAAGAATAAGCATCGATATGCTAAAAAGGCAAACAGAAAGAATGATGGGAAGTACTCGCAGTATATTCTAATTATACAGAGGAAAAGGTCATGGCAACAATCATTTACCCTATAAACAAAACAAACGTTGGATGCATTGGATGTCACGTGTATGATTCTTAGAAGTCAGGTTGTAAAATAATTTAGACAGAGAAGATGGTGGAAGATCTTTTTTTGCGGGGGCAAAAAACAGACATAAGGTTCTTCAGTGATTCAGGAACTTACAAATTAACTGATAGACTGATGCAATAGCAATGTATTTCATCCTTCAAACGGGTTCGCCTGATTAAAAATAACTTTACCCAACAATCTAACATATCTGAAGTTGTTATTTATATCTTATACTTGAAAGTAAAGAAAGTGTTAACAATAACTTGTCATTTTTTGCAATAATTTAATTTTTAAAAATAAATAAAATAAAAACATGTACAAACATTATTCGACCCTTTCAGCTTGATTGCATGCATTTGAGGGGGGGAAATGTTGGTCCAAAATATATCTTCAATCCCTACTAAAAAAAACTAGATAGCTAATTATAAATATTAAAAAATTAGTTAAATTAATTATTTGTAATTGGAATGAGCTGTGTTTATTTGGACTGACCCAAACAAGTCCAAACACACAAAAAAGCCTGTGAAATCCAACCTAACCATTTCAGCTAACGGGTCGGTACGTTAGCCCTAATTGATAGGGTTTTTTTTTCAATTATGGTTTAATGGACAATGGAAGGTAGTTCATCCTAAAGTCGCAGAGCCAGCTCAAAGTGCAATGCTGGTATATATAACGGATAACGGATAGTGCACTGAAGTCTGAAGGACGGAACTCCAAAAATCCGGGGCCGAGCAGCTATCTCTCAAAAGCCATTGACCACATAATCTTAGAAATCCTTCTTTAGAAAGACACCTTCAAGCAAATTTAGGACTATATAAGAATAAGTATCGACGTACCAAAAAGGCAAAGGAAAAGAATGATGGTAAATACCAAAGTAGAAATATGAAGACCGCCAATCTTCTAATTCCGCATAGGAAAAGGTCAGCAACAATAATCTAGCCTCTAAACCAAAACAAGAGTGGGCGCATTGGATGTCACATTTATAATTATTCGAAGTCAACTTGTAAAATGATTTAAATAGAGAAGATGGTGGGGGGATCAAATTTTGCGGAAAAGAAAGAAAAGCAAACATAAAGCTGTTCAGTGATTCAGGAACTTTCAAATTAACTGACAGATTGATGTCCTTCAAATGGGTTTGCTTGATAAAGAAATGGGCAGTATGACAAGCTGGGAGAGATTGATGAGCTTGAACTTTCAGCAGATCAGTCCTTCAAAGATTACAATGGTTTTTGAGAAATCCACCTCTCAAACATTGCATAGCACTCTTCAGGTTTGTACTCAGGAGCAGTGTGGCCTCCACCCTGCATATTTATTTGAACACATGACATGAATACGAACTTCCCAGTTCTGAACCATGATTCTTTCAAGTGAAACCGAAAAGATGTTTCTTGCCTTGATAGTTGCAAACGTCATCCCATTTGAATATGTCCTCGTGTAACTGCACAACAAGTAGCAGCTCCAAGTTACGTCTTTTTGGATTCAGAATAAAACAAAGAATGTTGCTTTTGCATGAATGCTTACCCAGCGACTTGGCCCCGGACTAGCCATGGCCTCCACTCATCTACGATGGAATAATTTAAATATCTTATCCATGCTTGAGTTCCCGTAAACGGGACAATAAAGTCATGATCTCCACTGCCATGAAAAACCAAATGACAGAAAATGAATTTGAAGTGATCACCAATAATTTTCCAGAGGCAGAACATGCAAGTCATGTATGACCAATTGCTTCACCTGTATATGAGCGCCCGGTAACCCTTAGCGCTCAAATCCAAATGATATGGAACACTGCTTCCAATTTCTTTAGTATAAGGCGTCCTAATACATCGCACCCATTTCCCTATGCTTCCCTGTTTTTACATCAAAACTACAATCACAAACGCGTTTTCTTGCGTCTTGATCATTATGAAAATGTGAAGGTCAACTGCTGAAGGAATATTATCATTCTCATACCTGACGGATGCCAAGGGCCTTGCGAACAGCACCATCATTCGCCCAATGCTGAGCTAGCAAACCTTCGTAAGTCTACATGCACGTAAACATCACTTACGAATCAACTCATGATTCAAGTTACCAAACGAGTGCTTAAACAGAAGCTGCATCTTTTCTTGTCATGTTAATTAAGGCATGGCAGATTGTGGAATTACTCGACATGTTACATCAGGAAGTGATGGTTGAGAGTATGAGGCGAGTAAGGTTTCAGGCATCTCGTCGAGAGATCTTCTGTCAGAGAACTTTTGTGGTTTTGGGGAGACAAAGGAACATTTGCGTTCCAAAACATGTGCAGTATTTATTCCTGAGACACACTGAAATTTAAAATTGGCAGATAATTATTACTACATAGATCACTAAGAGAAAAACGATTACCCAAGTACACACCAACTTATTATCATTGCCTACCTTTTCATAGGCTGCAATATATCCGGCACACTTTTTATTACTAGGATCTACATTTTGATACTCTCCCCCGCAACTGCTTTTCAATGACTGAAGGACTTTTTGATTTATTTGATTAGTAATCAGCATTTCATCATTAAATTCAGCCCATTGATGTCTTTAAAAATAAATTACCTCATAGAGTTCATCAGAAATAAGCCCCATACCATGAGCAAACGGGATCTTATGGTTGTCATCTATAGCACCGTCTGTTCCGGGGTTTCCTAGCAAATATCCCTTGATTATAACCAGGTCATTATCAGCTAAATGTCGGACACAGTGAAGGAACCTATGTCTCGGGAAGGAAATTTAGGAATAAAACTAATTACCAACCTGGAAATTAATTGCAGTATCTATACTGTTCTCATATCCTGCAAAATCACAGCATTCAAAAACTTCGCCATCTTAATTTTTTATCACGTCTCAACATTCTAAAAAGAAAGAACTCAGCTGGTGCACGTACAATCTTACATCTAACACAATGTTCCACACTTCATCCGGTGATCATGTGCAGAGTCTTATGGAAAATTAACGATGATTGTCTTGGCGTTACGTGTGAAGGAGATGAGAAGCTGGCTTACCTTTCGAGATTTCAAGGGCAACAGCAGGGACAATCAATCCAGAATATGAGTCCCGCCAACGTATATCGGGTTGGAGCGGAATTCCGAGTGAATAGTCAACCACTGGACAAGAAACAATAGTTGAACACTTCCAGATACCAAGTACAGCAGAGGTAGTTGTCCCTCTCCGTGTGAGTATGTGTGTGTTGTAAAAAGGAAAAAAGGAAAGGTTATGCATGGTACTTGTATAAGGTACCTTCCAGAAGAATTGAACGGCGTGTTGGATTTGTTTAGAGTCACTCCGCTGAGGAGCAATGGGGAGTGTTGTATAGGAGAATCCAGTATGAGCAGGTAAATCTATAAAAATTATGCTGGAAACCTGACATCAATCACCAGCAAGCAAAGCAGCTGTGAACCAGCATAGAAATTATAAATTGAAGAGTGGCCACAAGTTAGTCAAAGTTTTGAAATAACCTTCGTCCATGAGTCCGGATTTAGATCAAGCGTAGGCAGAGTACCATTGTATTCCTCGATCCGAAAATGAATTGGACCTTAAAGTCCATTTGATGGGATTAGAAAAGTAAATAATGCTAAAAACATGAAGCTCTGGAACAAAATAGACAAGAGCACCACGACCGCTGTGTTACCTATTTCAAAGAGAAGGGAAGATAAAGCAGAGCAACCAGGGCCTCCAGTTAGCCAGAGCACCAAAGGGTCTTGTTTCGGACTTCGCTCTGACTCGACGAAGTAGTAGAAGAGCTGCACATCCTCTGATTCTCCAACTCCCACATACCTTCAACAGTATATTGTTTCCCCATGCAATGTTAAATCCCATTGATGGTTAGAGAGAAAACGACAAACGTCACAGAGTTTGGTTTCTACTTTCGGAGAGAATCTTTGAAAGGGAACGTACCCTGTTTCGAGATGGAAAGGAAGAGGGCCTTGAAACCCCGGAAGAAACTTAACAGTTGTGCGAGCGTGCGCAAAAGTGAAGCAAGCCTGTGAAGACAGAAGAAGAAGAAGAAGCAGAGAGACTGGGAATGCTGACGAAGATGGGGAAACTGAGGACGTAGCAACCATTTGGGGGATTCGTATTGCTATCCTGCTGACTTGTTTGGGTTACGGAGTTGACCAGGAAATGTTAGAAGTTAGAACGATTATCCAAGTTGAGAGTCAAGAGCGACAAGCCCGCGATCGGTGTTTCGAAAGAATGGATTCGGGACTCTGAGCTTAACTTCGGAAAGGGTCTGTGGTCATAGGATGATCGGAGCTCGGTGGAGGTGATAGCGTCAGATCCGTAAATGAATAAGAGGCGAAAATTGGAAAGGACTGGTCACCATTTACAGCAACGTCTGTGTGATGCGAGCACTGGAATTCTCCGGTTCGCGTTCACTTGGCGACTGGAGTTTAGGCGCCAACAGTATCAATCCGCACGCACGCTATCCACGTGGATCTAAATGTCTTGCTCTTTATAAATATGGTTATATTGAACCGAGTTTAGATTAGATTTAGATTGGATTGGATGATGGCACTCCACAGCCTTCGGAGTTGATTTGCGTTTAGACAAAATTTGCAGTGAATAAATTATAAAAGCACATAAAAGAACATTTAAAATTTAAAAATAAATATAAACATCATATACCAGTGTGTCTCTTCTAGCGTGGACTTGTGTTTTTCCTTTATTTTTTTTTTAAAAAAATAAGCAAATAGCCACCACACTTGATAAAAGTGTAGTAGTTTAGGTAAAACATTTCAGATCCCCCTTCACAATCACATATTCATACTGTGAAATTAAACGAGTTAGCAAACAATTTAATATTGGTAACTAATAATAATAATAATAATAATAATAATAATAATAATAATACGCATCGGTCATGGAAATCCGCCTCGCCTCCTCACCTCCCTGCATGTGATTATGATTGGGCCTAAATTTAAAAATGCTTTTTTAGAACAAACCGCTGGATCACAAAATGAAAAAAGCTAAATCATAAAGCTATTGCAATTATAAAATAGCAGGAACACCGTCTTGATTCAATTAGATGCCACACCCGATGACCTTGCCTAATTATTCGTTATATCATGTTAATTTATTTCAATTTTTTATAATTTTATATAATAATTACACAAATTGGTGTGCCCAGTAGATATATGTGATGTACGGGCCTGTTTGGGTATCCCAAAACCGTAGTTTCATAAGCACTTTTCCGCAAAACGAGATAATCTCATCCACATATTTACTTCGTAATCCGTAAAAGCACTTCTGAAACCATGGTTTGGTTTCTATCCAAACACACCCGTAGTGTAACAGAGAATCCTCCTCACCCCAAATAGAAAAGGACACATTCAAATTTAATATTTAACATAAAAATTTAAAGAAATTATTGTTTTCAATGATGAAGACTGATCAACTAATCAAACAATAAGAACATTATCATCAAAATTGAAACATGAACCTCAACGTAATAATTTTTCAAAAGGATTAAGGTCCAATTTTATTTTCAAAGTTTTTGTTTCAGAGTTGTGAGTATCCAAATTTTTTCCCCAAAAAGTAGTATTGTTTCGAAAATATTAAAAACGCGCATGAAGCGGATCAAGGCGGGAATTAAAAAAATGTAGCAGATCAACGGCATAAATCTTATACCTGATGCCTTCTGTGGGGAACATAAGATACTTTAGGAAAGATTTATTTTATAAGTTGACCTCTCATTAAAGTTTCGCACTCAGTTTATTGGAGAGAAATTACACGACACTACTTTACTGTAGCTCTTCAGAGACCTGCTAAGTGAATATTTTAAGAACCTCTCCAATTGATCTCACATATTTATTTATTTTGTTTTCTTAATGCCCTTTGCCCCTTTTTACTTTCTCCTCTCCCCAACGAATTAAACAGAGATATTTATGTAGGTAAACAAAATTTATATAAAAAAACACAGGAAAATTATATCCAAGGGTAATACAATTTAATTAAAAACGTATATAATTTTAACCAGATTTTTTAATCATTCAACGGGGGTATTTACATCTTATACTTGAAAGTAAAGGAAGTATTAAGAATAATTTGTCATCCTTGACCAACAATTTAAAATTTTAAAAATAAAAATAAAAATGAGTACAAATATTGTTCGACAGCTTGATGTTGTTCGCTTGAGGAGGGGTAAAAAATGTTGGTTGAAAATGGAGAAAACGGGCAAAAATATGAGTCATAGTCATTACAAATATGAGGCTAACAAGAAAAACCTAAAACTTCTGAGAGAGAAGTGTTCACATGTAGTATGCTGACAATACCTCTAGTATCCAACAAAAAAAAAAAGAGCAAGAAGAAGAAGAATATGGACCCCCTTAAATAAGTCAAAAATTGGTCAAGTAGTGAAACTCAGCCTCAACAACTCTGGTTAACAGGCGGGTCCGCTACCCCGAATTGCCCAGGCCTTTTTATTTCAAAAAAATAATGGAAGGTAGTTCATCCTGGAAATCGTCCTCTAGAAAGACACCTCCAAGCAAATTTAGAACTCAAAACAAAAGGCATCGATATGCTAAAAAGGCAAACGGAAAGAATGATGGTAAGTACTCGTGTTGAATTTGTTTGGAGTCACTCCGCTGAGGAGCAATGGGGAGTGTTGTATAGGAGAATCCAGTATGAGCAGGTAAATCTATAAAAATTATGCTGGAAACCTGACAACAATCACCAGCAAGCAAAACATCTATGAACCAGTATAGAAATTATAAATTGAAGAGTGGCTACAAGTTAGTAAAAGTTTTGAAATAACCTTCGTCCATGAGTCCGGATTTAAATCAAGTGTAGGCAGAGTACCATTGTATTCCTCCATCCGAAAATGAAGTGGACCTTAAACTCCATTTGGTGGGGTTAGAAAAGTAATAATCTTAAAACGATGAAGTTCCGAGACAAATAGACAAGAGCATCCCTGTATTACCTATTTCAAAGAGAAGGGAAGATAAAGCAGAGCAACCAGGGCCCCCAGTTAGCCAGAGCATCAAAGGGTCTTGTTTGGGTTTCCGCTCTGACTTGACAAAGTAGTAGAAGAGCTGCACATCCTCTGATTCTCCAACTCCCACATACCTTCAACAGTATTTTGTGTCCGCCATGCATTGTTAAATGCCATTGATAGTTAAAGAGAAAACGACAAACGCCACAAAGTATGGTTTCTGCTTTCACAGAGAATCTTTGGAAGGGAACATACCCAGTTTCAAGATGGAAAGGAAGAGGCCCTTGAAACCCAGGAAGAAACTTAACAGCTGAGCGAGCGTGTGCTGAAGTGAAGCAAGCCTGTGAAGATAGAAGAAGAAGAAGAAGAAGCAGAGATACTCGGAATGATGAAGAAGATGGGGAAATTGAAGACGCATCAGCCATTTGCGGGATTCGGAGTGCTATCCTGCTCACTTGTTTGGGTTATGGAACTGATCAGGAAATGCGAGGAGCACCGCCTGCAAACTGCGGTGGATGGTCCGAAAGAATGGATTTAACTTGGGAAAGGAATGATGAATGGATGTTAGTATGATGTGCATTTTTACGAGGTGTCGAAAGGGTCGTTGATCATAATGGCAGCTAAGATGATCGGAGCTGTTCCCTGACATTTCCGCAGAGGTGATAGTGTCAGGTACGTACATGAACAAAAGCAAACGAGAGCGGTGCTTGATTTGCATTAAAATTTACAGCAGTATCTATATGATGTAACGGTTAGAATTCTCCAGCTCAAGTTTTCACGTGTTGACCGGTGTAGAGTTTTTTTTTTTTTTTTCATTTTTTAAACTCCAACTACTTTAATATAATTTTCTTAGAAAGTAATTAATACTCACGTATTAATTTCATTCTGATTAATTCTTAAATGTACTTGTTTATATTTTTCTTTTTCATTCATAACCTCATAAAGTTGAAAAAATTTATTAAGATAGATTTAATAAATTAACTGTTATTTCCTAATTTATGTGAAGTAATTAAAAGCATTTTATAAGAAACAATGGAAGAGTACCATATATATTCCTGATACTTACAGTGTGTTTGACTCGACAGAAGAAAGAAGATGAGAGGGATTTTAATTAAGAGGAGGGGAGGGGAGGGGAGGAAAAGAGAGGGTAGCTACAGAGGGGAGGAGAGGGATCAATTTTAATAATACCTTATTTTGTTCTAATAAAAAATTGACTATTTTAACTTAATAAAATTTAAATGAATTTTCTCACTTATTTATTTTGTTAAGATATAACTATATATAATATACAATTCACCAATTTTAATTTACAAGACACAATCACACGCTTATAAAATATCAAGATAAAAAGTCATGAGTAATAGATTTTAATTAAAGAAAAGACCTTGAACGTAAAAGAAAATACCAACAACCTTTTTGGAATTGGAAGAAGAAGGGGAAAAAAAGATTTACAAATGCTCACTAATTTTGGAGACCATTATCTCAACAACTTCTTGCTAAATGTTCAAAAGAACTCTCTTATGTAGAAATGTTTACGACGGAGGTTAACAAATCAAAAAGGTATATGATGAGTTAAAATATTATCTCTCATCTTCCCTCTAAAAAACTCCACTTTTAGAAAGGAGGCTAGAAAGGAAGAGAAAAGGAGAAGAACCCATTCCCTCTTTAAAAAATATCTTAACCAAAGGGGAGAAGAGTTACTCCTCTCCTCTTCTAAAAAATTGCACCAGCCAAACAAGGAGCCAAACAAGGAGAGGGAAGCAACTTCCTTCCCCTTCTTTCCGAAAACCACATACCAAACATAGTGTAAGTTAATTAAAACTTTTTTTATTACTCGAACAACATTCTATTTTAAGGAAAATTAATAAATGAGATAAAGATGATTTATTTAATCTCATTAAACGCATCTTTTTTTTTGTTGACCAGCCTCATTAAACGCATCTTGGAGTTACAAAGAATGATTAAAAATATACACATTATTATGTCTGTGAATATTTAGAAAGTATCACTATTTATAATTATGGTTATGTCGAATTTACATGGAAGAATTTTAAAATTTCAAATCAGTTTTGTTTATTACACTTCAATAATAATTGATAACATCTGAAAATTAAATGACAACATATTTTTGCAAGTATTACTAATTGGAAATTTTAAAATTTTACAAGTATTTTTTTTTAAGATTTTCACAATTTACATTGGATAACGGCACTCCAATTTTTCCAAGCTGGTTTGCGGTGAATAAATTAGAAATGCACATGAAAAATTTTAGAGGACACGAGGGCTTGTCGTTTTTTCACAGTAACCATTTAAAATAAGTTAATCAGCGCTGTATTTAAATCTTCATTAGTTCCCAATGCACCTTGCTTAAAAATGGTTACAAGCATCCATGGATAATTTTTTTATAGTTTGTTGGCAAAAAACAAAGAAAATTTTTTATATTTTACATTATGTTTGAATGTAAAGAAAATTAGAAAATAATAGAAAATGTTAGGAGAAAAGTTCCCAAAAATAGTAAATAAAAACAAATAACTAAACTCATTGCATAAACATGTATTTATTTATTTTAATTAATAAAGCATCTGATGTAAGAGAGGCACGTTTAAACTGTTAATCGATTCAGAGCTTCTTGAATGACAAAGCCTTTAAAAATGATTTTTCAATCATGATTTATAAACATAAGCTACATGCAAATACTAGTAAACACTTAATAAAAACAAATACAAAAATTATTTTCCGTCGTATAACCAACCAAGAAAAAAAACCGAACAAGCCTTTGAGTTTGGCGTTTCAAGGATTAAAACTTTCCTTTTTGCCCTTTATAAAAAAAAACAATTATTACCGGCAGATTTGAACTTTTAAAGTTGAATTGAACGGTTTGATTTCACCCAAAAATGATCAATCATTTTTCCGCCAGCTAAATCAAGTTTAACATTGCTAAGGGTTTGCCACCTTGAATTTGATCCAATTCCATGACTTCAAAATGTATTCTCTTTCCCCAGCCACGAGGCTCTAACCGAAGCATAAATTATCCCAAGATGCTTGCATTTGGACACGAAAATCTCTTTCATTTAATTTTGAGCATTGCCCTTTGCTATTCTGTATTGCACAGGTTCTACGGATTGATCAATCGTTAATTACATCATCAGGGGGAGCGGCACTGTCAGCCACTTTGTCCTCTTCCATTCTAGTGACCTCTTCATCTTTCCTTTCATCATTGCTTTTCTCAACCTTCAATCTCTGTAACGCAGGAGTTTGTGTTACATATACAATTTACACTACAGCGAAATAATTTGTAACCAAATAATGTCGCAACCCAGAAATGAACAGAACTTACTAACATAAAAATCTCAGGAAGTAAATCAGTGTCATGTTCACAGAATCACAGGTCCTAGATTTTCCTAAAATATACTAACAGTTATTTTTCCCAAAATTACATTGGAACAATGAAGATTAGTGAAATTCCGAAACCAGAAATAAGTGGATTTTTGCAAGCCGAAAGGAGACCAATGTAATTTTTGGGAACCTCAGCAAATAATATACGACTCCCAAACCTAAAGTGACAAATTAGGGAAAAATCTAAGTGCAGTTTGGGGAAAAAAGAAGCAAAAAATATGTAATGTCCCGTAACAACTTCGCACAGCATGGTTGGGCCTTTCCCAAGCTTCCCATATGCAATGATTTTATTGGGAGACTTATAACAATCAAGGCATCGACCTGAGCAGATAAACTCCTCCAAGCAGCACCCAAATAAGGTTCAAATATCAATAAGCATTCCAAGACAAATGTTAGACGCCCCAAATCTCCCCATTTGACAGATGCAAAAGCAAAACTAAGAATCTCATACCCACTCTCCTCTTTAATGCTTGGACTCCTAGAGGAACAAACCACAAGTTCATCTACAAGCATTCTGGCTCTTCTAACCCAATAATCTACACATCAGCCACAGAACCACTCTCCAGTTAAAAGGAGTGAGATTGGATCGATTCTGTCACAACATCAATGATTCTACACACCAGGTCCTAGCTTAAAATTGCGAGTTAAATGTGCACCTATTCCCCCAAAATATTTCGTGAGTGGGACTTAGGGGAAGACATAAAAAACTTCCAACACGAGCAGAAAAAAGTAATCAAGTTCTGGCATTGATCACCTTTGTTACTACAGGCGAGTCTTTCTCTTTATGTGCAAACATATTTGCATAGAGTTTAGCATCTCTTTTGTCACTCTCAAGTTGAAGTTGCTTCAATTTCCTCTGAAGCTGCTTTACTTCCCTGGAAAATGAACAGACCAATTTGTTCCAGCATTGAGAAACTCAAACAGTCAACCTAAGTAGTTCCCTTTGTTTGAGGATTATATTTATCACGTACCTGTTCTGTGGGTCTGCCTCAAGAGCTTGCTTTATGTCTACATCTGCCAAAATATAGTCCCCAGTTTCTATACATGCTTGTGCTCGTCTGTACAATGCTTTCACATTACGGAACTCAACATCAAGCACCTGGTGCAGAAAGTATGAAACGTTAGACAACAATTTCTCTTGACGCTCAGGACTCAATGTTATTTCTTTCCAGACAATAATCACATTGCGTCAACAGTGCCTTTAGCACAAAATACCCCCTGAAAAGAATAAAAAGTTAAATTCAGGAAAGAAGAATCTCAACACAACCAACTTTGAAGTCCCTTCTCACCATCTACATTTGAGGCCATCAATACAGCTGATGTTCATGAAACAATTTAGCTGGAAAATGAATGCTGATCAGAGATCTCAATAAAATCTTAACAACTGACTAGTACTCTGATGAGAACTAGTGTGTTTCTTTTTATTTACCAAGTACTTTGACCTAAAGCGTATAACTTGTCACTCTTCGTTTTCACAAAAATGTTATATTATCGAGAAAATGTGCTCATTGAAGTGGCTGCTTCAAATCTTATGCAATACTTGATGGACTTTTTACCTGAGAGCATAACTTGATTGCTTCTGAAAAGTTATCAAGTTTGAGGCTACATGCTGCACCATTCAACCAGCATGACACTCTCAGTGCCTTAGCCAGCTTTTGCTCATCATCCCCAAAGGATCCATCTTCACTAACATAATCAACAGCCTAAGAGAAGACAGGGGAACACGGAATTAGCAACACTACAAGTACCTTAATGAAATTTCAAACAACCAAAGCCACTTCAAAACAAGACGTACCTTGTCGTACTTTTTCCCTGCTCTCTGAAACTTGCCATTTTTAAATAACAGATTTCCTTCTTCTTTCTTCTTCCCAGCTGCCTCAATTTTCTCACTATTATTTAATTCCCATGGTCCTTTCTCCTTTTAATGGGGGGGGGGGGGAAGGCCAAAACATAAATGAATATGCAAGCAAACTATAATTCTGTTTCCCATTTCTCTAAGAAATAAGATTCCTTCATAATCAATAGAATGAAGCCGAAATCTATATTTCCTCAGTGGAAAATAAGCAAATGTTACCTTAATAAAGTCCACCATGTCAACTTCATAGACAACACTAGACCCCGGGGGAACAGTAGCCAAATCAAATCTTGCTTCAATGCTTCCAAATGCATAATCAGGATGTATACTTACAATGGCCTTCTCACCCTTCTTCATTGTAGCTACTGCTCGATCTAGACCAACAATGACTTGTTCTACAGGAAGTAACGTACAAAAAATAGTATAATTGCTTCTTAGATGCCTCAAACTATAAATCAATGAAGGAAAAAGCAAAGTTAAGCAACAGCAGGGATAAACATGCCTTCATCAGTTATGAATTCCAAAGGCTTTGTTTCATCAATGCCTTTCTTCTCAAATATTGGGCCATCTTCCACCTTAGCTACATAACTAACTGCATGGTAATCAAGCCGTGGATCAAGAAATGATTGAGATGTGCAATGAAAAATAGTTCGAATTATATCATATAACTTGCATATACCATTAAAAGGATACGGGTAAAAGGGAAAAATGTCCTTATACTTATCAGTTGCATACTCAAAATCTGCTAATATTGTTCACCATATCACGATTAAGAGGTGATTCTTTGTTGTGAGCCAAGAAAAGAAAGTAAGTATCATAAATTTCCCATCCTTAATCTTCTAGTTTCTAACACAAAGTATCGGTTCTGTTTTGTGTTGTATCAGTGTTTATCTGGTGAGACATAAACTATGATATTTAATATATTTAAACACTACATTTCATAGAAGCATATGATGCATTGCCAGACACATATCTATTCAGTTGCTCCTTGAATGCGGCTTTCGCCTTTGACAACAATACCTTCAACACTATGTGAGTAATTTAAAATTTTCCCCAGATCCAATAGAAATTTGTGGATGATTATCTGTCAAAGACATAAAGTGGCACTGAATCTGTGTATGTTATAGATGAAATTTTGTTACAGACTATTAATGGATAGAAGAGATATGACTTGCATAATTTATGAGTTACACCATTCTCAGTTCACTTTCTAACTTCACAAAAAGAGTAACATTAGTACATCACAGAGCAGATCTAACAGATGCTTTTCTGAGTCCTTATATACTGATGCTGCTGATGTTACAAGTCTTATTAAAGCTTGTCAGGTAAGATAACACATAAAATTAGCACTTGTTCAGTTTAAATAATGAATTGGTCATTATTTTCTTACTCGTAACAATGGCACCCTCATTGGCTGTTACGGAGCCTTCCCCTTCTCTCAGTATCTTCTTTAGAACTTTGGAGTCTCCAGTAACATTAATGACAGGCTTGAAGGACACCAATTCAATATCGACATGCAATACTGAATTTGGCGGGATTGAATCCAGCCTGCTTTCTGCTTCTCCCCCCTTCTCTCCAAAGGCATCTGCAGGAAACAAAAATATCATAATTTCAAAGTTCAAAATAATATCAGACATTGGACCACATGATCCCCAAAGCTAAGGAAGACAACAGAAATTAAAAACTGGCATCCACATATAGAATAGCTGATGAAGCTGTAAAAATCACTGAGATTAAGAGGATTTGAAAATGGAATCTTAATTCACAAACATAGCTAAGAGGATTTGAAAATGGAACCTTAACTCACAAACATAGCTATGCCTAGATCAGTCTTAACTTTCATTTGTCAATTCATCATTTGGCTTCTCATGACGGATGCATATGAACTCCTGGTCCCATGAGCTGACTTCTTTTAGTCAGACCAATTATTTCATTGAAATCAAAGTGCTATAAGAGTTAATACTGGCCAAGGTTCTTCCATCCCAACAAGACTCAAGATAGTAAATACATGAACATACAACACAGAACTGTTCGGAGGACTAACAGAAGTACAGAACAGAAGACATACACTGAGGTTGAACAATTAACTTCGCCTTCTCTCCCCTCTCCATAGTCATAATTACTTTTGGTAATCCTGGAAACAGATGACCTTCAAGAAGTATGATAATGGTCAGACACATGGTAAGAAGATAGACTCAATTTTCTTCCCGATAAGGAAAACAAGTGTACAGATACCATCATCCATACGGAATTCAAATCCCTCTTCTGATGTCTCTGCAACAGTAATGCCGTCAATTAATGTCACCCGGTACTTCACTGCAACAGTAAAAGAATCAGAAATTATTGAACCAGCCCCGAAAAAAAAGTAAAACCGACCAAAAGAGATACAGGAAATCAGCAAAAGAAAACACTGGATGGATACAAATCATCTAACTGATATGTTCAACAGAAAGGGAAGTAAAAAATATATGCGGTGTCACAATACCTAGAACTTCATCTAGATCACAGGGTCTCTCATTCCTGTTTCCCTTCTCCATAATTTTCTTGATAATCCCGCCATCTTTGCAAACATCAACCACTTTGATCCACGAAATGAGTTCAACCTCAAACTGGACAACTGAGTTGGGTGGAATACTTCCGGAATTCCCAACTTCATTGCTTGACTCAGCAGGCAATGTGAATAATGCGACCTCTCCCATTTTCATGGTGATAATCCCGTGATCTAACCCAGCAGCCACTTGAGCTGCCAAGCCCATCAAGGCATCAATATATGAGCAACCCAATAATCAAACAGCCCCTTAAAAATTTTATCATGCATTTCTAAAAGCAACTCCAGGTCAAATGTCAACCAGAGGTCTGAAACTCACCTTGACCGACTGTAAATGTAACAGGTTCACCCCTATCTCTGGTGGAATCGAACTTTGTCCCGTCAAGCAAAGTCCCCACGTAGTGAACTGCATTCAACAACACCATCGTTGTCCTTATATTTTACGAGACGAACAGTGTCTACGTCTCATCTAGTTTGCCAAAAAAACTGCATTTTACGTTGTTTGTATCATTGCCTTTCAGTATAAAGCAAAATGTCAGAGAGATGAGTACCGGTTACTTCGTCATTGAATTCAGGGGTCTCCCACCCATGCCCGCGCTTGAGAAGTTTCTTCTTGAGGCGGGAGTTATTCAGTTCTCTCTCTTCACCAACCTTCTGCGGAGGCGCCGATTCGATCACTTCCCCGGGTTCTTCGTCGAGGTCATCCTCGTCCTCAAAGTCCGACACGTCCGTGGCTTTCTCAGCCCCCATGGCTTCACCCTCCGATCAGTCGCCCACGACAGCAAACGGCAACTAACACAGCCCCTATTCTTCCACGGGAGTCCTGAAAGTATGCCCAAAAGCGTGGATGTGCCCGTAGCTCTGTGGCGGGACCGTCACTGTGCAAGATATATATCCCGTTCCGGTGAAGCACTCCGTATATGCCACTGAGGCACTGGGGGGACCAACTCGCTGCCTTGTGGTTAATATTGTCATTTTACCCGGTAACTAAGGATATTTAAGTAATTTCGACGTAGTTTTCTTTTCATTTCCATTAAATTATTATATTTACAGTACTCCACGAAAATACATTAATAGCCAAAAAAAAATTTCTTAATATTGGCTCCTTTGTCGTTCATTTACAAGGCCTTTATTGCCGTGCTTCAGCCCATTGAAGGCTTCATAGTGCGGGCCTCATTATATTCTGGAAATGATGCATCGGAGACAAAAAACAGTATTTGGATTATTGAAAAATTACGTTTTAAAAGCTTTTTTTTCTTTTCTTTTTTGTATATTATAAAAATATTTTTAGAACTATGGTTTTGTTTCTACTCAAATATCTCCAAAAACAGAGCTAGACTGACTCCAACAAAAGGGAATATCCAATTACTCTCTTAAACCAGTTTTGATGGTCATTATAATAAAATTTATACCATTTAAATATAGTTTTAATGGTTTAAATTTAAGAGGTTAATATCCTCCTAACAATATTTTTTTTCATACATACCACTCTAAAGATCAAACCTAGAATATAATGTTTACAGTGCCGACATCTTTTATACCTGGACTAATATTTATTTGTTATATATGGCCTGTTTATATGTATGAATACATAAGTAATGTTTTATTCTATGCGTAGAGTCTTAGAGTGATGCTATGAATTGGGCCCGCGCAGCACTTGAGGAAGCACGTGGAGAGGGTAGGACGAAAAGTGAAGGCTTATGATCAAGCTACCCTACTGACAAAAATTTGTTCAGTTGATAAGAAGTCGGTACATAACTCATAAAATCATAAGTTCGTATCCCGATATAAGAATGTTATTAATAGGCGATTTATAAATATTTTTATAAATGCTCTCTAAATCTATAGATATGTCCTAATCCTAATAAGTCTCAGAACCTAACTCAACTAAATGTTTTTGGGAGAAAAAAAAAAAATCAAGTTACCCCGCGCGTATGGCATCGAAAAGTAAATGATGCCCTGAGGAGACGTTTACCTGCTCAGGCAATGTGTTTTCTTGACTGACGGGTGTGACTGACTGATGACACTTCAATTAAACATTATTATCACAATTTTTCATAAAAAAAACTTCTTAATAATTCAGACTGAATCAACAGCATCTGTTAATACGCCTCCATCAAATAGCTTTCTGTTCTCTTTTCTTTACATCAACTGGGGCAGCTGGGATGAGCCTCAAGCAATGCATTTCGTCAGCATTTTATTAATCATTTGTCCTCACTTACTTTTTAATTAATCGGTTTCCATGTAGCCATTGATTGAACTTGTGACGCACTCATTCCCCTTTTTACAGCAAATGATCACTCTCCTAAATTTGATGAACAATTTTAAAATGTGCCACTTCATCCCTATTCGGATTTCTTACATATACAATTCTCAACAGGACCGACGTTAACGGGCGGCTTCTTAGGCCTAATTCCCAAATGCTACGACCGATCAAATTCACTTCTTCCAGATTGACAAATAAATCTACATTGTGTACTGTGCAACTGTTGTCGTTATTACAGTTTGTTTCACCTGCGCAGTTCATGTTTATAAATGTTACTCCCAATTCTGGGCAGGCACACCGAGATCGATCTAGCTCCATATTTACTGAATTATAAAAACCACCCAAAAAGAGAACACAACAATGGTAGTGCTATGGTTGTACGTAAAACAGGAAGATAAACTCGAGCAACCCAGTTAGCAAATCTAACGGCCATTAAAAAGGAACAAGCTTTTGTCTGGGAGAAGCAAAAGGGGGATTTCAGAAAACAGCAACGGCTGTCCTTGTAACAGCATAGCTTCTACTTCTGGGGTACAAGTCAGGAACAGCAGGAAGAGGCGTGTCTCCAAAATCACAGGGACTGTCTTCGTCAATCTTACCCATCCCAGCACTCACAGACTTGGGCAAAACTTTAGACGCCTCCTTTTTTTTCAGAACTAAATCCATGTCCAATTTCTCCATCAACGTCCTATCAGAAGCTGCTCTCATTAGCTCTGCAAAATCCTCCCGGTCGTCCAGCTTCGTCGTGGCCGCACTGTAGCTTCTTGGCAAAGCTTCGAACCGTCCGGCAACATCCATGGGGTTGCTGTAGTTCATGCTGTTGCCGCAGTTGGTGATGCTTCTGATGTAAAAGTCCTTCGCTTTCCCCAGAACTCTCAAAGGCGAAGTAATTATCCTCACCACCATGTTCTGGCTTTGTCTCTGCTTGTTCTTCATCCTCTCTCTATATATTGCTGCCCCGGGAAGATTAAGGAACGAGAAAAAAATCCTATCAAAAGCTCGCAGGTGAATGATATTTGCAGAAAATATGAGGGGCCAGATGATAAGAAAGTGATTTTGATGCTAGTGGGTGGAGGAGGAGTAGTGGGAGAGGGAAGAGGGTATAAAAGTGAAGCTCCTCGTGGACTTTTTCAGACAAGCCCTGATTAAATTAATCAGGGAAATTAAAGATAAGAATGGATCCTTGGGACTTTTTAATAATTTGGCTGATTAAACGGACTGTTTCACTACTCTCACAAGTTTCAACTCAGTTTGTGACTTGTTCTAATAAATGTACAATAATAATGATCCTCACTCGGTCGTCCCGACCGGCTTTGTGTTGTGACTTCTACTTTTTGTTTCCCTCTGGCGGTGAATGAAACGTGATGGACGTAACTACGTATTGGTCAATCTCCTTCTCAACCAATTCCAACTCCAAATAATGCGGTTTAAAATAGGAGCCACGTCCTACATGATGACACAGAAATAGGGGAACCAATTATTACGGCGACAAAAAGATGAAATTATAAAAGTCGGAGATGGCGTGTTTATAATTAAATATGCCAATTTGTAACTAATTAGCCCATATATATTTATATTGTGTTGAGTTTTACTAAGTCCGGAATTCGATTTGCAGAAAAAATTTAAAAATACAAATTCGACTCTGTTCTGGTCCAACCAAAAAGGTTGACAGCGTCTTTTTCGTTCTTTTAATTTAACTTAAATTGAAAGCATAATTATTTATTCATCCGTATAAAATAGTTGTTATTGAAAACGGATCGGATATTTTTTTTTTTATAAAAACAAATTCAAATAAATTTCTCATTAAATGCGTGACTAAATTGAATTGGGCCATACGTGCTATCCCTTAAATTAGTCTGAAATTTCCCCAGGTCAATTTAGTTGGGTCGAACCGAGTTTACCCTTACGTGGAAACATTTGCGTAGCAAGGGACAGTTCAAACGCTACCTTAAAAAAACAACAACAATAATAATACTACTTCCTGTTCTTAATATAAGACTTCATTTAATTTTTATTTTGATTCTAAATATAAGACTCAAATCTACTTTGTCTCTAATATTTATGTATTTTTTTTCAAGATAATCCTTCTAACAATGGTAGTTCTAGCCAATATACTTAATTAGCAAAGATATTTTATGAAATACAACATCTATTTATGACAAATAATTAATTTAACTTCTTTTTTTAATCTCCTCAAATTAATCAATTAATTCTTATAATTAGGATCGTAGGTAGTAATAAAGATTAAGAGGTGATGTTGAGATCGGAATAGTTAGTTTAATTGATTATTTTTTTGATGACGATCAATAGGTATTGTGATTGAGTTATTCTACCTACACATCAAGATTCTAGCATTATTTAAAGGAAATAAGAAAAATGATCCCCTCGACCGGCTGATGTCAAAAAAGCTGATCATTCAATACTTAAGAAACATGGTAAACATGCCGTTGGAATGTTTCCGTATAAATGATTAATTATTGGCGTGGCTGTGGTAAGAACAATTAATCTATCTACTCCTCCGATCCTAAATATAAAACCCCAATGTGTATAAAAATTTTATATTTAGGATCAGAGGAGTATAATAAACTCCATGGAATTACTCAGATTTCATCGATCTTTGGGAATGGTTCAGATGATACTTGCATACTGTTTTGTGTTTCAGTGACAGTGCATACGTATTTTATGTTATATTCAGATTAGATTTTGAAATCTTCAAAGCTATGATTTTGTTGACTTTTAATATGAAACTAAACATGTTCTTGACTAGTCGAAGTCATCCAAAGGCTTTTAGAGACTAGGGTGGGAAAGGTAATTTTAAAGGCACAGGAACCCATACAGATTGTTGTCACAGTGTTATTATTTGATGAACAGTTATAGATCGAGGACAGTCCATGGGAAATTTCAGTTGAAGATAAAATATACACTTTCTCCCGTCTTCGATATATGTTCCTTTTTTTTTTTTTTCCCTTCTACCATAAATATAAAAACCATCATAACAAGACGTCACACTAAGCATCTTCCTCTTTAGTTCGTGCCAAGTTGCTTCAAATAATACAAAATCACAGTGGAAAGGAAGCTATATTATCTTGAAAATGAAATAGTGGTTTTGAAGGAAAAAAAAGGTCATGACCACATTTTGTCCTTAATATAAAAATCAGTTAAAAATTTCAAATTGATCATAAATATAAGATCTTAATTCACCTTATCTTCTATATTTATTTATTTTATTTCAAATAATCCTTATAATAATTGTACATGTTAAATAGTTTAGAGTACTTTCAATGCATATAATTAATAAAAATATTTTTAAAAAGTCAATATATATTTATTACAAATAATTAACTTAATTAATTTTTTTTATATTTATCGAATTTAATATACTTGGATGCATCATATTGAATGTCAGCTGCTAACTGCTTCTTGTTGGGAGTACGCATTAGCATCGCTCTCCAGGCCAGCTGGCTCCCCTCACAAATAATTATGACCAACACAAACACACAGCATTATTTATATGTTGAATATATCAGATTTATAGAAAGCTTTCTCGTGCTGGCAACAGATAGTAGATTTTTTTGGGGCTGGATAAAAGTCACATGGTCGCGTGAACATGCCGCGGGAGAAAAAATGTCGGCGATCACATTTTGTAGTAATCCAGTTTTGCGGTGTAAAAAAGTGCTTTCTTTTGAATCACTTTTCTCCGGAGCACAGCGAGGACTAGATTCATCTCACAAAACATCGAATTAGTCGACGCTTAGTTACACTGACCGCGTATCATTATTTATTACAGTTATTTGGAGTTCCTGATGATGAACTTCCTTTATTAAAAATCATTTGACATTTTTATCGGGTCAATTAGGAACTCCATAACATGCTCACTCCCGGGAGAAATCACATGCAGTTTAATTGCCTTATATGTATTGATGAATTAGTCCATACAGATCTAATCAGGCTACGCGCTTTGTATTTTAGCTAACTATTGGTCAAAATAAAAATCAGCCAACCAAACAGGAATAAGCTTCATCACGAGGGACAAAGGTCAATATACAATGATCATAGTGAAGAATGGTTATGATTCGTTAAATGCAGGCTCTGAATTTTGAGCTTTTTTGGGGCATGTTCAAATTTTACCGAATAACAAACGCAAGGTATGTTCTGAGCTTGATGCACAGACACCAGTCTCACGCAAAACGATATTATGTGTGTTTGGATCCACAATTGGATCCAAAATAAGTGGCTTTTATAGTGTCGAGCATGCTTGGGTTTTGATTGTTCTGGTTGACGAAATGTTTGGTTCATATGATTTAAGGGCTAAAAGTTCGTTTGAATCTGACCTTTTTAAAAGCTGCTCCTTCCTTACTTATGCTTGTATTTAATCATGTCTATTTCACAGCGACGTCTGTCCTCTCCACAGTCCACCATCAATATTAAGTCATTAACCCCTCCCCCGCCCCCCCGGGGGGGCTTCTCCCTCCAGGAGGAATGACCAAAAACACACAAAGTCATGGGACCAAAAAAGATTTGAATTTCTTGTTTTCAATTGTAAATGTAAAGGGACAAATTTACGTATGCATGTACAGGAAACAGATGGAAGAATTTAATCATAATCTAAATAACTTTTTATCTAATTTAACTTTTATAAACTAACTTCTATAAAATTCAATCCAGACATAAATTACATTACCCAATTTAATTTTTATTCAATTAAGTCAGTTTACCATTAATTACAGCGTTATATTTTTTGAGCAAGACATTTTGAGCTTGATCGAGCAAATGTTGTTAATTTACAAATGTGAAATATAATTCTGTAGCAAAATATTTATTCGCATGCGGCATTTTGGGGTAATAGAGACAGCCGACGCACATTAATTCAAAAAAACAGAGACAATGACAAGCAACGAAGTGGACTAACTGCACCGAATCAATATAAATATGAGCGGGAAAAAAAAAAACATTTGAGGAAGATGCCGTATGGAGTGGGGGATAATCACGAGTGTAGGCTGGTCAAAAAAAGAAATCACAACTATAGGCATGTTCTTTTCTAATAATCCTATCTAAAAGACATTATTAGGTAAACATAGACACTTCTTTCAACAGGGATTCGAACATGTAAAGAAATAGTCAAGTTTCCAATAATTCTATTTAAGACGCTATCAGGTATTAAATGTGGACACCTCTTTTAATGGGAATTCGAACATGTAAAGAATTAGGGGATGTTTGGATGAAACCAAACCATGGTTTGGAGAATAGATTATAGGGAGAATAGATTTTGTGAATAATAGATTTTCTAAAAAAGTGATTATGAGAAGTGAGAGTATTTGGACAGTTGTTACCAGAAGCACCTTTTATATATACAAATTACTAAAAAAAGCATAAGTTAATATGATAATTACATAAAAAATAGATTTTATGATATATTTTAATTTGAAGGAATAAAATTATTAATAATATATTTTTTACCAACATAATTAATAACACATAAGATAATATAATTAATAATTAATTAATATATGTATATATATTTATAAGATATGAGATTAAATATGTTTATAAAAAAAATAATTGAGGGATGTTAAAGTCATATTATTATTAAGATCTATTCTAATAAGCACAATTATACTCTCTAATTTGAACCAGAAGCAGAATGAGTTCACTTCTTCTGAAATCATAGTTTTGAGCTCTAAACCATGATTTTGATTTAAAACCATGGTTTGTCAATTTCTTTTCCTGTTTGGTAAGGCTGTGTTTGGGTGACACCCCAAACCATGGTTTGGGGAATAAATCATCCAAACACCCACCCAAAAACTAAAACCATGGTTTTGGAAAAAGCAAAATTTTTTTGCTTTTGGAGAAAAAAGGGGGAGAATGTAAGAGCCTATAAGATATGTATCTTGTTATTTTTTTTATAAACATATTTAATCTTATATTTTATAAATATATATACATATTAATTATCTATTAATTATATTATCTTATGTATTATTAATTATGTTGGTAAAAAATATATTATTAATAATTTTATTCTAGTCAAGTTCGCTGGTTGCTTTCTGACTCTCTGTCATCTATGACTGTGCTGTTATTCTTGATTTTGTTTTGTGAGGGGATGTTTGGGGTTGGGCTGGGCTGAATAGAAGTGAAATCAGGTGTAAGGAATATGATCCACTCATGGTTTCGCCCGGAGTCTCAGAGGCCCAGCCTGATCCCCCCTTCATCTGCATTGACGGATTGATCCTCCCATGCCATTGGGCCCCTTATGTCCATAACCATTCCCCTGTTTGATATTTGATACTCATCCGTTGTGGGGTTGGGTTAGTTTTGGGATTTGAGTGGCGAGTCCGCCTTTTTCCACTTCTACTCGAAAGAAGGAGCCAGCCAGCCCTCGTGCACTGCCCAACCCTTTATTGGTTCTTTTATAAATTTGCCTTCCACGTCTGGGTTCATCGCTTTTCTGCCTCTAATTTTGTGCCCACTCCTTTTCTCCTTTTTAGTTTTTACTATTTTATTCCCCAAACCAAACTATTCCCTCACTTATTTTAACTTTCTCTCTCATCCCACCCCCCGCCCAAAACAAAAAGCAATTTAAATCTGGAATTTTGTCCTAAGCGCAATTTTTCCCCTTGGGCAATTTGGACATTTAACATTAAAATCTTTGAAGCAACTAGTTCCTTAAAACGAATCCAGACCCTTTTTAGAAAGAAAAAAAAAAATTAAAATGAGGAGTTTTCAGCAATTTTTTCTGAATTCAATAATCTTACAAGTTAAAATAGGAGAACGATGCTGTATTACTTCTCCATTCACTCAAATTGAGTACTTCATATTACAGATTCCTCACGGCTGCGTTTAGCATGAAATTTTGGTTCTCAAAAAGGGAGAACAGAGGGAGGTGACCTTGTGGGGTTGGACCAAAAAAAGCAGCGTCACAGGGGACGACGCCGTTGGGTGTGGTCATCGATAGTCCGCATCAAAGGTGCCGTATTTAATTACTTTAAATTTGGTGGCATCTGTTACCCTTTTTGACTATCTGTCCCAGGTTGCGTCTTCAACTTCAAGATTGTCCCTCCTCAGGACCACAAACCCCACATCTCTTCTATACAGAATCAAACTTTTTTGGTTTTCTTTACACTCTAAACACTTGCTTGTAACACCCCCCCACTACTCTTAAAGATAAAATATTTTAAAAATTTTCATTTGATTTTAAATATGAATACTTTATTTTTATCTTCCATATTATTTTTTGTAATGACATTCTTATTTATGGATCATTTTTATATTTATTCAATATTTCTAATAATTAAATATAACCAATTTTTTATATATTAATTATAAATAATATTTTAACTACAATTTTTAAATTTTATAAGGCGTTATATTTAAAACGGGAGAGGGTATAGCATTCACTAACAGAGCAAAACAGATGTGGTCCCCGCCAAAATTATGACTGCACGTGTGGTGCACGGTCGCCTCTTGAAGATGGAAGACGCTCCACGATGAGCCGGTTGAACAGAGCGCCGCTGCTTAACTGAGTAGAATAATGATACTACTGGATATATATAATATATATATATATATATATATATATTGTTTTTTCGAAAAAGCAAGCATTTTCATATTTCCGAACTCCGAGTCTAACGCCTAAGCTAAGGGAAGGCTACCCGCTAAATGAAGAGGGCTTTGGCATCAGGGAAGGAAATTATGAGTCAATCATATCGTTCATGGCGATGATGAATGAACTGGCCAAATGGGTAAAATACTTTTTTGACCATTGAAAGGGCTCAGTTAAAGAGGGAAAAAGACAAGTGTGGGGAAAAAGGCGCCTCTTTGACGGGCATTGCATTGTTGCTTGAGAGTTGAACCCCGACTTTCCTCCTCTCTACCTTTCTTGTTTCTTTCTCACACGCTTCTTATCCTGCGGATTTGAGGGGCCTTCGCCTCGTATTTTATTTTCCGCTCTGTTGCAACTTTCCTCTCAGTCACTTCCGGAACTCTGATAGAAATGCCTCTGCATCGGTCGTCTTCAGGTGGTGGCGCCGAGGTGCTCGATCTAGAAACTGCTGTCAAAGGCGGGGTTTTGGACGGCAAAGCTGCGCTGCCTGGTGGTGGCTGCGGCGATGGTGATAAAATAGATCTGAAGGTGTTGATTGAAGAGCTTGACTCAGTTGATGTGCCGTCGGTGTTCATCTGTCCAATCTCGTTGGAGCCTATGCGAGAGCCTGTGACTCTTTGCACGGGTCAGACCTACGACAGATCCAACATTCTCAAATGGTTCGCTCTGGGTCATAATACCTGCCCCACGACGATGCAGGAGCTCTGGGACGATTCAGTGACGCTGAACAGGACTCTCAGCCAATTAATCCATAGTTGGTTCTCGCAGAAGTACCTCTCATTGAGGAAGCAGTTCCAGGATGTGCAAGGAGGAGCTCTGGAGCTCTTAGGGACACTCAAGAAGGTGAAGGGTCAAGCCAGAGTTCATGCTCTTCGGGATCTTAGGCAGCTTGTCACCGCCCATGCGTCCACAAGGAAGAGAGTCGTGGAAAATGGTGGGCTGTCTTTAATTTCTTCTTTACTGGGTCCTTTCACTTCCCACGCAGTTGGGTCGGAAGCAATAGGAATTCTAGTGAACCTGGATTTGAATTCAGAGTCGAAGAGAAATCTGATGCATCCAGCCAAGATATCTTTGTTGGTCGATGTTATGAACGAAGGAACGATTGAGACAAAGATGAACTGTGCAAAATTGATTGAAGCATTGTTGATGGAAGTGAATGAGTCGGAGACGGAGATTTTGTCAAGCCTGAGTCTTTTGGTCGGATTACTGAGGTTAGTGAGGGATAAGAAACACCCAACTGGGGTCTTAACTGGACTCATGTTACTGAAGACAATCTGTTCCCACGAATCAGTCAGAAGCTCCATGGTAAGCCTAGGAGCAGTGGCTCAGTTGATTGAGCTTCTTCCAAGTTTAAGCCACGAATGCCTAGAGATAGCCCTGTACATTCTAGAGGTATTGTCAACTCTTCCAGAGGGAAGACTGGCATTGAAAGAGTGCCCGAACATCATACCCAATGTGGTGAAGTTAATGATGAGAGTATCAGAGAGCAGCACTCAATTCGCTTTGTCAATATTGTGGGCTATCTACAAGCTTGCCCCTGAAGAATGTGCATCACAGGCGGTGGAGGCAGGTTTGGCACCCAAGCTTCTGCTTGTGATTCAGAGTGGTTGCAACCCAGTGTTGAAGCAGATGTCTACCGAGTTCTTGAAAATGTGCAGTCTCAATTACTCCACTAGCCTCTTGATTTCTAAATGTATGCTCACCAGAACAATACGATGAAAGTATGAGGGCAGCTTGTTCATATTCCTTTCCAGTCATATTTTCGCTGCTACCCTTGATATGTGCATATTAAATTACATAACTTTTATACTTATCAAGCTTCAAATTTGTTCTTCCGCTTTCCTTTGCAAGTCATTGTTAATCTGCGGTATATTACTAGTCGAATTACCTCTATTTGTTTACATAAAAAGCTGATGGGTCGTGATTCAAATCAACAATTTGGCTGCTTCTCATCCATATCGACCAATTAATTGGTCCACTCACGATATAACGTGTTGTACCTTCGAAAACAATTCAGTTGGAAGTGGAACTCTGATAGCACTGTTAATGACATGGTGTTCTTCTTCTTCCTCCTCTTCTTCTTTCTTCCCCCTATATCATTTATGAAGTAATATTTGTGAGCTAAGATTCGCTTCGGGTGATTTTCGTTTTTCATGAGTTAACGCTTGATATGATCCAAACTCGAGTGGGGTCTGTCATCTCAGCAGCCAGCATTGGGGTGATTGAAATTTGAAAGTGCTGGTTTTGACCGTGTGATGGGTTGTAGACCGATTGACTATTTATGTTTTGCTGGAAGATGGTGGATGTTCTAGGAGCCAGGATTGTTCTGGCATGACAGAATAATCAATGAGGGAGAAGTTGAGACTAGATAAATTGTGATAGTGACGTGTTTGCCTTTAATAAAATGAATAAGAAAGAAGAGGAAGCCATAGAGGATGCTCTATATATTAAAAACGAAGTATTAAATGATTGGATAGAAAAAGCTAACGGGTGAAAGAAGGAGACAGAATCTGAAACTGGTGGGCATTAAGTATGGTCAAGATTGGCAACATTTGAAAATAGGTAGAAGTTGATTTGAAGTTTGAACGGAAGAGAAGGGAACCCCAAATTAACAATTGTTTCAATTTCAAAAACGAATCAACAATGGTACCTCATTTATGTGCAGCCTGCTCATTTTTAAAATTAGAAAAATTGAAAGCAATCTTGTCCTTATCAGCTGTGTCTGCGGGCGGGCTGCTCGGCACACTTAAAATTTTAAGTCACTCCTCTCCCTCCTCGTCCTTTCCAGTTTTCGGCCCATGTTTCGTTTGTTTTCGCCCCTTATTTTTGAAAACCTTGGGCCACTTGCTACCTCCTATTTTAACACGGGCCGTACAAAATTTAAATTGACATGTTTAACTGAGCCCGAACCTTTCTGACCCAACCAAAAAAAAAACTAAGCCTAAATCAAGTAAACAAAAATGGTAAAATGCATTTTTTTGACCTTTTCTTTTCCAGACTTGTTCAGGACCAGTTTGGGCACTCTAGAAAAATATTTTTATGCTCTATGAAACAAAAATAGTCCATATATTTTTGTCATACGACATCAAATCACTTATTCACAGTTAACACTTGTTTTTACTGTCCCGAACTGAAAGGAAGATAACTTGCTAGAGAAAAAACAATGTCACTGTATCCTTCTGCATTAAATCCATAGAACCCTGAGCTGTAAATACGGAACTTGAGATTTCAGTGCTGTGCATATAACTTAACTTGGAAGCAAAGACTTCAATATGTACAGTGTCTTTATTGGCCTCACCTTTCCTATCTAATCTCTGCTAGAGTTTCATTCAAGTCTAGGAAACCCAAGAGAAAAAACAAAAAGCTGATTATGCTTGAAACTTGATCCTATTTAGCTTTTCGTAGTGCCTTTGGAGATGAACACGTGTACCTTGAATTTTGAAACTACCGGTTTAATTTGGTTAGTGCAGAGAAGTATGATTAAGACATGTTGCCTGGGTTTTTGCGAGCCCAGTACTTTTGGAGACACACTTGCGGCCACCCTTGTTCGTCCTACTGGTTTACGCACATTTAGCTGTAATTCAATTAAGAATTGGCAATGCAGTGACTACCAGATGAAAAAGCTTGCAAAGCCTTCCTTCCCAGGCTGCAAGCAGCCATTGGGTTGGGGTAACCATCTGTGATTTTCACGTGCTTTGTCTGGAAAGAGTCTCTAGCGGACGATGCATGAGTGGAAAATGTCACGTGCCGTAGCTCTGTTTCCTCCTGTTGCTCCTTTGCATGGGTTTTTCCAGAGTGACCACCATAAAAACCATAAATTATAGAATACAGACTGATGTGATGGCGTTGGTGAAAATTTATGAAGATGAGGATGGAAGATGGACTAAATGAAATGAAGACTGGTGGAAATCAGATGGCATACATCAATCGGGAAGGTTCATTGTGGGCATAGGGTCCTATTATTTATGTGCGCACCCTGGCAAGAGCACAGGACAATGCTATCCATTATCCAATGGCTTCCACTTTCAACTTTCAAATTTCAAATGAAAGCCACCGTTGGCGAATTCAGAAGTGTTGAAGTCAAAGCCCGGTCAAAATATTGCACAACCAAGCCCAACAATATAAAGCCCAAAAACACGATTTCATGCTGATGTATTATCTGATTGTAATGCGGATCCTTTGTTCACGCTAGGACCTTGTATCTCTAGGGCTCTGCCCTTCACTTATAGCACTCATTCGCTGCCTCTGCACATTGTATAAAGGCTGTACGCTGCTCTCCAATGGCTATGGCTGAAACAAGAATGCAAATGATCGGTATTTATATCTTTCGGACTCTCTACCTTTTTAAAGAGAGTCGACATTTGTCATATCTTGCATGGCATTTCGGATCTGCAGAAAAAGGTAAAAGAAAAATCATAACATGGACCAGGTTACACTAGACAGAAGACATACCGGACAAAGTATTTGATGCTAGGAAATTGTTACATATGTTTTCTGCCTTCTGCAGCGCGTAGTATGCATTAGAACGTGTGGGTAGTTATGCATATGCAATGCGGTCTTGATGGTAATTTTCTCATTTCAAGAAAATAAAAAATAACGGCCCCTGTATATTTTTGCCAACAGATATTTTAATTATGATTTTGATAAATTAAGAGATGCTTAACGCGTCAATTTGGATTAAGGGGCCACAAGTTGTAATGACGAGGCGCCAATAGGGGTAGTTCGTAAATCGTAATTGTATGAGCCTTCTTGTGTTGTTGCTACTGTTTAATCTCGTCAACCGTAAAGCGTTTCCCCTGTTTGGGACCCCGAGAGCGGAATGGAGATGTCATGGCTGGCTCGCTCTCTTGCTAACTCCCTCCGACTCGACCCCGATGACGCCGTCGGCGACGATGATGATGAATGCGACTTCGTACCCAATCATCCACACGACCCTCCTCCTACTTCATCTAGAAATCACGAATCCCATCACCTGCACCAACGCCAACAACCGCCAGACAATGAGTTTGGATTAGAAAATGAAGCGCTTGCTCGGGGGGTCCAAGAGGATCTTCACGTATTCAAGCAAACTCTGACTCGTCAATTCTGGGGAATGGCATCCTTCTTAGCTCCTCCCCCCGCAGATTCCCACCCTTCCTTTCCCTCTCACCGCCACACGCAATCTTTTCCTGCCGCATCCACTCGTAATCGATCAGAGCCTTCCGATCACTGTGTTTCTCAGAATACTGAAGAATCAGAGGCGCGACGGATTCGGAGAGGCTTTTCCCACATCGAAGAAGCAAGTTTCCACCGGGACGTCCCTGAAACTTTGGGCAGAATTCCGAATTCGATTTCGTTTGGATCCGAGCCTCTAAGAAACGAGGAATCCGCAATGGAGGAGTATGATCTTCAACGCGGGGTTGGAATTACAGATGAGGTATTGGCCTTCGCCAGAAACATCGCGATGCATCCCGAGACGTGGTTGGATTATCCTGTCGACGAAGAAGATGACACGGATGGTAAGCGGGATTTGATATTACTCATCCGGCTGTCTTATTCGTGAATGATGCTTATATTTCCTTTCGACGAAAATTCTTTATGCTCTTGATTTGAGTTTTGCTTGAGTCATAACCATGAAGATCGTGCTGTTTATGAAATTGTTGAGTTGACCCGCACACTGCGTCCGTATCGGCAATGAGCTTGATCTCCCCTTTTCATTCGATTCTTGTTGTCGTTTTTTGCGTGCTCCAATTCTTATAGTGATGAACTTGGCTGTCTGCCCACAATTAATTCTGCATATCTACTTACTCGTAGATTTTGACATGTCCGATGCCCAACAAGAGCATGCTATGGCCATTGAAAGACTTGCTCCTAGATTAGCTGCGCTCAGAATTGAGCTGTGCCCTTGCCATATGAGTGAAAGTTACTTTTGGAAAGTCTATTTTGTACTTTTGCATTCAAGGCTTAATAAACAGGACGCTGAGGTTTTATCTACACCTCAGGTGAGTAACCTGGATTTCGCGCTGGTTTTCATATTGTTCTTGCAATCCGGAATGCACAAATTACCTTACTCTTGTGGTAGCTTCCTTGGTTGATATGCTAATGTGGCCATTTTATCTAAGGAGACTTATCTTTGAGTGCAGTTTTAATCCTTTTCAAGTGGATTCAAAATTACAGAATCGTCAGGTCCTTGCTTTTAGTTTAAAATCTTTTTATGCCAAACCTCATACACGAATAATTGGCAAACAACAAAATTTGGTCATGAAGAAGGAATACCGGCCATATTATGTTTGATTAATAGTTGGATTTTTCCAACCTCGAAATGTTGATGGGGTTTAATTTTGAAAATATGATAGACTTCACACCAAGAGGTGTTGGCTCTGTTATAGTTCAACTTATTTTGCCGTACAAAGTCCTTCGAATGTTCCTTTGTGGACCTGTATCTGTTTTATAAGCACTAACTCATTCAGCCAGCATTAACTGTGCCTTCATGATAATATTTGCAGGTTCTGGCAGCCAGAGCACTGTGGATGAAGGAGTTACAGGAGCAAGAGAAACTTGAATCTGAATGTTTTGGAAGGAGCATTTCCTACTCAAAAGACACAGCTCAGCAAGAAGACTTCTCTCCCAGATTTTTCGATAATGCCTATTCTGGTGCCATGGCTTATGGAACATACAGATTTGAGGAAGATTATGGGAGTGATAAGCACATGGGTGAATGCTCTGAAGACCAGTTAATCGATGAGCCAGTCGTCGAGGAAAACTCGAAAACTAAAACTGAGGAGAAGGACCTATCAAGGGTTCGATCCTCTAAATTTGTTCTCGAGGACTATGAAGATGATGAGTACGAATGGCCGGAGGACGATATTGATGGAATTACCGTGCCCCAGGTAAATGAAGAAGACATATCTTTTAGTGATCTCGAGGATGATAATTATTCGTTGAAACCTGTTACCATAACAGAATTAAATGCATGATAGTGGTGCCGTAGGGCCAGTACTGAGTAGATCTCCAATAGAAAGAAGAGAAAGTATGGAGGTCTCCTGCATTTTTTGGTTGTACATAGTGATTGTTTTGTTTTAAACCCCCCCCCCCAAAAAAAAACAAAAAGAGAGAGAACGAAACAAAGAAAAGAAGTTGCAGAGGCGGTGCTGTGACGTGTTGCATGCGGTGCAGCAAGGTTAATTGTATCGGTTTATTTTTTGATTTGTAATGTACACCAGGTTTTTGTGTGGATGTACTTGGGCAAGTGTCGGATGGAATAAGAAAGATGGGGACCTATATTTGATACCTAATATGCGAAACAAGTGTAGGGTGAAATATACATGCCCATCAATTCCCAGTTTCTGAAGACATTTTTGTGCCATGATTGTATGTATGTATATAATAACACAGAAGCAAATGTAGCCAGTAGGAATGACTTTGTCTTTTCTGTTCTCAAATATTGAATGTGAAGTTTCGCAAGTTTGATGACAACCGCAGGTTGGTTTAAAAAAGACGACAGCTGCAGGGTTTATGGTGTCCACCTGAATGAATGATCCTCTAAATTATTCAATGATCTCTGTCTAGGTCGGTTTTGTTTTTTTTTTCCTAGTTCCGAATTAAAGAAAGCCAACCTGTAAGTTAGTTCCCTTCAATAGGTGAAACGGTGACGAGATTCCATTGTTAAGACAGGATATTATTAATTCTGTCCATAGCTAAAAAATGAAGACCTACGTGGTGAGGCATAAGTCAAATACAGAGGGTGCAGACGCAGCACATCAATGTCCCCAAACATGCAGTTCCGTCACCTGGAGCAATTCAAAGGAGAGAGAACTTGGGCGATCAATCGTAAAGAGGGGAAATCAGTGTTCGAAGGGAAGTGGAAGAAATAGCTTTTCACCCCAACATTGAGATATGTCATTCAACTACTTCTGACACCTGACTCGCCCTATCGTAAGAATGGGGAGGCATGGCCATGAGGGGACAGGCTTGCGCACTTGTGCTTCTCTTCATCATTCTCAGTTTTTGTTTACGCTTCCATATGATTAATGATGAATGATCAACTTGCATTATTGCTACCGGAATGATTATGCTTTGCTCTTCTATGTAATGGGAATGAGGGGACCCGGCTATGTTGTTATCCAGCAACGCATGACCACAGGAGCAGGCCCAGCGTTGAAGTTCATTTTTTGACCGTTTGCAAAATTTAGATCAAATAAATTATTGGAATTTTGTCGAGTTTGATGTGCCACTTATTATACATTTTATATGATATATATATATATATATATATTCCAGCTAATAACGATTTAGATTTCCAGCTGATAGAGCCCTTTCTCCCTCTCATGGACATCTAGTTTAACCAGATTAAATATGAAGCATGTTCCTATAGAGTTTTAAGTAAATTCTATACATACACACACATCAATAAAACTTTGCATCAATAACAACTCAAATTCAAGGCAAAGCAGGTCTAAAATATTTATCCTCCTCCATCAAACTCCGTCTCTTGCCTAATAGCGTGGAGGGGGATCAAGGATATGAAATTTGGTTTCCATATCATGAGAGAACTCAACCAAATTGTCAGTAAGTAACATGTGCTTTCGGTGACATGATTAATCAAAACCTTTCAGTCTATGTGAAATAATAATCTAAGCATCATTTATAACATCTCTAAATGAGCGATTTCTCTCACAGCCTCTACTTATCAAATCAATAGCCTGGCAAAATAGTATGAATTTTTATACATTTTGTATAATATATAATTAATTATACTAGTATTATATTTCTGTCAAAATCTTGAAGAGACAAGGCAAGACAAAAGCAGGCCTAGCCGTGAGGTTGTGTTGTAAAGTATTCCATACACGAATTCTCGATTCTAGCTGCCTCCTGCGAGTGGAGGACGGAGACCCATTATTCGCCAGAATCTCAGTTTATATATGTAGCGTTCTCTTCTTCTTCTTTTTAATTTTTTTTTTTTTTTGGAAAAAACGTTAGTTAATATAGTATTTAGTTCACTGTATCCCTTCCCGATCATCCCACTTTTAGTTTATGGGGCCTTATATCTGGTTTCTTTTAAAAAAAAAAAAAACATATATTATATATCCTTGCCATTTATGGAAGTTATATACTCCTCCGGTCCTTAATATATGACCCAATTTTTGAGTTGGTTTTGGTCCTAAATATAAGACCCATTTCTCATATTTATCAATTTTCTCTAAATTACCCCTATAGATACTCCCTCAACCATAATCAAATAGAAGAGGGAGAGGGGGTATTAAAAAAGATAATTATGGTGTTTTAGGAAAAATGTGTCACTTTTCTTATAATTAACTAATTTACCTAACTTCTTTAATCTAATCAAATTAGTTAAATGGGTCTTATATTAAGGAGCGGAGGAGTATATGTGTGTGTGTATTTTTCAAGACAGGATACTTTTATTTTGTATTTACTTTTGAAGTTCAAGATGAAGACCATTATCTCATCAGTTTTTTTTTTTGGGGTTCAAATATCTCATCAGCGTTAGCAAAAGGGGTTCGGGTATCAAACAGGCTTTAAGTTGTCGACCAGAATCGATCTGATTCTCCATGGCCCCGAGTTGCAACGCCATCACAAATTTTATCTTGTTATTTGAAAAGGGATTTCAATTAAGGAAAGTTATTTTTTTCCCCAAAAAAAAATGCTATAGCATGATATTTAATGATTTAATTCAAAACCAGCAGTTCATCAAATCAAAATTTCTACAGCTGTGTGGGACGAATAGTCCATGCCTTCTGTATTAATGTTCATGTTTTTTGAAGTGTATTTAGCCAGTATTGTCAGTTAATCTAATTTTATGTCAAACTGGCCGAATGTAGTTTGGACAAACATACGTCAGCGTGTTTGTGCATGGCTCCCCCCCCCCTTTTTAAGGAATGCGGTAAGTTATGAAAAATCTTGGGTTATTGCGAAAATTATATGAGCAAATTAAAAAAACTTGTACACGGCGAGTCCATTTGTCGTCGTTTGGCCTTATTATGTTGTGTTCATCATAGGTATAGGACATGATTATAAATGGGTCGGACGAAAAGCTGCTTTAAGAAAATTGGGAAAAGGTCTATCGTTTCGTTTGTGGCTAGTTGAGAGCAAAAAGTTGTTCATCTTCCATTAACTTTTCTCGCTCTAGATTATCATCAACAAGGAACCCGATATACATTGGACATAAAGCTGTGCTTTCTTTGCACAAATTAATTCACCCCAAAGCGTTCTAAGATGAATATTTCGAAATACTGGAGCTTATTCCTTTTTTCTCTCTCCCAGAATAAGCTATATTTATTCCATTATTTAGCTTATTAACTTGTGGGGGTCGAGTGAGGGATCAGAGTAACGAAGAATAGCCTCAATCTTTGCGTTTGAACTGGAGAGCCGCGACAATAAAGTCGTTGATTTCTTGAAGAGAAAAAAGAATAAAGAATATAATCTTGAGCATTATCTCCTTGATTTGATTATAAAAGCAGCGGGGTTATAAGAAGATCAAAGAAGGAAAGTGTGGGATGATCGAATCCTTTTTTTTTGGCCCCCCCAAACACCGTTCAATTTTCGTAGGGAAATGACACGCGGTCCCTGCATATTTGACCGAAGCGGGAGACGTTGGCAGCTGGCAGGCGGCGTCTCCTTCGTTGACCAAAGTGTAGAAGCTGACGGTTTAAGCTAAAAGGTAAGGAAGAGGGGGAAAAATGGAAAAACGCCGTTGCCGGGGATCGAACCCGGGTCACCCGCGTGACAGGCGGGAATACTCACCACTATACTACAACGACTTACTTGGAATGGTTGTTGCTAATTTCTTATTTAACTTTAACATTAAAATCTCCCCATGGTTAGGGATGACTGATGAGAGATCCCGCTACCTGGAGAGCTGCGTATATAATACACATATACGGGAAAATATCATTAGTCGTCCATCAGAGGTTTGAAACTCAGTCTCTGCTTTGTGATCATATGTTTTGTATGGAGCCAACGATGTCCCCAGTGGATGCATGGGAACCCTCGGAGGATATCCTATCAGCAGCATACTAATCTGTGTGATTATTACTAATGACGCCAAATGATCCTTCCCGTTAAGTATACACACTGCGAACTCATAATCGAGGACTCCCAAATTTCTGATCAGATGTGCTATCTCCGGTTATTAATATAAGAATTTGTGTAACTTTTAATTTGATCCTAAATATAAGATCCCAATCCATTTTGTCTTGCATATTTATCTATTTTTTTCAAATTAGCCTTTATAATAATAGTAGTTCTAGCCTATACACTTGATTAGTAAGAATATTTTAAAAAAGACAACATCTATTTATTACAAATAACTAATATAACTAATTTCTTACTTTATTCAAACTAGTTTACTAGCTCTTATATTAAATATCGAAGGTTTTTTTGCCAGCTATATATGTGTATCCAAATACATATATATAAGCTCTTAATTAATAATGACTTTTGTTGAATTTTGATTTTCTTCATAAGATGCTTATAGAGACATTCCAACTGTGCTTCATGACATTTGCTTTTTCCCCATGTGTCATCCGCATCATTCCCTTTATTTATTAATTTCCTGGTGCACGTAACCCTAAACCTTATCCCGGCCCCCACTATGCTCCCATATGATATGAACTACTCCCAGCCAAATCCCCCCCGCGAATAAAATAATATTAGTATCAGCCTCTAATAATTAATTTTAACTAATCGTCAGATGGTTTAGGTATGCCTGATCGAAACGGAAAGACAAGAATTGGGAGAGTGGAAATTCAGATTTGGCCGAAATAACTAAAAAGAGAATTCTAACCATCTGATTATTTTATTAATTAGACACAATTTCTTTTAATTAGTTGGATGACCCAATCCCTTTTTAGCCTTATCGTTTATTTATTATTTTACAGGTAAGCAAGCTTTTCTTTGTTTGAAACATGAAGGGGCCTGCCGGGACACATATATACCAAGACCCTTTTTATTTAACCAACCTGAATTGATTACGGTAATTAATCATCACTCTAACCTTTTATAACCTAACATGATGAATGACATATGAAGCGTGGCGGTAAATAACAAGTAAGTTTAACGCCATCAAAAGGACTGGAAAGAAACTAACACTGCAGTTGCTAAAGTAAACTTTTTGATTAAAAAGGATATAATAACTCGATCGGGTTTGGAGAGATTATCCAAGTTAGAACTAACAAATCTTCACGATTCAAGAAACGCACGAAGAAATAAGATTTTTTTGAAGATGGGGATATTAGACTAATTTTTATTACATTCATCTTGCTTTGGCACCAGAAGTATTCTTTCTTGTAATTTCCTTTGGAAATTTGGAGGCAGGATGCACGTGCAAGCTACTTTAATTTGGCACGGTGATCAAAGTTAAACCAAAATGGCAATGGAAGGACTGCATGTTAGGCTCCACTCACACTTGTTTTTTTATCCTTGCTATTATAATGGTCCAGGGCCAACCAACTACCCTCCCCAGAATGCTCAACTGAGAAAACTACCCTCCCAAGAATATTCTGATCCTTAGCTTTCTGTTCTTTACTACTAAGTATTTCTAACATCGCAGCAACTTAATTTTTATCTGCCCTTGACTTGTCTGTTCACATTTCGGACCAAAAGCTAGTGAGAAAGCAACCCACTTCTCAGCGATTGCATTCGGTGTATAAAGCTAATATTTTCACACGCGCGAGCGGGCACTCGATGTGACCATATATTCACTTAGAAGGCAAATAAAGAAAATATGTGCAATCAGTCTGGTTAAACGTCTCGCTCGCTTTATCTATGACGAACCCTATTTTCCAATTCTCTACTGATCTTTACCATTTTCATCTCTACAAACATCGAATAATTGGTCACTTTTTGATTTTTTTTTTTATATGTTCCTTTTAAGTGATCTGATCTTATCAATTTGAGGGGGCATATATATGTGTAGTATCAATCAGTATCTATCTGCTTATCTATATGGAAAGTTCAGTATCAAATTAGTGTACAAGGAAGTAAAGCATCGTCTCTCAAGTCTTTCCCTTAACTCGTAAGAAAAATGTACGTCACGTGATTCGAAAAAAAAAATTACGAGAATTCTTCAAGAATATAATGTACGAAAAGGGAAAATAAAATTAATTGATTATCAGCGATCTACAATGCATGAAAGTTAAAGTTTATTGCATTATTCGTCTTTCATTTATTTCTCCTTCCATGTGCATCTCCATGGACAAGAATTTAATGAGAATATATAATGCACTATTGATAGATCTAATTTGGACATCGATCTCTGCAACACACACATGCAGTTCCCAGAACTAGTCATCAAGTTCACCAAAATAGGGAAATCCTCGTGTAGGAGAAAAGTGAAGGAAGCTTGTCAAGAAAACCTAAATAATTTGCCCCATTTTTAATGAAGTTTTTTTCTTGGAACTTTGAAAAGTGGTGGAAGGCTTTAATGAATGATGAGGTGCTGAGAGCAGTGAAGTGACAGGAATGGAAATAATTTGTACCAATAGGGGGACGATTTTCCACGAGCTAGACGCTTATTAGCCCACCTTTACATTAGCAAATATATATAAATTTTTCCCCCTTTAAAATATGTATGTGGGTGGCAACTTTAACGCTCTGCTTTTTCACCTTTTATGTGCGTATCCAAAATGGCTTGGCGACATAAACACAGTCCGCTTCCAGTAACTTTCTAAACCCATTTGGTTTTTACTTGTTTCTGTTAGATTCTTCGTCATTAAGCTAAAGCTAATCTTCCCAAGGAATCTCTGATATCTTGTTCCTAATTAATAAAAAAGGCGAAGTACTACTATAAAAATAAAAGATTTCGACAATATATCTGATTTCCTCCACCACCAGCATGCCACCTGACATTAAAGTTGCATGTAACTGTGTTGATCTGCAGCATTTATTTTTGCCAAAACAAATGACACCCATACGTACATCTGAAACTTAGTTCCTTTTCTGTATTTTTTTCCCCTTCTTTTTAACTTTATTTTTTGGGGACAAATGAACCCTAGCTTTCCGAAAACTTTTGCTTCCATGGACCCCACGGGTTGCTCCTCCTCCATCCTAATTAAATACCCAACTCTGGCTCTCTGGTTCTTCCCTTTTCCCTTCCTTTCCTCTCTCTGGTTCCCTCTTTGAATATAGTAGAGTTCTGCTGCCATAATGCTCTTCCACGAAGACGAAGCGGTCCAGTTCCCATGGCCGGTTCAGGAGACGGCGGTGCTCACGGCTGGGGATATACAGGAGTTGTTGTCCCTCCTCCAATCAGGAGACGAACCAGATCACACGAGCAGCCCAAGCTCCGGTTCGCAAGGGTCCAGCCGGGAGGTTTACTCCAATGACGAGAGGAAGCGCAGGCGGATGCAGTCGAACCGGGAGTCAGCCCGACGATCCCGCTGGAGAAAGAAGAGACATTTAGAGAACCTGAACAGCCAAGTGAACCGCTTCTCAGTCGAAAACCAACAGCTCAAAAACCGGCTAGGCCTGGCCTTGTATCAACTCCGAGTAGCATGCTCAGAGAATGAACGCCTGAGAACCGAATCCGTGGCCCTCATGGCGAGACTTTCTGATCTATATTTGATTTTAGGCTCCGTGCATTCCCAATAGGCGGCGTTGAGCCATGATTATTAACCAGAATATTAACAAAAAGGTATATTATAAGTACGTTCGTGCATGCGTCGTCCACGTTCCCTGGTTCCATATTGTAAAATAAATTAAGCTGTGAACGATGGATCGATGCAATTAAGTAGCTAGATTTATGATGTGATTCACGTAGGAACTGATTGGCGAGTGCATGAAATGTGCTCGATACATTAAATGAGAGAGCAAAATATGGGCGGCTGGTAGCTTGCTACTCGTTTCCTTTCTTTCTGATGAGGAGGAGAAAATAAAGTAGTGTGCTTCGAAAAGCCCCACGTTGTTGGGAGTAAATTAAATGTGTAAAGATTTACGGGTCTGCTTTTTAATCGTGTTGTCCTGTATGCGCCTTTTCTTCTTATTATTATGTTTTTCTTTTTCATGTGTGATAAGCTTAGCTTTGTATAAACGAGGATAATGCTTTGCCTTGATAATTGACGGTGAATGACAAAGAAACCAATAATTCATGGAATGACGGAATCTTCGTGGAATCTCGTTGGTATATATGACACAGGAGTCCTATTCGATGTTAATACGTGGCATCCTCTTATATAAGGGCCAAACCAGGAACGACCATACATGCTTTCTGTTTCTTCCTATTTCTTTGTCTTTGCTTTTGATTTAAAGCGCTCCGAACATAGACTTGACGAAGACCTCAATTAGTGGAAGGGGATGGCTGCCTTCTGATCTCTCTCTCTCTCTCTCTCTCTCTCCCCCCCCCCCCCCCGCGCCAAAGAAAACACAGATAAAAATTAACGAAGTAAAGTTGGAAAAGAACGTCCAGCCAAAAATATCATCTAGGACCCGCGCATGTGAGTGATTCTTTGTTAATCATGTGATAGAAATTACCTTTTTAGCTCACACCACTACTACTGCTCAGATTTAACTACTTTTCACACATTTCAAGAGTTTATATGACATCTCTTGTGCAAAAATATATTATATAATGCTGGTAGATTTTCCTAGACTAGATTTTATATATCTTTTTCATATCTGGTGATCAAACAATATTAATTGTATTGTTTAAATACGATATAGAGCATGCATGATCCTGTCATCATTAAAGTGGGTGTAGTAGTACCAGTTATTTAATTCTATTATATATTTGACTATATATATATGGGTGTAGTAGTACCAGTTATTTAATTCTACTATATATTTGACTATATATATATATATATATGTGTATGTTCGAGAGAACACGGTTACTCTAACAATTCAACTGTTTTTCTTTCGTATCTCTAAATAGATGTCCTTGTAATTATATACATGAAACAAGAGTACGTACTACGAGTTAAAATGTATGCATCATAAATTTATGAAGGAAAAAAAAAATCAGTCACGCACACGCACTAAACATATGATTGTCTTTCAGTGGTTCCAATGATCCCCAAAGGATATTGTCTCGACGTTAAGAATGATAAAAAATACTCATATCCTATGTATGATTCTTCTTCCGTTGGATTTGTGTACAGAATGAAATGAATCTGTATCTATAAAGAGTCTCTGATTATTTGCAGATTGTTTTTTCTCCTCTGGGAGGCTCTCCCAGGGAGTTTTCCATAATCCATTGAACTTTCCCATTCAAGGGTTGCTATAATACTCTTCCGGTCCTTAATATAAGACCCAATTATTGAGTTGGTTTTGGTTCTAAATATAAGACCCATTTCTCATATTTATCAATTTTTTCTAAATTACCCCTATGGATATTCTCTCAACCATAATCAAGTAGGAGAGGAAGAAGAGGTATTAAGAAAGATGATTATGGTATTTTAGGAAAAACGTGTCACATTTACTTATAACTAACTAACTTACATAACTTTCTTAATCCAATCAAATTAGTTAAATGAGTTTTATATTAAAGACCGGAAGAGTATTATTTCCTTCCAAACAAAAAAAAAAAAAACTTCCACCTGTTATTGTTTGTCTCTATGATATATATATATATATATATCATGCTCCACCAAAAGCTTTCCTACGACGACATGGCATTATCTTTCAAGCACATGCTTTCATGCTGCCCACGACTCAGTTTACCAAGAAAAAACAGCAGTAATGAAAAGAGAATCCCTTTGCGTGGTGGCTCAAATAAACCATCCTTGACCTTTATGTGATAATCCTGCTTTTTCTTCATGGGAAAGCCCCCAGGTGAATTCCCCAAAATGGTTTCCTTTTTTCCTTGATAGTTAAGCTTCTTTTTTTTCCCCCTCCAAACTTCTTGATAGTTAAGTTGCTTCTCCTTACTCTCTTTCTGCCTTCACCGACCAATAATTCTCTTACAAATGTAGATGGCGGATGAAATAATACTCCTCCGATCCTTAATATAGGACCTAATTGTTAAGTTGGTTTTGGTCCTAAATATAAGACCCATTTATCATATTTATCAATTTTCTCTAAAGTACCTCTATGGATACTCCCTCAACCATAATCAAGTAGAAGAGGGATATGAGGTATTAAGAAAGATGATTATGGTATTTTAGAAAAAACATGTCACATTTCTTATAATTAACTAACTTACCTAATTTTCTTAATCTAATCAAATTAGTTAAATAGGTCTTATATTAAGAACAGTAGGAGTACTATTCACAACCCCGAGAGAGTAAAGTCAATTAGTTTTTAATCATGACCTTCAGTTGCACTTGCACGTGTCGTTTTGGCTTTAACGATGCATAAGCTGTGAACCAAGAATATTTGGTGCCTACAAATCGGGAAAGCCTATTTAGTGAAATCTCTGCATTGAGATTTGAGATTTCACCCATAAACAGAACCTCATGGGAAGCTCCGACAAGTTCCAAAAAGTATGGTCAAACATGAATATTGGAATGTAAAGACGATATCTTGCGATTCTGATCATCATCTGACGAAACAAATTCATGAACGGGACTTTTTAAATCCAGATTCAAGGAATGCACTTGAATTTAGGTAGAGGGTCATTCTCGGAGGTTCGGAAAAGAAAATGAAATAAAGCAGAAAAGGGTCAGTGTGTGTATTGTAGGATTGATTGGTCCCCCTGCCTGTGCGTGTTGACCATAGTGTTACTTTAGTTCCTGTTTACGCCTCCTGTTTAATTTCGTCCGCTTTCCTCGTAGGCAAGTTCTTAAGAACTCATTAATTACCAGAAAATTTGGTAGTTAGGAAAGCTCGGAGAAAAATGGTGTTCTCTTTTGACCAGCTTTAATAAGGTGGATTAGAAGAGTGGACAATGAATCGAAGGATCACTTAATTCCAGAGAAATAATAATGGCGACAATGATTTGAGAGGGATCAATCTTGTTTGGTATCAGTATTCTTTGTGGGCATGGTATGACCTAACTTTTCCTTTCTTTCCAGCAGATAATGCAACTTTCAGCACTGGATTGATTCACTCGGATCGTGCGTTTGTTTTTCCGACAAAAGACTTTTTCTTTCTCAGTCGACTCAATACTCCCGGTTTCTTCTTTACCCTTTTATTGTCTTTTTCTCTTCGGGTTTGAGAAAATAGAAAGTCTCTATTTAAATGGGAAGAGATTAGGGGACGAGTTGCACACGGGAAATGACTTTGGAGGGCTAAATAACAATGGGCCTAAGGCCCATAAACGCCATTATATAATCCATCATACATGAGAACCTGTCAATGAATATGCCCGTCTTAAGTGGCCCAACTGATTCTCTTGTTTCACCCAAAATGAACTGATGTTTTCGAATAAAATATAACATGCATATAATTCTCAAAAATATTAAAAAAAGAAAAAATTTACTTTTTACTGTTTTATAAAAGAAAACTCAGCAGTGATGAATAATATTCAAGTTTATATGGTTTTCGTGGGGGGAAAAAGTGTCTGTCTCTGCCCCATGAGAAAGTATGATAGGCACCCAATACCATCACCGGAAATATAAAATTTGAACACCACGAGAACTGAGGAATCATATGAACTGTTATAAATTAATCAATTATATCATGAACATCATAATGTTTTTGCACTTCACAAAAAAAAAAAAAACCCGACAATAAAAATGAAACGTGTTAAAGGAGTGCGCCTGTAAAACACCATGGATAGTTAATGGGTCACCAACATGTACTGTCATACTTTGAAATGCATCCATCAAACAACAGTTTCTCATCAGTTTCTATCAGAACAGTCAAAATCTCCTTTGATACTAGTTCACCAAGAAACAATAACTAGACAGCAAACGTCAACAATACAATTAAGTTCACATCGGGGAGGAAGCCACTTTCTCAGGAAAACCTTTCCGGAAAAATCAATGGAATTTAAGCCCAGAAATATCCTGTCTGAGAAACTCTCACGTTTGAATGAAGCTGGGAAGCTGAGGAATTTCCACCATGAAAACAACGTTATACCAAACCCTATCATGTTTATATAAAACGCCGACATTATCCAACAACTACCCGCCATTATACAGTAGAATCAACATAGTGGGGCTGTGCTGCCTGCTTTTTGCATTCTATTAATTAGTATATATAATTGGACTTACTTTGATCATCATCCCAATTTTAATCTCATCAGATCAAATCCCCTTTTGTCATACTTAAAAAGACGAAACCCACGTTTTGTGGTGCTCACATTGCTTTTCCATTTTCTTTTCCCTCCATGTTCCCCACCCATTACCTCAGTCAAGTCACAGTGGTTCCCCAAAAATGTTTCCCTTTTGCTTTTCCCAATTCCCTTTTTCATCTTTGTTTTCTTTTTTCGCTACACTACATATCCTCCACCCTCCTCAATTATGCAGGATTACAAAATGTTTGAATCATACAGTTATTAATGTGAAAATCTACACTACAAATCGAGAAGACTCAAATGACATTATAGTTATGTACGCTAGTGTTAGAAGAGAATGAGATGGATTGGGACTTGGGAGAGGGAAATAGGAAAAGTTTAGGGATGGAATATAAGGTCACTGTAAAGACACACACACATATATGAAAAAGGCAAGCTTCTGATTTGGTGAGAGATTCGAATTTTAAAATATGAGATTTGACGACAAAAAATGGGTGGGAATTAGGCATGGGGGGGGGGGGGAGGGCGTCTCTTTATGAAGAAGACACCAATTAATTATTCAATGGCCACAACATCAACATCAGGTCAAATTGTGTCTGCAACTACATTCCAATCAATCACCAACATATTGTCAATTTTGACATACATGGTGGCGTTCTTTTCTCAAAATAATGACAAATTTACAGGGGCCTTTATTAGAGAGTGAAACGTGTCCTCAACAACATATGGAAACAACCACTGTCTTAGAATACCACATATCTATAATCATGGGACCAATGTCCTAATGTTCATGAACACACATGTACGAGACAGCCAACAGCTTAACTTAAATCCATATGAACTAGAGAGTGTCTGGGTAATAAATTTCCCTAACTGCCACATACCTCGTCTATCCCTAATATATTCCTGCTTCTGCACATCTTCACGCACTCAATTAACTTCCTTCAACCTACTCTCTCCTTCCATGGCTTCTGCAACTTCCATACACCAGAGAAGACTGCGAGAATTCCTCAAGGAGCAACAGGAACCTTTCATCCTCAACAATTACCTTTCTGAAAGAGGCTGCTCCAGAACTTGGTGCCTGCAGAGATCAGCCAATTCTTGCCTCAATATAAATGCAAAGCTTCAGTTTTCCAGAGTTCTTGCATCTCTGTGTAAGAAGCTTGCTTTGCACAACGAAAGCAGCAACGTTATGGCTGAGAGGCCTGCAGCCAGAAATGAAGATCTTGTTGTTCGTGAAACTCCTACGATTGGTGAGATTGTCGTGGAAACAGAAAGGTCTTCATCCTCTAGCAGCTCAACTCTGTTCTACTCTTGCTCAGAGGTTGATGAAGACGAGAGTTCGTTTTCTTCAGATAACTTCCAAGCGTCAAATGTATGCCCTACTGGTATGCAGAGGTACTAATTACTCAAATTTGATGCGAATTTTTTCTGGTTCTGTGATATTCAAATATAAGTTGAAACTCAAATTTGATTACTCTTGCAAAGCCAACAGGCTACTAACAATGGAAAACACCGCTGGAGATGCATAGGCCCTGCCTCACTCGGCAAAGTTCCTTCACGCAGAGCTTCAGCATCTCAAAATGGCAAGTCTCATTAACTGATTGCTTTCGTCAACTCTGTATTTCTTTATTCTCCCTCTGTGGTTTGGTTTTTATCTTTCTTTGCTCTCAACGTCGCCTCGATTTGTTTAGCAGAGGTAGTAGTTAATCAGGAAGTCAGGAAAATAGAGAAGAAAATACATAGTTGCAGTGTCCCACTGCCCAAGAAAATGAGAGAAGAGTCAATTTCATCAGCTGCAAGCTGGGGATTGCTGATGCAGTCAGTTAAGAGAGAACGGGGTTCAAGGAAAGTAAGAGATAATGTCGCTCCTAGTGTTTCCCAAGGATTCAAATCTATAAGGGTACTGCAGAAGACAAAGCAACTGCTTTTTCATTGTGCGAGAGAAACACTTGCGAAGAAGGACAAGGGAGAACAATGTCACAATAAGGAACTGGGGAAGTTCATTTGTAAGAGAACAACCAGATGGGGTCAACGAAGCAGACATGGGAGGGGCCTGACCTGCTTGTTCTCTTTGGATGACTTGAATTCCGTATACGAATGGGGTGATTTGGAGCCACATGCGAACGATATTATCCTACAAATTGGTGATGCCATTTTGGAATCCATCAGCAACGAAATTGTATCAGAATTTATTGAATATTAACCACTCCCATAGGCAGTACGAAGCATGAGCATACTTTCGGTTATAATTGCTCGGTTCGTCCGAGTCTTAGTGAAATTTTTTAAATTACAAGAGGGTAGGCTCGAACCTGCAACACACACCCCACACACGTACACACACTACTCGGCTAAGTGACCAGTGGTCTTAGTAAAATTTTTTAAGGGGGCAAAAAAAGATATTAACGAACAATAAATGCTTACATTAGGTTAAGTATCCAAGCGTCCTTCACCTTCTATATGCTTCCTTGTGTGTTTGACCTTCATTTGGGACAAGAGAATCCAAGAAACCCTAACTTCAGAATTTTGGGTTTGCGGAATCATTATTCGTATTTAAAATATACCATCTTTGAGTAAAAATTTTGAACCATTTTTCAGCAAAAATGGCCGCCATTAAAAGCAGAGCCAGGTGTGGAAAGAGCCCCCAAAATATCAAATAAGGAATGAGTCTAACGATAACACTACACACTTATCTAATGCATATGACTTCTCTCAACAATAGAAACAACATTTAGTATGCTCGAATATTTTATAAAATTATTAGAATTCCAAATTTAGCTATAAAACTGGTTACTGCTAGTTCTTTAATGCTAACAAATTGTTATAACACATTGAAATATTTTAAATGAAATTAACTGAAAATCTAAAATTTATAATTAATTAATTAATTGAAAAACTTAAAATTAGCAATTAAATTTTCTGTTCGTATTGACTATTTCAAGTTCTAAACTTGAGATTGTAACTGTTAAAATTTTAAATAATTGTAACTGAAAATATATTTCCATTATCAACTAACTGATTAACGATTAAATTCATTCGTATTGTTTCATTAAAACTTTAAAGGCTACGTTCGGTAGTTACGTATTGAGAAGCTTTGATGATTTTGACTTTGATAGAGAGGAAGCATAAAATGAAAAGAAAATATATCTTTAATGTAAAACTAAAGATTTTAAAAAAAAAATTCAAAAGCATTAAATATTATTATGTTAGATTCGTGAAATATTTAATTTTTATCAATAAACTAAATGAATCATATTTATAATTAATTTTGAGACCAAAAAAAAATGAACGAGCAAGAAATCTATGATAGTCTTTGATGATTGGCTTACAATTGTCTAGCACTCTCAACACAGTTACAGTGAAAAGAGCATGGGCAAGGATCAAAATATCCTTTTCTATTGCTGAAGATGCAAGGGATGATCCAACAATTAGTGTGTCACGGAAAAGATTTTTTTTCCTTCAAAAAAGCATATATTAATTATGGAAGTTAAACATTCTCAGAGATGCAGATCAGTTTCTTTAATCTCACCTATGAAGAAAGGATTAACAACGCACTAATCGGACTCCCCATCTTCACCGAGCTCACCATCTTCAAGTTCCACGTGCCCACTGGTCTTCCTGTAACCATCCCGGTGATCCCTCTTGTGTCTTTTATGCCGAGTTTCATTTTCTGATTCAGGTGAGTTTGCATGCTGCAAAGTAGGTAAATATTTCCACCCCATTTCATATCATGTTCTCCATATATTAGGAACACAACGCAGCAAAAATCATTATATATGACATACCTTCCTGGACTTTTTACGGTCACTGCCATGTCTTCGTGATTTCTTTGACTCCTCCTTATCAGCCTTTTCAGAATCTGCATCCTCTGCGCTACTTTGGTGCCTCTTTCGATGTTTCCTTTCTTTATCCTTTTCTTTTTTCTTGTCCTCCTTGTAACCATGACTGTCACTTATGTCTAGATTCTCACTATCAGTTTCGTCCTTCTTATGTCGTTCCTTGCTCTCACGTTCCCTTTCCTTATCTTTCTTCTCCTTCTCCTTCTCTCTCTTTCCGTTTCTCTTTCTCTTCTCTTTCTTTCTCTTTCTTAGCCTGCAGATAGTTAAGCTATTCATTAAAAATATGTTCAGACCCCGACACAAGGCAAAGAACATGGGTAAAGAAGGCCCCAGTTCCTGCGCAACCTTAAACCACGAAACACCAATTTTTGTACCAATAATTATGATCATCAATGCGATAGCCCAAAAGCAGTCTTCAATAAAATTAGTTTTAACAAGAAGCAAACAAGTGGATAACATGAAACCAAATGCATAGACAGATATAGAATATTTACGCACCTTTTCCTCTTCACGCTTGCGTTCCTTCTCTTTGGCCTTTTCCTTCAAGTATGCAATGTATTCCTCAAAAATCTCTCTACCGGAGCTCTCATCACCAATTGACCTATGGAAGGCAGTTTACATAAAAGAAAGTTCTCCCCTCGTGACAGTTCACACAGTAAGTATGCACCAAGTACTTGAAATAGATAAGTTACCTGTACTCTTGCGCCTCCTCGAAGAGTGGCTTGCAATCCTCCCATTTGGAAGAAGCAGTAATATCCTACAAAAGATATGAGGCTCAATAGCGATCTCTTTATCAAATGGGCTCACAGAAAAACTTTTGCCTTACCTTGAATGTATATAACAGCTTAGTAAATTCATCAGCAAGGCGTTGACGCTTCTTAGCTTCCTTCTCCTCCTTTTCCTTAGCTCTCTCCAATAACTCTTCATATATAAGCTTCATATGGAAATAAAGAATCAGATTCCAATCAAAACATGTATTCATAGGCACATAGCTTGTATCACGTGACATTACATCAACACCCCCACACACATCTGTGCACGCAGGGGTCTGTAATTTGTATTTCACCATATTTAATTAATTCATCATCTTTGATACGAGAAATATAAATCTGAAATCAATGCCTCAAGGTTGATAACAAACCACTCCAATTTTATGTCTGTTCTCCATTTTTTACAGCTAAAAAAGCTCGTTAGAGACCTCAAAACTGAAGAACATATCTTCAGTACTGCCCTCCCGCAAGTTTAAGCAGGAAATCAAGGTAGCATGCTTACACTGAGCTCAATTTGAGTAAACTACTCCCACAATTAAGTAGTCCACAAGTCAGATGCAAAACAGAAATCAAAAGAGTTTAACGAAAATTACCTTCAGATTAATGTCAGACATTGATGGAGGATCAACCTCTTCCAAGACAGCAGCCTTAAAGTCCTCAAATACGGTTGTCGTATCTACGGCAATCTGTTTGAAAGGGGCATGACATCAAACACAAATTACTGGTAAAACACAAGAAAGAGTCCCGAAATATCTACCTTGCCTGACTTCACTGCATCTTTAACCCGTGTCTTATCTTCATGATACTGTCAACAAAACATATATATTAGAAATAGAAATAGACTATCACTAGTGGTACTGTCACCCTTGCAAAATAAAGCATGTTAAAATTTCACAAACTAGATTCAGTCGGTCAAGTCATCAAGAAAAAGAACTGCACGTTAATTGTATGATAAACTTCAAATTTAGTAATTCATTACTCAATATCACATAAGAAACATTCAATCAAGATTGCAGAATATAAACTGATCTTACTTTTTCAAACCTGGTTTTAAGTCATTCCAAGGCTAAGCCAAAATTCAACTCAAAAAGATAAACGAACAGAATTTACTTCGTTTGCTATCATCTGGTGTAAACTCTCAAAATAAACATTTAGCACGTAATTAAATCATTATTTTAATAAAATGACGGGTCCTCTGGCTGAAGAAAGGTTACCGCAACAAATAACAAGACAACAACTAGCATAGAGCACAATAAATCTGTTAGTTTACAACAACTTTCAAACAAACTTGAAATGACAATTTTGTGACCTTTTGTGCTAGATCCTCAACAACATCTTCAAATAAATCTTTTGGAGTTGAACCAGATGTGTTTGAAGCAACAGCTTGATATTGAGGCAAATCCTTGACCTATGAAATAGAGAACAGAAGGATATGAATTCCATCATGTATTACCATTCTTATGACAAAAAAATGAAAGTTGCATTACCTTTATGCAATATTCTCGCCAGTGTGTTTTAGCAGTAAGAGTTCCAGAAGCAACGTGTTCTTCCAATAACTTCCGAAATGCATCACGGTTTTTCCTTTCAGACCGCCGGAGTTGATCCTATTTTATGGTCATTAAAGAAATATAAGAATATCAACAGAAACAACATCAATAAGCATCACTTAGATTTTACCTTTTGTATTTTTTTCAGCTCCTCTTCTTCCTTTTCCAAATCACGAATGTAATCCTGCCACAACATATATGAGCATACAGATCCTTTAAACATGTCTAAAAATAAAATAAGGAAATATACTTGGAAAACAAGCAAGCGATCTATCTTTTCAAGACGCAAGCATCTTTCATCATCCTCTAACCGATCTTGGACCTTCCGCCACTGACTATACACCTACAACAAAACATAAACCACAAGGTAAGGGTTCAAGAATAGACTAATTGTGACAGTAGATGAGAACAACTTCAATTTGACAAATTTAACTCCACAAGTTCCTCTTCCCCAACCAAAAACAAAAAATACCTTCACAAAATCACAGGATTCTAGAAATTTCCTGAATTCTGCAATATTCCGCCTATGTTCCTCGGCAGCTTGTTCCTTTTCCTAAATTAATTAAATTTAGATAAATAAGAGTTAGAATGGCCATGATTTGAAGAATCAGATCATCCAGCTGGCTTCTGTGGATTCCACATAGAAGATTAACAGTTGCTCAGTTACATGATAACAAGCTTACATGAAGAAAATAAGCTACATAGTGTTAAAAGCTAAATGATAGAGATGTTAAATGGCCATTGCTCTGGTACCACTAAAAATCTAGCTACTACCAGTAATGATCCAGCTCTGTAGCAAGATGAACAGATTGCCTAGATCTGTCTCTGCTCACAGTCACAGTGATCAGTAGTCTCCACAGTCCTCAAATAAAGCATAAGAGTATCAAGATTACCAGGGAAGTGGTAGACTAGCAGACAACTACCCTTAAAAATTTCCTCAGTTTCCACTTCAATCAAAAACAACATTCATCCCTTCTCTGCCAGGAGAAGTTCATCTGTTCAACTTCAAGAAATCCCAGACTAAGAACTATCTTCTCCATCTGAGAGAGTAATCACAGCCACTATAAGCAATTCATGAAATATAAACGTGGCCCTGATGGAACTTTGATTTCTCCTGTCCATCTAGACACCCCTGAGGTGATAAGAGATGACCACTGATGGTGACCCATAGTAGGAAGAACAAATGTGCTAGAGGGGCTGACATGGTCGACACAGAAGGCAAAGAGAGCAGTTCACCCAATAACTCATCATCATCAGTAACTTCCACACTAACAAACGGCATATAGGATGCACTTTACCCCTTAAATCAGTTATGTAGTTGGTGAAGTTCAGTTATGTATTTGTTTTGCAGCCGTAGTTATCCCTTACTTTCTAGTCTAAATATCAGTAGGAGTCTAGTACAAGCAGGGATCATTGAATTCACAACTTATACCCGGAGATCCTATAGGCTTCATCAGTATGAAAGTTTAATATTCTTGCTCATGTTCCAGTAAAGATTTACCTTATCTCACACATCATCTCCTGCCCTTCTCATTTGGTTTCTACCCTAACATATGGTAAGTATAATCCCATCACCAACAATTACCAACAGGTGGCAAGATTCTTTCAAAATAAATGGACTACTAAAAAGTTTGTTTATCCAACCTCCTTGAATACAAGATCCAAACAAGCATGAAATTATCCACAAAAATTAATATAATAGCAGAAAGGGATATTCTTGCCTTCCTCTCAAGTTCCACCATGTAGCTTTCATATAGATCTTCCCGGTCTCTAGGTCGTTCAACAGCCTTGAATCTTTCATCGTTCTCAAACATAGTTGCAGCTTTACTGATCACAGAAAATCACTAATAAGAACAAGATGCATCTTGCAGTTACATGGAGAAGCTTAGACAGAAGAGCAAATTAATCAACTAAAATTAAGCTCCAAATTAAACGAAGACATGCCTCCATCTAGTAGATGATGTAAGCTCCTTGCACTCCTGAAAAAAGATATACAGAATCAAATAATAGAAGCACAAAGTAATAATGTATTTGTTATGCAATAAGAACCGTTCAACATACTTCCAGCATCTTTGAAAATTCTTCTCGAGCCTTTTTCTGCCTCATACGCCTCTCTTCAGCCTCTAGCTTCTTCCTTTGGCCCAAGTACTGAATGAAAGATCAAATCGATTCAAAATCAGAAAGCCAGATAAAGCCATTAATGCACAAAATTGAAATTGACTTGCTGCTGTATTGCAGCACAAAACCAATCAACTAGATACAAACTGAAAATCATACAAGTTAATGAACACAATCTGCAATGGAGGGCTTGTTTCTCACCTCATTAAAAGCTTGCTTACGCTCACCTAGTGTTTTTAGAGCATTATATCGTTTGTCATTGATGATCTCTCTCATTGTCTGGATCAAAATTCAAAAAATGATCAGCATTTACAGCACAAAAGACTGGCCCGGGGGGGGGTGCGCACCAACCTACCTGTTCCCATGTCCAATCAGATTGAACATTTGCAGATTCTAGAAGAGCTTTGAATGCATTTTTTGCTTCCTAAAGAGGAAATAAGACAAAATAAGGATGCTATGTTTCCCAAATTTGATTAAAAATTCAATCTATCTATAAGATATTGAATTCTTACCAACTTATTTGCATATACCAAGGGTTCTTCATCATTTGCTTTCTCTTCAGGTGGATTAACATTGATTTTTCCAGCTACAGCCATTCCTTTTTTGGCTTCCTGTGAGAGTTGCAAGATGTTAAGATGCCTGGCAAATCTAATTTAGTAATAATCTGTCAAGCTACTCATATTTTCTCAAGATCATTGGCTTGTGTCCTCTTATCAGTGCATGTGTTGTGGAATTTAGGTTTTTTTTTTTTTTTTTTGTGGGCGGGGGGAGGTTGTGGGAGAATGTTATCTAAATCCATAACTACAAAGCAGCAAGTTATTTATGAACGTCTATGCCAAAGGTTTACTATGCATGAAGGGTGTCTCCAGACTGATCAAGCTTTTTCAATAATTAACAACCCGACATTTCAGAACAATGTAAAATGAATAATACCTCCATATCCTGAAGAGAAGCCCCATTTGTGGAAGTGACTGCATCCTGAAATGCTTGGTTTTCATTACTGTTCAGTTAAAATTCAATGTATAAATCAGCTATGAAGCAATAATGTGATCATAGAAAGACTAGAATATCAGGGGGGAAAAAATCACAGAGGATGTTGGTACGTGGGCAAAGCATTAGAATCATGCGGACTCGCAGCTATTCCTGATCTTCTTGCAACTGCTGTAGGTGCAGCATTCAAATCTGCCACCATACTTGGTTCAACCCCACTGGCACTAGAAGAAATTGTAGGAGGGATTGCAGCCAAATGGGGAGGATCAGTTGTAGCACCCACTGGAGTGACAGGAACTGGGCTAGTAACAATCCCGGATGGTGTCAAAGAAGTATTGGAGCCAGCAGCATTAGTAGTTGTGGGTGCTGCAGTTGCGGCCATGGAGCCATCAGCAGCATTGGATGTGTTATTTGTTTCTGACTTCACTCCTGAGTTACTGGCTTTTTGGGCCTGTTCACGAGCCAACTGGCAGGAAATTTTGCATTTCATAGTCAGATACGATGCAGCCTGCTTTAAGTCTAGACATCAATAACAAGGATAATCAGTTAATCACAAACCTTTAATTCTTCTGGTATGGTCCAAGTAGACTGCTGTGTGACCTTGTTGTAGTAGTATCTACAAGAAGTCAAGCCAAAAATATGAGCCATAAGGTCAGCGATTACAAACAGATGCCACAGGAAAGGCACAGCTAAAAGTTGAAGAACAAGAATGTCTCAGATAAATATAGAAGATAGAATTATAAAAGAAATGAGGTGAAACGCACTTTCTTCCCTCGGGAGAAGTAAACTCTTTCCAAACAGTTGAAGCATCTGCCCTCTGTCACATCAAGCAGATATTGAGGTAGGAAAGATTACACAGTTAAAGAAAAAAGGATCAGACAAAAATAAAGTATTATAAGTTCACTATAACAGAAATAGAAACCAAACGTAAGCACAATGCTGCAAGAGAAAAAGGAACAAGTTGGCCGAACAAAATTAGGAAGAAAAATGTAGAGTTATTTACTATCAAACGATAATATTGCCAATACCAGCAATCATAACGAACAATGAATAATGCCACGAACCATAATCTTAGCATATCTATTTACAAGAAAATCAATAATTCACTGAATCTAAATAGAAATCATAACACGGAAAATATATATATATATAGTGAAATGAAGGAAGAAAAACGAGATGAATGTACTACCAAACACCAATTTCACATTTAATAAAGAAAAATGGAGTGTAAATAGCAAACTATTGCCTGCCTCGAGAAAGTGCAAACCTTCACAGTGACCATATAGAGCAGTTGTTAAAATTTCTCCTGACTTGCCATGATATCTACAAATCAGTGGAAGCACATGCATATAAAAGGAGAATTCACGTAAAATTCATTTGTTCATTCAAAGCATTGAAGAATTTGTCAACATCCATACTAGAAATTAGATTGATAGACCACAAAACAATTAGACCACATGCGGAACATTTCGCTTTTTCTAAACAGTATCAAATATCAGCAACAGTGACAAAGCACCGAATCCCACCTCAATAGGCGACATAAGTTCCAAAGGTTTCTCCCAACTAGACTGTCTTGTCCTCTTGTTGTAGTAATATCTGGAAATATTGAAAGAACAAAAATATTTATGATTGCTTGCAATGACATGAAATACAAAAGCACCAGTTAGTTAACAAATCCTAGTGATCAAGAATAGATAATAGAAGGTAATGATATTGGACGATAGCAAGATTTAAATAACGAAAAGGTAGTAAAATTCAAAAGATTATATTAACTAATACCTTCTCCCGTCAGCTGAAGTATGCTCTTGCCAATCAGATGATGAATTCTGGCTAGGGCCATTTGTTGCCTAAAATTTGGCAGCACAAAAAAAAAAAAAAAAAATCACACTCAAATGTTATATGAGTCACAGAAGTATTATACTAAAAATCAAGAGAAAAGTATTTCACAGGCAGACAAGAAATGTAATTAGTTGAATTCCATGTATATCCTATCATCTAAAACACCTCTATGTGTTGTTGAGATTCAACTAGCTCAAGCTCACAGTACCTGCCTCACATGGTGTGACAACAAGAGTGCCAATATGTGTGTGTGTGTGTGTGTGTATTATACCATCAACATTCTTAAAGTTCATCTACAACAGTTGATTATAATTTCTTCAAACGCTCTAGACCAATAAATTTGCACCTATCTGAGTCAACCGTATCCAGATGATTCAGAGATCTCAAATATCGATCAAATTAGTCATTAGATTAACCATCACAGAACTCAAAATAAGTAAAGAGAATAAGAAATTCTTCATGATTTTTCTAAAGTTACACCAGAAAGCTAAAAACTATTTACAAGCATAAAATCATGTAATTCTGACACAAACACATCAGTGCTAAAGCCATATCATTAAAATATATTAATGCAGTTATCATTCAAGTGACAAATATTCAAAAGCCGCATAGAAGATGGGACAGACCAAGCACTTAAAAACACTAAAACAGAACACTATATTAACAAAGTGAGGTTTATAAAGGAGCAGTGTGCATTTAAAAAAAAAAAAACACTATTGAAAGCCACCAAAAAGGGAAACTTACAGTATCCACTGATGTAGTACCAGATGAATGTAATCCAGTCTGCTGCACTGGTGGTACTGTTGTAGTGCTCTGAGATGCAGAGAACATCCAAGGTTGTCCTCCAGTAGGCGCATTCACCTGATGAGGAGCCTGGTATGGAGCCACTGAATTAGAATTATCTTGTTGCTGGCCATAAGATGGCGTGAACTGAAAGTGAAAAACAATGTCAAATGAGTTAGGAATGTATAAATAAACTAAAAAATTCAGACAAAAAAACAAAAATAAGAGAATTATATGGCAACCATACAGCATATGAAGAATGTGGAGGTGCTCCAGAAACAGCCAACCCAGGCATATGATTGCCTAAATGGGAAACAGTTTGCTGCGATTGTAGTAGAGCAGATGTCGGCGGCCTGCTTGTCTGAATATATGGTGCAGGATGAGTAGGCTGAATTGGTCTAAGATTCAATTGTTGCATAGGTTGAGAATACTGCAAGTGCTGGCTTTGAACAAGAGGCATCCCAACATTTGAAGAAGAAATACCTTGTCCGACAGATCCAAATTGTTGTGAAGCTGTCGGTGCAAATTGTTGCCCTTGCTGGGCTGGCATCACCGGCCGAAACTGCAGAAGGAGTTGTAAGAGTGATTGCAAAAAATTCTTACAGGAGAAGAACTAACAGGAGTGGTTAAAATGTACAGAAGAAGAAATTACTTGCATAGATAAGGATGAACCAAAACTTTGAGGACCAAAGGATCCAACTGCTGTAGGTGGCAGAGGCTAATCCAAAGATAGATTGATAGATATAAGAAAGAAAGGGATAGATGCAGGGAGGAAGGCACAAAGAGGAAATATATCGAGAGAACCATCATGTGCATTTATAAATTGTAGTAAGTAATAGAGGAAAACAGAGAAACATCTTGGATAATTAGCATTTAAAATAGCATAAAAGGCAAATATTGGAGAAGAAATTTGAACGCAAAATTTGAGTGCATATCCCAATGTCATCATTAATTGTAACGTAGATGTTAGAATTAATAAAAGAAATTGATGGTTATATTATACAGTGACAAGAAAATCAACATGAACTGAACAGTAAGACTCATCACCATGGATTTATTACGCCATTGTGCATGGACAAAACTCATAAAATTCAACACTACCAGTAAATATAGCAAAGGTCAGGGAGCCCGATGTTACCTGCATACTGGGGGGCTGAGAATTATTCGCCATTTAACATAGATTACCCTGCAAAGTGCCAACAGCAGCGTAAATTAACGTGTAAATTTAAATAAATATATTTTCCCCCTTCACCACTTTATACAAATCTTGCTCACTATACAATTCCTTTAGATACGTTTTATGATTTATTTATTTTAGGGGCCTTGATTACGCATGTGACTGACCAGCACGAGTTCTAATGGCGCCATCCAAATTAAATTACCTACGGCCCACGAATATGGAACGAAATGTTAAATTAAAGCAAATAGACTCCCACAATGACTAATGGCAAATATAGGTTGAGGACTGATAGATCGAACAAAGCTAAAAAATTTCTCCATCTTCTACTTCTTTGAGGACCTTGACCTTAGCCAGGAAACTTCCGGGACCACAATCCACATCGTCTCAATGTTATAGATATAAGAGAAGCTTAACATTGATGCAATGAAAAGACGCCAATTCCAGTATGAATAAGTTAAATTAAATACTAGGATAGAAAAGAAGACTGGATCAAGAGCCAGGAAGATAATATATTCGTGACCTTGGCGAACTCACCTGTGTTAGGGTTTTAAGAGGGTTTGAAGCGTCCAGACTCCGGCCACGAAAGCGAACGAAAACAGTGAAGACCGACTCGCAGGGTCAGAGCACAGAGACGTGAACGGATGACTCAAATTAAAAAGCATTTATTTGGGAATGGCGTCCATGTGTTGTACTAATATTTACGCTGATGCCACGGTCATGCATGCTCGCTTATCAATTGATCAGTATTTTTTTTCACAATCCAAAAACCTACTTCTTCAATCTTTAATATAAAATTTATTTAATTAATTTAATTAGTTTAAAAAAATTAGATAAGTTAACTAATTATAAAAAATATGACATGTTTTTTTTTAAAATATCACAATCATTTTTCTTAATATCTTCCTTCCCTTTTATACTTAATTATGGTTGAGGGAGTATTCATAGGGGTAATTTGAAAAAAATTGATACATATGATAAATATGTCTTATACCTACGACCGGAAGAGTATTTTTTTTTAAAAAAACTTACAATTAATAGATTGTATTTATTTTGAATTATGTAACTATTAAAAAATATTTTTTAAAAACAAAAATATTAAATATTAAATCTCTGCCGCCATGTTAAATTTGAATGATTGAGGTTTGTGCTTATCACTGCGGGGGTGTTTGGGTTCCAATCCAAACCTTGGTTTGGGGACTCAAACCATGGTTTGGGAAAAAATCTCTCAAACACCTTTATAAAAACCAAAACCATGGTTTTAGGGAAAAGTAAAAAATTTTTGCTTTTGGAAAAAAAAAGAGGAGAGTATGAGAGCCTATAGGATATGTATCTTGTTGTTTTTTTTTATAAATATATTTAATCTTATATCTTATAAATATATATACATATTAATTATTTATTAATTATATTATCTTATGTATTATTAATTATGTTAATAAAAAATATATTATTAACAATTTTATTCCTTTAAATTAAAATATATCATAAAATATATTTTTCTGTAAGTATCATATTAACTTATGCCTTTTTTAGTAATTTGTACATGTAAAAAGTACTTCTGGTAACAATTATCCAAACACTCTCACTTCTCAGAATCACTTTTTCACAAAATCTATTCTTCAAAAAATTTATTCTCCCAGAATCTATTCTCTAGAAGCTATTCTCCAAACCATGTTTGATTATATCCAAACACCCCTTACAATGGAAACTGATTCTAGAAAGAGAGCGGATAATGAGAAGATATAATAGACTTGAATGCAATATGTAATGATTAATAACACACTTTCTCATTCACAAAAGTAATACGAACAAATAAAAGCATTCATATTGAGGGTTGAAATAAAGCAGTGATTAAAGGAAGAAAAAGGAATATCACAAAAAAAAAAAAAGGAAAGCCCGAAAGATTAGGAAAGAAGAAGAAGACTAGGAGAGGAAGCTTGCGATACCACGAGGCAAGAACGTAGCAAAGTCAACACCAACTAAATTCCTCCCCGTCTCACAGGGCTACTTCGATCACAAAGACTATCTGGCGGGCTTAGTAATTTTTTAATGATTTATCTTTCTTTTACCGAGGTTATGACTTAAACATACCATCTCCATTTGTAAAACGAGGTCTTATAATCAGGGTTGAAGATATTATGTTACAACGTCTCAAGTTTACATCTCTTTAACCTGTCTTCCAATTAACTATTATATATGCGATTCATGGAAGATGCATTTCAACCTCTAAATACTCTCTTGCGATGACAAGCTATGCTGATTGGATTAGGTTGTTAAAATCTCACAAATTTTTCGAGTCATCATAACTATATACAATATACTATCTCCAGTTCTAATTATAAGAGCCAGTTGACTAATTTGAGAAGATTAAGAAAGTAAGTTGAGTTAGTTATTTGTCCTAAATAGATATTATCTTTCTTAAAATATCCTTGCTAATCAAGCGTATTGACTAGAATTATCATTGTTAGAGTGACTACTTTGAAAAAAAAATATAAATATGAGAGACAAAGTGAACCGGGATCTTATATTTAGACCAAAATAAAAATCAAACAGGGTCTTATATTAAGAACAAGAGAGGTAGTAATTACTCAAGGATAAAGGAAAATAATCCAAAGATGGAAGGATTATTTGGTTCTCAACTTATTATGGTTCTCGCGCGTGTGCAAATGAATATGGTTCTCCATCCTCAAGAAATTAAAAAGACCATGTCAGAGAAACGCTGAATATTTTAGTTGTGATTTTCACTGAGAGAGGGGGTCGCTTTTCCTGGACTCCCTGCTGGAGACACAGACATTAGTGTTGTACCAATTTGACGAGGCATGATAAATTCAAGGCACGCATATGCAGTGGAAGGAAGTAGACTGCATATATAGCGGCACGAAATGAAATATTAGCATCACAGACCTAACCTGGCAGTTGAACTGACACGTAATGGAAGCTAATTAGAAGCACATGTAAGTTACAAACATATATATCACGAGTGCACTCACATCACACTACAGCTTCAAGATTAATTACACTAATCAAACCATTCTGCTAATTTGAAGTCCTGTAACAGGCATGGCCAGAGCAACAAGGAAGAACATGTATATACTTGGTTATGTTGGACCAATGGAAGCTTCTTTTACCAGAAGTTGCGGACGTGGTCGATGGTAGCTTTAAGGGGCTTTGAGTGCAATTCCTGTAAGCTTTAAGGAAAGGGTCATCTTCCTTCTGATGATTCTCTTTCACCTGAACGGCACAGAAAATCAGCGGTGGAGCCTCCTGCTTGTCATCCACTCCTCGTATTAATGAGCATGGAGGAGGCGATAGCATAGATTGAGTAATGTGCCTAGCTGCGTCTTTCTTGGACCGTTGGCGAGCAGCAACCTTGGAGAGACCAGGCTTGTACTCCCATGAGAAGGGCACATTAACCGGAGAGCAGTATACCTCGTTACAGCCATAACTTCTGATGCTGTACTTCTTCCTCAGCATCATCAATGTGGTGGGGTGCATCATCAGTTGCTCACTCTGCTTCAACTGATACAATTCTAACTAATTGATGATTATGGGTTCGTGCTTCTTAAGGATGGTAGCTATATATGTCACGAGCTTCACGATTTTAACCGTTGAATAATCCCACAATCTGGTAGATTATTGACTTGGCTTGTATGTTAATCCATGGAAACATAACATCCTAGTGAGACGTGAGACGAAAATATATGAAATTGAGGAAGCGTAGAAACTGGAACTCTTGCTCGATTTACAGCTAGCGCTAGCCAGCTTCCATCTGTTAGACTAAAAATATTGATTGGACTTGCCTCCTTGTCCTTCCTCATATAAGTAGATAAATAGGTATGTAGGTTGTTAAAAAAGTTTAGTTTGATCCGTACGCAGTTGAACAATTACAGGAAGATTAATAACGAAGAAATGAATGGTAAATAGGGATACATATATATATGTATGTACATATATAACAATGATCTTTACATCAAACGATGTACTTTAATTCTCTCGTGGTTGAAAAAGGCTGAATATTGGCATTGTTTAAAATAGTTTCCACGATATTGGTTAAAGAGGAGTTTTCGCATCCAATGATTGATGTTGATGATCTTGTCTTGTGGCTGTAGTTGATTATTTCTTACGGGAAGAAGTTTGTTTTGTGAAGAAACGTTGTGATAGGTATGTTACATTTTACTTTGGTATTTTCTTCAAATACTGTTGCAGGTTGTAAAATTTGTGAAGTTATGCCATCGTTGTCGAGGGGCAGCTAGTAAAGATACAAATCAAGGGGGCCAAATAATCAGTTTCTGTCATTTCGATTCGGACAGAGAAAATCGGTCCGCCAGTTGCTGGCAGAAATCTATAGTTTTTTTCGTCAACATTAATTCAGAGTACAAATTTGTTCGGAGTTAGTTTTTAGCTTGATATCGATCGGTGAATGAATCTTGTTTATATATATATGAGGCGATGATATTGACATCTGACCTCGTCTTTTTAAACTGCATTTTGATTTCCGATGAGCCCAATGTTGCTTCGAAACACAGCCAAGCCTGACGTACTCCAGAATTTTGTCATGGTCCAGACACTTGTTTTCAGTCAATCAAACCAGAGAGTACATGACAATTCTTTGGGTCAATGTACTTCGTCACTGGTATTCAGATAGTTCGCCACCAATATGATGGTTGGGGTGCTATTGGGGGGGAAAAAATTGCGAGGAAGGAAAAAGCAGCTATACGTACCACTTGTTTTCTCTTCTATATTTATTATCTTCTGCAGGAAAAGAGTAGTTTTCTCTCTTCCTCTACGTGGTTTTTTCTTCTCATTTTCCCCTGCCATCCAAACAAACGGATAGAAAATTTTGCATCCATTTCAATCGCTGTGGTGATGAAGGGGAAGATAATACGGAGATGTTGCGACCTCAAAAGGTCACAGCAAAAGCGAAATTAAAATGCATGGTTCCCCTAACGTATTAAATACGGGTCAACAGTCGACCGAGTTCATTTTCCTGAGCCATACTGGGCTAACAGCTCATAACATAGCCAATCAAAGTTCCAAAGGAGAACTCACGCCTTGAACAGGTGTAATGGAAGGATACTTATGTTCGGGGAAAAAAAAAAAAATTGGAACCTTCACTTAGTCCTGTTGTTAGCTGTACGTTCAATTGGGCTTTACAGTTTGTGCGTCCCGGCCTCACGAGGCCTGGGCTTCTATGAGCTAACGCGTTTATCCCCTGTTATGAGGAAGCCCTTTATGCACGCATTATTTTGTAAAATTATAGTGACACACACACTTGTTTGTAATATAATACCTCCAGTTCTTAATATAAGACTTTATTTAATTTTTATTTTAGTTTTAAGTATAAAATCTCAATCTATTTTGTCTCTTATATTTATATAATTTTTTTCTAAAATAGTTCTTTTAATAAAAGTAGTTCTAGACAAGACACTTGATTAGTAAGGATATTTTAGAAAAAATAGTACCTATTTATTACAAATAACTAACTTAATTTATTTCTTTAATCTACTTAAATTAGTTAACTAACTCTTATATTAGGACCAAAAGCAACATCATATATGGGTAATGTTCTGTCAGTGGGCTCCTATTCCACTGTTAACACTAGTTATACTATAGTCACCACTTACCAGTGCTTTACAAAATTAGTCGTATAACCTCAGCACGCAAGAGGTTGAGGTTTCCTTGTTGGCCCAAAAAAAAAAAAAAAAAGAGGTTGAGGTTTCGTGTCACACTACTTGATATCTTTTTTGTTTTTGGGACATTTGCTACTTTAGCATATGTATATTAATTGGCAAGTCCCACCCAGTGACATTCCTGCTGTTTACGAATTTGGACCTCAGGAAAATGAGCGTAAAGGTCTCTCCACAAATTAGCCTGCACATGATCAATAACAACACGTGAACATCTTAAAATTTAGAGAAAACAACTGGTGTGGTCAAAAAATGGCACCCGTCTAACATGTATCTAGGGAAGATCTTGATTAGTATTCTCGTTTAAAATAAGTATGTACTCTGCGTTTGATCACCATTAATGAAGCCAACCACTACTCCATATAATACAGTGGCCAGCTGGGTCGTTGTCACTTTTGTTTCTGCGCCTCTCATATTTAATTAAATCTCTAATATGTACGTAAAATATATATATTTATATGATTCTACTGCGCGCAGGCTTCCGTTTTAATTAATATGTTCAAATGATTGTTGTCATGGGTTTGATGAGGCGGCGAATATCCGAGAGAGACTAATAATAAAAGAGAGGAGGTTTTGAGCTTCTCTGGAAGAAAGAGCAGTTCTTTCGGATTTCTTTAATTAATGAGCAACTTGATGATGATCGAAGATGATCGCTTGTCTTCTCCCTTACCCTTCTGGCGCAGTCTGCGCGTGTATGCTTCCATCTTCTTTACATGATTCACTGTATCGGTTAAGGATTAAACAAACCTTATGTGGAAGTAACCTCACTGTAAAGTTGGTGAGCTGTAATTGCAGCGCATTACCATATCTCCATTCAGATTCTAATACAGCAGCCAATCAATGATAAATATAATAATCTACACATCTGATGATATAATTTTATACAGATGGTCATATATCCATGAATTATGAATAGCATTGCTTGCTTTTTTATCCTCTTTACCATTTGAAAAAACTGCACCTAAAACTTTGATTGAATCAATATCCTTTTTTATCAAACAAGTGTTTATAGTTTGCATTGTACGGGAAATTATATCTTTAGACTTACGCTTTTGTGGGTGACTAGGGATGTTGAACTTGGAGAAGTTGAGTTGGCTGGCAACTTAAATAAAGAAAAAGGAAGGGGAGGAAAAGGGATTGTTTATGATGACCGTAAAGATGAGTGGGGTGCTACAGATAACTATGTAAAGCAAAGAGGCCCAATTGATTATATATTAAATGAGTAGAAGAGGGAGAGTAATATAATGAGGCACGAACCAAATCTTAAAAAGATTGTTTTAGCCATAAGCTCATCATTGCTAATGAAAGCAGGACCACATATATCTTGGAATGTGGACCTTTTTGAGTTTTCAGCTTCCCGCATGACATTGGCTTCCCTCTTTTGATTGTCTTTAATTAATGGATTAGCTTCACGTAATTTCAGAGATGAATGGATGGATGTATTATTTATTTATCATTGTAAAAATATAATAATATATATGGATCTTGCCCCCATCTGCTTGCCTTACATGGCTCCCCGATTAAGGTGGGTCAATGGCTCCTAATTAATCTAATCTACCTGAAGCGACAAAACCTCAAGAATTTGGGATTCCTTATCACCCCTCAGATTCAAGTTATAATATTCATCCATTTACATCGACTCATCTGAACTTGATAGCTGTAGTTGTTTTTTTTTCCCCCCGGTTCTAATTGTTGATATTATTTTATTTCCACACCTTCCATAGGCTCATTAGTTGTTCATTTTCATATCTCCTCCATGTCAGAAATTTTGCAGATATTTCGTTTTCGACAGCCAATTATAGTATTATTGAATTGCATGCGACTGCGTCTGCAGTTTACTGAATATATATGTATGGTCACAAAAGGGGCAACTTAAGCTTAACTAATCCCCTGAATCCATTGATTTTGTTTAATATTCAAAGAATGCAACTAGTTAAACTCCAGTAAGGTGAATATATATTCGAAAATGGCATTCGAGAAGGTCTAAGAGAGACTGAACACAACGTTCCTTTCAAGTGGAGCTAGTTGCGTTCTGATTCTAGCACAGTACAACAATGACCAGTAAGAAGTGGGAAACGTGAATATCAGTCACAAGTTAGGTAGGCGTACCATTTTTAATGTTAATCATCATATGCCCTATTCTATTTCCCATATAGCTCATCTCAAATCACAACCCGTCATCCACTGCTCAGCACCCTGAAATAATTTGAAGATACTGTCATTCAATCTTTTTAACCCACTTATGTGACCCAAAATTTAGTGCTTCGGGTGATCATGACCAGAGAGAAATTAAGCCGCTAATTTTGGCTTCTTTTCCTTCTTCTTCTCCTTTATTATTTTTTTTTTTTTGCCTGTAAGGAGGATGCCCCAGCAAGGATGCCCAAAGGAAAGGAGATATGTAAATGAATACTGAGTAGCATTCATTCAATTTGATACTGACGTTATAAGTAACGGGATTTATTGAAAGGTTATTATCAGTTTCGTGCAGATAAGCATGTGATAATTTGGTTAAACTGGGTTGGAGGAATAAATAGCGGAGCTACAGCTGGAAACCGTACGGGAATAAGGTAAAAATGATGATTAGATTCCATTATTCCTTCCTCATGTTGCTCAGACTCAAGCTCTCTCTTCCTAGTGACTACAATATACCAAAAAGCCTGCTGTCTCCTGCCTGCTGGTACCGAGATTATTACTTAAATAATTGTCAAAGCAAACTCGCAGGAAATCATAACCTGTTGCTGCCAGGCTGCCTCCACATCCTATTCTCTCCTTCACTCTGCATCACCGCCTTACACTTGTCCCCCATGGTCCACCCTCCGAATCAATTCAAATGGTTTTTGAAGCAAAGATTTAGTGGGGTCGTCCTTGGGACCATCATATACACTCAACAGGGTGGTTTTATGAAGAGTATGCGATGGAGGTTAGGTGAATAATTGTGGGTTCTTCAAAAGAAATAGAAGAGGTTAGTTCACAATGATTAAAATGAGTGTGTAACACGCTGCGGGGAGGGGGAGGGGGAGGGGGGGAGAGATCGGTTTAAACAGTTGGCAAGTGTGTCAGTGAAAAATCATATTATATCAAAAGGAGTACGCCAATGAATATTGATTATTGAAGAAGCATGCCCTCCCTTCAAGAGAAGAGCTCTTGAAATCCAATGGAAACACGAAAGTAAAAAAGCAGAGGGGTGAATAAACTATTGATTAAACAAACCAAAAAATTACCAATAGTAAAGAGTAAAAGGAAAAAGATATTAGGTTCTGCAATAATTCAGCAACAGGAGCAGTTGGCAGTGGTTAGTGTGTCTTTTAAACTCATACATGACGCTTCTTAGCTTGGGCAGGTACACAACTCTAACTCTTGCTGCTCTGTCTTTCTATCTTGGCACTAGTTCCTGGAGTTGTCTGTAATATATATAAAGGTTGGATTTTTATGTTACTCCCCTATTGGTGAGATTGGTCTCTGCTGTGGAATTTAATCATACATTTGATGCTCCTGATGATACGGTCACACATACAGTGATGGGCATTAGATTACCGTGCTGAGCAGCCCTTTCATCGGTCATTGTATGATTTAGGTAGAATTTGATGCTTTTGCTCGTTCCTGGTTCTTGGATTCCCATCCGATAATTCATTGGAGTTTCCGCTGCTTTTCTCGTTTTTATCTTTAATCCTCACTAAATAAAGTTTGTTTATTCGTTCAGATTTCAATAACATACGCAATATCGATATATCTTGCTCGTTGGAGCTCATATTCAAGTCAAGCAGGTTCAGGCTTGATGGCATCAGTCACTTGGGTGTTCGATTAAATGTAGCAATGAAACCATTAGTTATTTTAGAGACAAAGGATAAAAGGGAATCTGCTTTAGTAGTTCTTTGATGAGATAGCTGTTGGCAAATCCCATGGTTTGTCTAGTCTGCTTTATGCTCTGAAAGGTTCACTTTCCTGTCTGAGCATTATAGCAGAGTTGATCCTAGGGTTTTTTGAGTGACAAGGGAAGTGGCCGGTGACAAGTAGATTATATTCCTTTTACTTTGGGTCGATGTTACCATAAGATGTTTCTTTTACTTTAACTTCCTCTCAGTCCTATAAAGCTGCCGAGCCTATTTGTTCCTTGTTGAGCCCTGCAAGACATCTCCGTTCAACCAAGCTTAGTCAAAATTCGCTTTCCCTTTAATCATACAATTATTTATTTCTAGTGTATTGTAGGTTTATAACCTTACATGCAGCCCCACTCTGGTCAAACTGTGGAATCACAAGTCATCTAATTATAATATATAGGCTAGTTTATTAGTTCTAGGAGTCTGGGTACCGAATTCAGGATATGGGGGGTCATGAAAACACCGTGGAGTTTCAACACCGAAACGAGGGCATTCTGAGTCGTCCGGTATCGGGTTTGGGCACCAATGTTTCAGATTTAAGCAATCCTTTTCTTGGTTCATCTGCCTGGGATCCACTTTTTCCATTGAGTCAGACTCACAGCTTTGGGGGCTCATCATTGGTTTCACATAGTGACTTTGCTAACTCTTCTTACCCGAGTGTCTTGGAAAATCAGGGAATGAGCAACTCCTCTCACCTTGTTCACTATATGTCTGACTCAAATTTTGCTGATATGATCCCGAAGATCCCTCCCTATGGAAATGGCGATATAGCTAGTGCAGGATATGCGTCAAATTATAATCCAAATAAGGAAGCAGGCATTGGAATGGCTCCAATAAATGATGCACAATTGCTGGGTGAGCATTCCACTCCTGAAGAGGGAGGCACGTCTTCACCTAGTGGAAATAGAAGAAAACGAGGGCTTGATCATAATCCTACATTCAATCCAAGTAAGGTAGGTCGAGTTATATCACTCTCAGCTAAGAGGTAAGAAATTTCATTCTGTGTTTTATTTCGTTTCGCGAGCTAATGAATGGATTGTTACGTAACCTCCAATTAGAGTGCTGAAGGGGAAGCACTCAAGGGTTCATCAGGGAAAAGCTTAGATGGCTTGAAAGAACAAGATGATAAGAAGCCAAAATCTGATCAAAATACAAGTCCAGATTTGCGTGGTAAGCAATCAGTGAAGCAACCTAAGGACAACTCTCAGAGTGAAGACGCTCCCAAAGACAATTTCATCCATGTGAGAGCTCGGAGAGGTCAAGCTACAAACAGTCATAGCCTTGCAGAAAGGGTACCTTCTTATTACACGTTTGCCATAACCAACGCATCTCTTTTGTTTAAATGATAAATAATTGTCGAACGATTTCTTTTCCTTTTTTCTTTTTTTTTTTGTTTTTTTTTTTGCTGGCAGATAAGAAGAGAAAAGATAAGTGAGAGAATGAAGTTACTCCAAGAACTAATGCAACAAGGTAATTGCAGAGAATGAAGTTACTCCAAGAACTTGTTCCTGGATGCAACAAGGTAATTGCAGATTATTGTTCTTGTCCTGATTTCTCATGTAACCACGCTGATTTTCATTCTGATTTTCTGCCTTCATTGACTTGGTTTAGATAACTGGCAAAGCAGTAATGCTTGATGAGATTATTAACTATGTGCAATCACTTCAACAACAGGTTGAGGTAAGCTACCTGAGAAATGACCAATTTCTACGTTATTGAGAAATAAAAGCATATCTAAATATTCTATTTACAGTATTATTCACTCGAATTTGAATGATGATCTGATTTCCAAAATGTACCAGAAAATTGAATTTTTCTTCTGCCATCTTGCATAATAACGGGAAAGATCTAGGCATTTCACCAAACTCAGACTGTTGCTAGGAAGCTAAATCATGTCTAAGTATTCTATAACAGTATTGTCCATTCAAACCTGAATGATGATCTGATTTCCAATATGCGTAAATTGTTGTATGCGATGAGCCGAACATTGATCATAATCCAGAAAATTGAATTTTCTTTTTCCCTCTATGCATAATATCATGACAGATTTAGACACTTCACTGAACAGTGTTGTTGCCAAGAGTTTTTATGATAAATATGAATCATGCTTCTGGTGCTTCTCAACTTAAAAAGCTATGTATTGCAGTTTTTGTCCATGAAACTTGCCACCGTGAACCCTGAACTGAATCTTGATGCAGAGCGGATCCTATCCAAAGATGTAAGTGAAGGCCATGGCGCTTGAATTTGAGTAATTTCTGTTACACGAATAATCTGGAGCTCTATTTGTCGTGCTTAGATTCTGCAGTCCCGCATCGGACATGGAGTTATTGGCGGATATGGAGGCGGTGTCATCGGCTCAAATCACCTATTTCTCGGTGGAGGTTTTCAGGGGACCCTGGGAAGCATACCCAGCACATCACAAAATATCCCTCCTTTGCCTCAGGTAAAAAAGTAAAAAAACATCTCCAAAACACCGTAATCCTCTCCTTTTTGGGAAGATGCTGATACTTGCTCATGCAGAGTGTTATGGATCCTGAACTCCAGAGCATATATGGAATGGGATACGATTCTAACTCAGCTCCTCAAAATTTGGGACCACAAACAGGGCGGTAGGAAACAATTATAAATAGTGCAGAGGATATGCGGCCTTGCTCGTTTGGACAGAGTCTTGGGAATTTTGCAGTTAGTGCATCATTTTACAAGAATTGAATAGGGAGGGAAAGCGTAAAATAATGATTCGGTTGTATAGCATCTTAATTCCTAACCCCTGCCTCTTCGAAATTTTTAGCAGAAGATGACTTGTTAGATCGAAGGAACCAGGTCATGCTGTGACCGGTGAAATCGATCACAGAATGTGTGAACTTATCTGTAAGGGTTTTTATAAATAGCTTTGAAAGCAAGAAATTGTAAGGAATGCAAATGTGCGGGAGCATATATAATATATATAGAGGTAATGAAAAGAGATTGTTTGAGTTGATTAGCAATAATCTTTTGAAGCTTAAACGACTGTGACTGCGTTGCCGGTCCATCAAGATTGAGTTCATGAGAGGAAGCATTCAGTTTTCAGCTTCTATCAACTCATGCTAAAACTAAAGGTGATGATGACTCAAAACCCACCTCAAAATTAGGCCTTGGGTGAAATTTACAAATTTACAAGCTTGATTTTTGGACAACATAAATTGCGGGTGATGTGTACATGATCTCGTTAAACCAGAGTAGCATGCATAGAAGAATGGGAATTGAGGATTACAAAAAACTCATGGTCAATGGCTCAATGCCTTTAGTAAATTTAACCTGCGTGACCTTTTGCTCTTCCTAAGCGAAAATGGTTCTGGTCTGTGGAAATCGAATCCACAAAAAATAGGGCAACTTTGAATGCCCCAAACAGGTCGAGACCAAAAAACCTCAAAAATAGCTAACTTGCTTCTGGCATATACGAGCGTGCACGGTTCAATACAAGTACGTGCGCGAATCTCTCCACAATTCATTTATGGAGCGAACAAACTGATTTCGGTTAAGACTTGAGAGCGACGCTTTCTCTTCCACAAACGAATATAGCGCTTTGATGAATGCTGATAGCCATGAAATGACAAACTCAATAGCACCATCAGCATCAAGCGATTGTGAACCCTGTGAAACTGCCAGTTTCGCTTTTTTGAATCATAAGCAAACTTCCAACGGAGGACAATTAATTAATTACTTTTGCTACCCTAAATTTCAATGCCTATATGTCCATGAAATATTGAGGAAAATCTGAAGAATTGGAAGATGAAGACGTGAGGTGGGACGAACAAATAGGCCGACAACCTGGCGCTGTCATTTACCCCCCCCACATCTTTCCTAATCATGGTGCCTCGTGAAGGAATCAGTCAACTTGCGTGAATGATCCCACGTTAGTCTCATTAAATAGCTTCACGAGTATTCCCACATACAGGGAACGGAATCTGTGCTGACCAGTAAAGTGTTCTTTCACACTTGTGATTACTTCTCGTCTGGTCTTTTAACTCTTGCCACATCCAGATTTAATACCACCCTTTTCTGTCTCGTGCTAGCAAAACACATCGGCATAAACGAAAACGAGCAGAAAGAAAAAAAGATTTATGAATGAAATAAGATTATGATGAAGGTTGGTTTTAAGATTTCACAGGACAGTATATTAAGCTACCGCAGAAAAATATTGTGGTTTTGGCGTGACCAAATTCTTCAAGTAGATGGGAGTCTCCACATAGCGCGAACACGGATTCATTCACCTCCTAGTGATGCGAAATACGAAAGGAAGCCCTCCCTGCAATGGGATTTTATGAATATGGACAGTCGCTTTCTCTGTCTTTTGGGTGCAAATAATTTCGCATCTTTCGCGTGATGTTTCCCTAACAGTGCAGGCAGTATTTTTGGCTCCAAAGCGCATGGCCTTTTTTGCTGGAAATCAGTTCCAAGTGATCTAGGAAATTCAATCCTATTTGGGTATCCCACAAACCGTGGTTTCAGAAGCACTTTTGCAAAAACGAATAATCTCCTCCACATATTTACTTCTAATCCGTAAAAACACTTTTGAAACCATAGTTTTGGTTTCTATCCAAACACACTCACAATTTGACCCACAATTTCAGCCTGTTTATGACCAGACCAGTCCAGATAGAATAAATGGCTCCCACCAACAGATCAATAAGATATCTATTTGTAGTTAGCACTTTCCTGCTCAAGGCTGCAAAGCGGTGAATACTGCAAATAGAAACCTCCATCACAAATACTACCTTTGTTTCTTCATATCAGATTTTGTTTGACTTTTTTTTTGGTTCTAATATAAGACCTCAATATACTTTATCTTTAATATTTATATATTTTCTTTTAAGATTGTCCTTTTAACAATGGTAATTTAGCTACCTCTTTCTTGTTTTGGCGAGAATGTCTCAAGGGTTGAATTTGTATTCTGGCATGAAAAAATTAAACAGGACAAGAATGATAATACCGCTCCTGCTTTTCTGTGTAACTAGATTCCTCCGCTGATATTTGAAGCACAAATTTTCTTACAAAAGAATTGGTCCAACAACAAAAGAATCGACAGTTTACAAGTGGGAAAAAAAATAATAACAATAATAGTATTCTTACACAACGAAGAGGCGTAACATCTTCTGATTTACCCGGGGAAGTCAGTTTTTTGTGTTCCAAAACACTGATATCTGTCGTATGGTGGATGGACATGGATAAGAAGCCTGAACAAAAGAGGATGAGTGTCCGCATAACTGCGATAATTGATTGACGGCACAAGGCACGGGCGGCCTCCCAGGTTTGCTTGTATGCATCAGCCGTGTATATTTACAGAGAGATATCAGTCAACCTGTTCCCCAATCAAGTCTAGACCGACTAACAGGAAGGAAATTCTTGGAATAGCAAGAAGTAGAAGTGGATTCCCTGAGCAGAGAGGAGACTCCTTGCCGATGCTGTTAAAAGAAGAAAAGCCAAAGAAAGCTCCTTCAAGTATATTCTGTTATGCTTCTTCTTAGATGCTTTTTCCTCCTCTCGTAGGATTACTTCCTTCATTTCCTCAAGATCAGGCACTGATGCCCCTCGTTGATGCCTCGGGGTTTTCTCAACCAATGCAACAAGATCACCCTCGGAGGAACGACCAGACTTCTTAGTCACAATCCACTCATATGCGCTACCGAGTTGCAGTAGGCCAGAGATCATAGCATTAAATTTAGTAACAGACATGGTATTCTCAAAAAGAAGGTAGGGTACAATGAAGGGAAAGGATTTTGGGCTGGAAGGAAGGATGTTGAGAAATGACATGACCGCAGGGATATAACATACAACCCATTCAGGAAGCACAGCCTCTGGAAACAAACTTGTCATAGGCAGAATTATACAGAACAGGGTGAATGAATAGAAGGGCAATATCAGTTTTCTGAGTAGAAAGAAAACAAACATTGTCATAGGCAGAATTATACAGAACAGGGTGAATGAATAGAAGGGCAATATCAGTTTTCTGAGTAGAAAGAAGAGAAAGATCAAATTGAATTTCTTCCACATGCTCATCTGCAGAAGCAAAATTGGCATCAGAATCGTTAGTACCAACATTGCATAAAGCTGTCGCGACTAATGTATTGTAACATTGCCTTCAGAAATACATACATTAGACTGTATGATGTCAGGCAAACAAAGGCGGAATAGTTGCATTGGACCAGAATGCCACCTATGTTGTTGTTTCCTGTAAGCTTCATAAGACTCTGGCACTTCACATTGGCACTGGGAGCAAAAGCAACTAGTATTATATTAGTATGAGAATCAATAAGCAATGGAATCTAATGATAGGTTTGAATTTATGAGGGGAAGACCTCAACGTCATTGAGATAAATAAATTTCCAGCCATGAAGATGAGCCCGAACGGCAATGTCCATGTCCTCAACCGTGGTCCTCTCTAACCACCCACCAGCTTCCTCTAAAGCCTTGATTCTCCACACTCCAGCAGTTTCCATTGAACCCGAAGAAATTGATGAAAACACCATTTACTTGCTGTTCCACCTCAAAATGGAATGCCAAGTTAATGTTCTGCAACCGTGTTAGCAGGTTCTCATCCTTGTTCACGAAGGACCATCTCGCTTGAACTAGTCCTAATTCCTCATTGTCCTGTAGCATCACCAATTGGATTGATTCACTATAACATACGCAATTACAATGGTTGCCAGAACATGAGTACTTATTCGACAATGACAAAGACTGAACCCTATTTTGGACTAAATGATGAGGTACAGAATAAGACGTTGAATTAAATTACCTTGAAATGAGGAACTGTTCTCTTCAGGAAATCCGGGCAGGTTGAAAATCAGCATCAAAAATAGCAACAAATCATAGTCTTTTACATAGCTACAATTCATGGCAGACTTGAGATTACCAGCCTTGTATCCGTCTCTTATCACCCGATGCCGGTATAAATGTTTGGCACCCTCGTGCTGCCATTTTTTGACCTCTTCCTTGATCAGAGATTGTGTGTTCGGGTCGTCGGAATCATCAAGAACTTGTATTAGCAACTTGGGTTTTGGCCAATCCAAATGACAAGCAGCAGCAATTGATTGTTGATAAACCTGAGCATAGTTAGAATGTTAGACCAACATAATTCGGTGGTCAATTCAACACAAATATAGAACGATGGGAATTAGATCTTTACCTCTCTCTCGTTACACATGGGAATCTGCACAAGCACCATAGGGAAGAAACCTTTCTCACCGGACTCAAGATCCACCGCACCTTCTTTCGGAACAGGTTTGATCTTCTTCTTCCCCGAATCCAGAAACATCCGAGACATAGAATTAATCTATCCAGACTCTGAATAAGGAACAGCACAATACATACATTGGCCAGGAGTTGCAGAGGAGGAGCAAGATAGGCCACCGAAACAAGACCCACCGCGAATACAGCCAATCGAAAACATCTCTAACACCAAATGAGGCTACCCACGTATAATCAAGTTGGAGATGGGGCGCACGAAAATGCCAACCTTTAAGTAGGCAGCCACCTCGAAACACAGCAGAAGCACGGACAGCCACAGGAACAATTTTATAAACGAATAAAACCTGCTTTTCACAGTGGGGTTCTCTTTTTCCCTGCCGCCACGACTTTCGTTTTCGTTGTCGGCATCGGCGTCTGTTCTTCCGGAAGCTACTCGGCGCTTCACAGCTGAGGCTAGGCCCAACAATGCGGACGCAATGGAGGTCAGGCAACCGGCGGCTCTGTGGGCTTTGAGGAGAAGAACCCATGTGAGTTGCTTCGCATTTTTGCCTCTGCCCTTATCTCTTGGATAACCCGATGGGTCGGTGACGAGGAATTCTTCCTCTGAAGGACCTTCAAGCTCAACCATGGACCAATTGGGGTTCTCCATCTTCACCACCACAGGGGTCCCTCGGGGAGGTTCTTTCCCGGACCAATTGGAGAAGGACTTCATTTCTGGGTCCGATCTCAGGAAGAACAAAACTCGGAGAGAAACAAATAATATGGATAACTTTTTCAGTTTTCCAACAAGCTGAGCTCTCTCTCTCTCTCTCAATATCTACCGCGAACCGCTTGAAGGTCAAAAGACGGGAAATGAGAAGCAGAATGCTACCAGAATGATCTCATTGTCAGAGAAGAATAGGAAAAGGAAAAATGGTAATGGTAACAGCAACAGACGCGTGGAGAAGGAAGCAGAGCGAGGCGTCTTTAACCACAGTGACATTCGGAGGCAAACTATACGCGAGATAGTTCCCAGACAGATGGGTCCGTGAGTTACCCAGACACAATGGATGAGTTTAAACACCTCGCATCCTATTACGGCCTGCAATAAAGTTGGTCTTAAACGTATTAAGGAATGAGGGCAGGAAAAGAGAACAAGATATCGGAAACTCGGAGGGGAACAGCTCAGCACGTCTTTGATTTTGATTCCGGGAATTTTCATCGAGAAATTGGCTTCCGCGAATTTAACAAGAATATTGCCCAGAAAGTACGTTCAGCAGTCAAAAGCACCACCCTTGGCCTTGGCCATTGATCTCTGTTCCCATAACCAAAACGGGAAAAAATGACTAATTTTATTGATAAATTTTTCCCACTCCCAATATTGAAAGGGATCAATCATGGAGCCACGCTAGCAGTACTTCAGGAGACAAATCATAAAACTGGACAAAGCCACGATATGAGACACGTATTTTGCGACAAACGCCTTCTTTTTATCTTAATTTCCACCACCCCTTTTAAATTTCGATAACATTCACAACACCCCAGCATGGGGATATTCCAGGCAATCGGGGAAATGCGAAAACGTTGCTCTTTTACAGCGGTAACAATTTAAAATGGAGGAGGTGTTCCGCGCGAGGGAAACTGAAAGGCGTGATGATGATGACGCTTGCTTGCAAATTGGTTTCGGAGAAGTCCCATTGGCGGTGCGGGGGACCAAAGAAGGAAAAATTGGAAGATGGCGGCGATTGTTCACAAATTGGTAAGAAGCCTGTGAACCATACGGAAAAGCATAGGTGGAGAAATTTCGAAGCGCTATGAAGAGCCAGCCAAGAAAATCACTCTGCTTTCTCGTACATTTTTTTGTTTTGAAAGGAATAACATGTAATAGTGCTAACTCATTACATGATTATTGATTATGAATGGATTAGTTGTTCATTAAAATGAAATAATATGCAATTGCATGCGCAGTTGGAGTCTTCATGAGAGGAGACGACCGGGTCGCTCGCGAGCCAAGGCACTTGCAGATGGGGCCGCTAAATCCAATCTCCTGATCAGCGTATTTCGTTACTACTCCACTCGCTCTAACGAGCGCGTGGCAAAACACACCTATGGTTGTTTCTTCTGCCCATCATTTGTTTTTCATTTCTCAACTAGAAGCCGATAACCATTCATAATATCCTACTCTAATGTGTTGCGTTGGGGGCAAAAAAAAAAAAAAAAAGGCGTCGTATCTCGTTTATGTTTATTTCTCCCTAAATTTTTGTTTACCAAAATTTCTCTTCAAAATTTATTTTCATAGCTTACCAAAATTTTATTTACTTAAAAATATAATCGATCATTTTGTATTTTATTAGTAAAATAACTGAATAATTGATGATCCGCGGCTAGCTAATTAGCGGTATAAATTTGGAAGATTAAAATGGTTGTTGTGAGAATTTAAAAACCAAGTAGGATAATAAAATAGTTTAAAGGGAATTTTTTGAAATTTAGTCTAAATATGTTTTAATATTAGAGCTAATTGATTAATTTGAGTAAATTAAAAAAGTTTGTTAAGTTATAATTTATAATAAATAGGTGCTATATTTCTACAATACCTTTGTTAATTACTCATCCTGTTCTAAATATAAGATCCTTATAAGGGTCTTACATTTAGGACCGGAGGAGTATGTGCATTAACTAAAACTATCATTTGATAAAACATTTAATATGTGCAACTACTATAAAACTGCTTTGAAAAAATGAATAAATGCTACCTCCGATCTTTGATATAATAGCTCTTTAACTTTTATTTGGTCTTACATATAAAACGCCAATATATTTTGTTTCTCATATTTATCTTTTTTCTTAAAATTGTCGTTGTAATCATGATAGTTCATAATTAATAATGATATTTTAAGAAAAATAATACGTATTTATTACAAATAATTAATGTAACTAATTTTTTCAATTTATTCAAAATAGTCAACTAACTCTTATATTAAGAACCAAAAGTAGTATAAAAGATAAGATGGATTTGAATTTTTATTTATAATTAATTAAAATTAAATCAGTTTTTATATTAAGATTAATGGGTATCAATCATGGATGAATAAACCTTTCGAAATGATTTTTATTAAAAGCAGCGACTTCACTTTTAATCATGACGTGATTGATCCAGCCCCATGCACCTGGAAATACAATAATAATACATGAATTTTAATCACCTTTAATCATTTCCCATGCTGTGTTCCACATCCAGTCCACACCACTCACTCGAGGAGTCGTGGAATAATGCATTTTCTGCAAGTATTTGTCAATCAATGCGCCTGCCAGGCTTTCGATTGCTGTTTTTTTTTTTTTTTTTTTGGTTGGGGGGGTGGTTGTTTCGTGTTGTTTTTGTTGTTTATAAAAATATCGCATGCCTTGGACGTAAACTTACAATATTTACTTAATTACTTGTACTTTTTACAAGCTTAAAATTGGGTAATTGTTCCAGCCAAAGACAAAGTGGTTGTTTATTATTTTTTTTTAAATATATTCGTGTATTGAAAAAATATGAAATTTAGAAAAGGTTCAGTTCATGCAGGAAAAAAATGTGTGCATGTTAAGAAATAATACATCCAATCTTTTCTTATAAGTGTCTGAGTGAAATTAAATCCTAATTTTAAAAGTGATTTAATATGAGATAAGTTTTTCTTCGACTTGCATAAAAATATTTTTTTAAAGAGCTAAAAAGTGCTTTTCTTCGCAAACCAAACATCTTAACTAATTTGAATAAATTAAAAAAATTAGTTAAGTTAGTTATTTATAATACATAATTAATAAGGATGTTTTAAGAAAGATAACATTTAAGATAACATTTATTATAAATAACTAACTTAATTATTTAAGTTAGTTATTTATAATATATTAATTATATGTTTTATCTAAAACTATCATGTGATGAAATATTTAACATGTGCAACTATAAAAATAATATTTTTAAAATAAATAAATAAATATGAGAGATAAAATGAATTAAAATTATATATTTAAAATAAAATTATTATTAGTATGGATGGATGTGATGACGATGCGAAGCAAGTGGTGAAGTGCATGCCTGCATGGCCATGAGGACATGTCACGTGAGGAATGCGTAAAATTATTTACTATTAAAAGCAACCGTAATTTCTTGTCATTCTTAGATCAGGATGGTTGAAATCCTGTGATAAGTGTGTTTGTCCTGTCACAACAGTATAGTCAAGAAAAGGTTCCCTTTTGGGCCGTAAGTCCGTAACCCCCACCTCTCCTCGAAACCCAAAAAAAAAAAAAGAAGGAAAAAAAATCAAGTATTTTTGTCGGCGTCAGATGAAAATGAATTGTGTTTGTTTGAACACCAGAATCTTACCTTTCATTTGTAACTAAAAAAATGTCAAAATAGCGTGAAGGCTGCCAACATCCACACAGGTGTCAAAGAAGTTTCAAAATTTCTCTGTATTTATATCCAAGTGACAAATTATACATCACAACATAACTTTGCATGTCTCCAATAGCACTGCCAAGGTGGATGATTCATATTATGTAAATTATACTCAAAATGTATAAGAACTAACATATTATGTAATTATACTCAAAAGGTATAGGAGTAACTACATAAGCTGTTATCTACAAGACAGAGGGTAAGGCCCTGTCAAAATAAACCAGTGAAGGCACTGAAGCTCTGTTTTCCCCGTTCTACCGGGCAGCCTAGGCTTTCTTGTAGCTAAAATCTTGGGGGTCCAGTGAGAGACTACTTGAAAAAATAACAGAGATATTATGAAACTGCTGACTGGTGATGCAATGTCAGGCGCCAACAGCTGCTTCTTCACCACTAAAGAAGCTGTACAAATCACTGGATATGGCTACAGTACTAGAAGAGACTGCCAAAAAATCATCAACCATGATAATAACTTGTCCTTCTTTGTTGCCACTCCATGCGTGTCCCTGCCAAATCAAGAGTCATTTAAGAAACCACAGAAAATTAATACATATCAACGGCATGCTATAAGATTTAACTTGACTACCTGAGAGCAATAGCAGAGGGAAATATGAATCCAGTACCAACGGCCGCAGTGGCACCAGTGAACTGAAAGGCATCCCAGATGCTGGGTACAAAATTGGCTCCAACGAAAATGAAAGACATGAGAATACAGTCACTAAATAGATCTCTTGCTGTCAAAGGCAAAGGAATGGCATGTGGAACAAAACCCATCTAGGTTGAGGCGGAGGGAATAAAATACAATGGGGAACACCAGCATCAGATGAATGCCATAGCTCACTCTAACCACATCATTAAGAAATGAGCCAAAAGGAACTCCAAGATCGCCATCAAAGTTAGCAAGTACGTCGTCCTGTGTTTTTATCCCCAAACAACAGATATCCAAAGAGGCTGGTCGCCATACAACGGTTAGCATAATGAGAGGGATGTCCGAACTATCAACTTCATATGGCTAGGGTCTTTTAGTTCATTATCTCTATAGGGTGAACTGCATTGACAGAAGGCATGATCATTACGGCAAAAACTGCAAAGTTTAAGGCCAGACTGTAGTATGATGAGAAATGACAACCATTGAAGAACAATTATGCATTGTTCGCAATGAATGAAGGGTTATCACAGTACAACCTTGGTGCTCACCATTATGATGGCAGATGTACAGTGACTAGAATAGGGATCGTTGTGAAAAGCTTTCCAAAAGGATTCCTGGCCAGGAATTTTGGCATCAAGCGTGGTGGTACAATGCTTCCATTGATCAGCTTAACAATACCACGCCTGCTGTTATCGCCACAAAAACAAGAGCTAACGCCACTGACAATGCTGAGGTGAATCTCAATGAATCTGATACAATCACAGAGAAAGACAAGGCAAACAAAATTTCAATTCAAACAGCGTAAACAGTTGTTCAACAAAATATAATAATGTTCAGAAGCAGAGTATAAGAATATAAACAAACATAAGCTTGTAGAAGCAGTGAGTATAAAGGGTGCAAAAAATATTTGGCAAAATTGGTACAAGACGAGAAATAGCTAAAGCAAGAAAACCACTTAATGAGCCAAAAGGAACTCCAAGATCGCCATCAAAGTTAGCAAGTACGTCGTCCTGTGTTTTATCCCCAAACAACAGATATCCAAAGAGGCTGGTCGCCATATACACGGTGAGCATAATGAGAGGGATGTCCGAACTATCAACTTCATATGGCTAGGGTCTTTTAGTTCATTCTCTATAGGGTGAACTGCATTAACAAGAAGGCATGATCATTACGGCAAAAACTGCAAAGTTTAAGGCCAGACTGTAGTATGATGAGAAATGACAACCATTGAAGAACAATTATGCATTGTTCGCAATGAATGAAGGGTTATCACAGTACAAGACTTGGTGCTCACCATTATGATGGCAGATGTAAGCAGTGACTAGAATAGGGATCGTTGTGAAAAGCTTCCAAAAGGATTCCTGGCCAGGTTCGAGGAACAAGCCAAAGAGGTAATAAGAAAACAAGACATGCTGAAAGACCATATATCCATGAACAATAAGTTTGACAAAAGAATGAAAGAACGAGGGGAAACGCACCCACGCGCTTGAATGATATAAGAGGGAGGAAGACCAAAAGGGTTGTGAGCATCAGTAAGATGGAACGCGTGGACCACCAACGTTGGCCAAACCATTCTTCAATCACCCCAGAATAGTGGACCCCTTCCGACCAAGTTCCCGATAAAACATCTCCTGTAACCACACATTCAATTTTCTTAGTTTCAATCAGACGGGATCCGATAAAGCTAACGCATCTCAGGCTATATTCTAAACCTGTAAACAGAAAAAAGTAGACTATACACTCTTTTTCCTTTGTATGCCAGATACCAAAGACCAGGAATGAACATGGTAGTCCTTTTCACCTCGTTATGGGGCAAACGATGAGCATAGTAATCCTAATTCCTAATACAGTTTTACCACACTCAAAATAAAAAGTTTTCCGGCAACAAAAAAAAAAAAAAATTCCTCCTCCAATTTGTCAGGACACAGACTATTGCTGGGGCGTTAAAGACTTAAAGTGATGACCTATTGCCCTGGGAACCTCTCACAGTTCCCGAGAAAAACTCCATCTTTGGCGTCGATTATTCCAAAGTCCCAAAATTATGTTTAAAGAGTCTGGACATGAATCCAACATCGATTTCAAAATGGAATTCCCTTTTCAAAAGAAAGGAATATTTAATTTTGTTGTAAATAAAAATAAATTTAGAAGAGAGAATATTAGTACCGATAATAATCATGTATACAATGAGCATTCCCGTGTTGTTAACGACAATGCAGAGTTGCAGAAGGATGCGGCCGAAGTCCCCGAAAGCGTCGTGAACAACGCTGGAATAGGAAGAGGTCTTGGAGACACGGGTGAACCTCAGGAGTATGTCAATGGAGGATTCAGTTAACATAGCACCGAGAAGAATCATGATAAGGCCCGGAATCAACCCCAACTGTTTGACGGCAGCGGGAAGAGCCATGATGCCGGCGCCGACGACGGTGGTAGAGAGGTTAAAAACAGCACCAGAGAAGGAAGCGCCATCAAAGCCAGTTTCGGATTGGAAGGGTTCGCAATAGTCGGGTTTATGAGTGGGAAGGAGAGAGAGAGTTTTAGGACTGCGGCGATATTTGCGTTCGGAGATGAGTGGCATTTTTTTGGTTAGAGAGAGAAACGCAAAGTTGGCAGGATTTGGAAATTGAAAGCTGAGGGATGACAGTCTGATGGCGGAGCCGAGCGGGAATCGGCCTCTTTCACGCTCTTTAAACATTCTGTTGCGGGCGCCAGGGACCTCCTCCAATATTCAATTTTTTTTTTTTTGGCATGAAACTGAAATGAAATGAAATCGAATCATCACTACAAGTAGTACTAATGCGAGTACATATCAAGTCAAACTACCCCCTTCATCAATTGGCTCCTCATCGATGTAAGGTGGGGTTTAATCAAAAGTATAAAAATTACATATTATTTTTATTAAAATATAATAATTTTTTAATTTTATTTTTATTTAATATATGCATCTTTTAAAAATAATTATTTACAATATAATAAATGAAGAACGAAGTAACTTATAAAAAAAAAGAAAAAAAAACTTTTTTCTCTACTTTATATTTATAAATAGGACCAGAGATGAGATAACCTATGGTCAATAATTCTAGCGTGCTGTGCTGCCTACTCCTGTGATTTACCTGTACATACCAGTTCCTACAAACGAGTAATCTAATTTCTGCAATGATGTCTCTAAAAGAAGGTGAATTGAGTCCCAGCCCCCAGTAATTAGGTTTACCGTCCCCATACAATCAGTCAAAATATTAACATTTTCCATTCCCCTATGCCGGCATATATGAAGACCATTCAGAATGGCCAAAAGTTCGGCAATGGTTGGGGGGCACGTTCAAAAGTTTGCTACTGGACCCAATGGTCCATCTGTCTTCATAGTCATAAATGTAACCTTCAATATTCAAATTTCGCGTTCAAGAGTATATACGAATAAATTTCCCGATAAGAAATGAAACAGGTTTAGATTGATTACTTACTATTACAAATTTTTTATTGAACTTCATGATAAACTTCCCTTAAACAGCAATTTGATGTGAGGAAAATGAATGAAAGATATGAGAAGAAAAATTTAATGAGTTTATTTTAAAAAATTTGAGAAGTTGGGTTAAAATTTTTAACTAATTTTTTTACTCTTTTATATTGCATTTTTTAATTAAAATTTATAATCTCACTTCTCTAATTTTTTTTTTAAATGAGTTCCTTAAAAATTTTTCTTCCCCTCCACTTCCCTCCATTTCTCTCTCACTAAACACACCTAAATAAATTGTTAATCAGTTTTTTTATTGCCGTCTAAAATTGATAATCAGTTTATCCATCACAATGAACAATGATGTATTTTTTCCATGACAAAAGAAATGATGTACTTTTTCTTTTTAAAATTTTGTGGAATTTTTTTAAAATAAAATTTTTAATTAATCTTTAATTAATTAAAAAATAGGGTTAAGACTTAAGATTTAGATTTAGTTAAAAAATTTGGGGTTAAATATTGTTTGGAGTTTAAAGGGAGAATCCCACAAAAAAAGTTAAAATTAATAAATTTTAAATTAGATTTAGTAACAATACTATAACGGGTTTTGATAGTACTAGACTTGCAAATAACAACATACTATTATTTTTGTAGAAATTACTCACTTGAAATTTAGTAATTTATTTTTTTCTAGATTTCTCCCAAGTTTAAAATCATATCAATTTTTCCTTATACCGTTAAAAAGTAATATTAATCATTAAATAGTAATATTGGTTGTTAACATTTTTAATAGTAAGAAAGAAAATTACTAAGATTTTAAACTCATGAAAATAATATTGAGCCAAAAAAAAACTTTTGTTTTTTTAACTGAAAACCCAAAAAACTTTTAAATGCCCAACAATTCTAGCTAAGAATTTTCAGGACAAATATGCACATTAATCCATAAAAAATATATGATACAAATAAAACCCGCATTTTTATTAAACCCTTAAAAGGACACATTTTGGTTTAATCTCATGAAATCCATAAAAGAGTCTTTTTTTTAATTAAAAATGGAGCAAAAAGGTACCCATTGTGTAGGTCTGGATTGTCTGAACCGGCTCATGTTACACAGGGCTTAAAAGAAAGGGAAAAAGACAGAAAAATGCACCTCCAACTCCAAAAGCCCAGAAACGTCCGCCCAATTCCACAAATCCCATTTTGGTACCATGAGACCAAATTGGATTATTATGTGAAAGGAAAAGACCACATTGCCCTTCATTTTAAATATATTTTAAAATATCACAAGCCCCTACTGGCCGGCCGGTCACTGGAGCTCCGGCGACCAGCCGACAATTGGTCACCGGAGCTCCAGCGTCGGAATTTTTTTTTTGAAAATTTTTACAACTTCCATATAACGGTTAACAACTTTTGTAATGCCATTCACAACTTCAGTATAGCAATTAACAACAGCTTTTCTGGAAAATTCAACAAACTCCGGCGACGGGAAACAATTTTTTGAAAATTTTTACAACTTCAGTATAGCGGTTAACAACTTTTGTAACCTTGTTAACAACTTCAGTATAGCGGTTAACAACAACAAACTCAGGCGACCGGAAACAATTTTTTTTGAAAATTTTTACAACTTCAATATAACGGTTAACAACTTTTGTAAACCTATTAACAACTTCAGTATAGTGGTTAACAACAAGTTTTTGAGTTTGTTAAAGGCATTATTGAAGTTATAAAAAAGCCACTTTTTGAATTTTTCAAAAAACTTGTTGTTAGCTGCTATATCAAATTGTTAACCGTTATATTGGAGTTGTAAAAATTTTCAAAAAAACGTAATGTTAACATATACTGAAGTTGAAAATTTTTACAACTCCAATATAACGGTTAACAACTTTTATAATGCTATTAACAACTTCAATATAGCAATTAACAACAAGTTTTCTAGGAAATTCAACAAACTCCGACGACCGGAAATAATTTTTTGAAAATTTTACAACTTCAGTATAGCGGTTAACAACTTTTGTAACCCTATTAACAACTTCAGTATAGCGGTTAACAATAGGTTTTTGAGTTTGTTAAAGGCATTACTAAAGTTATAAAAATGTCACTTTTTGAATTTAAAAACTTGTTGTTAACTGCTATATCAAAGTTGTTAACCGTTATATTGGAGTTGTAAAAATTTTCAAAAAAGTAATTGTGAACGTTATACTGAAATTGAAAATTTTTACAACTCCAATATAACGGTTAACAACTTTTATAATGCCATTCACAACTTCAATATAGTAATTAACAACAGTTTTTCTGGGAAATTCAACAAACTCCGGCGATTGGAAACAATTTTTTTGAAAATTTTTACAACTTCAGTATAGCGGTTAACAACAGGTTTTTGAGTTTGTTAAAGGCATTACTGAAATTATAAAAATGTCACTTTTTGAATTTAAAAACTTGTTGTTAACTGCTATATCAAAGTTGTTAACCGTTATATTGGAGTTGTAAAAATTTTCAAAAAACGTAATTGTGAACGTTATACTGAAGTTGAAAATTTTTACAACTCCAATATAACCGTTAACAACTTTTGTAATGTCATTCACAACTTCAATATAGCAATTAACAACAGCTTTTCTGGGAAATTCAACAAACTCCGGCGACCGGAAACAATTATTTTTGAAAATTTTTACAACTTCAGTATAGCGTTAACAACGGGTTTTTTCAACCGCTATACTGAAGTTGTTAACCGCTATACTGAAGTTGTTAATAGGGTTACAAAAGTTGTTAACCGCTATACTGAAATTGTAAAAATTTCAAAATAATTGTTTCCGGTCGCCGGAGTTTGTTGAATTTCCCAGAAAAGCTGTTGTTAATTGCTATATTGAAGTTGTGAATGGCATTATAAAAGTTGTTAACGGTTATATTGGAGTTGTAAAAATTTTCAAAATAATTGTTTCCGGTCGCCGGAGTTTGTTGAATTTCCCAGAAAAGCTGTTGTTAATTGTTATACTGAAGTTGTTAATAACATTACAAAAGTTGTTAACCGTTATATTGAAGTTGTAAAAATTTTCAAAAAAAAAATTCCGACCGCCGGAGCTCCGGTGACCAATTGTCGGCTGGTCGCCGGAGCTCCGGTGACCGCCGCTGCCGGAGGTGCGGTGACCGGCCGACCAGTAGGGGCTGTGATATTTTAAAAATAATATTTAAAATGAAAGGCAATGTGATCTTTTCCTTTCACATAATAATCCCAATTTGGTCTCATGGTACCAAAATGGGATTTGTGGAATTGGGCGGACGTTTCTGGGCTTTTAGAGTTGGAGGTGCATTTTTCTGTCTTTTTCCCTAAAAGAAAAGGGAAAAAAAAGAAAAAGAAGAAGGGGTACCTCGCATGCAATCCTACTTTGTTTAAGAGATTCTTGCTAAGAAAACATATTTAAGAATCTAAATAAGAAGATCTTGTTAACACGAGAAAGGTGATCTTTTTAAACTCTGATAATTAAATAACTTGTTTATCTTATTCATTGCATACCTTTTCATGATAAAATGTGGGGATGATTATATAAAAAGAAAAGCTAAAAATTTATAAATACTAAATAAAGAATATCAATAAAAAAATTTTTGTCATTTATAAATTTAGTGTTGTTACCAAATCTATTTAAAATTTAATAATTTTCAACTCTTTTTTTCGTCACTCTCTAAAGTATGCTTCCTCCAATTCTTTAAATTAGGTGTTTTTCAAAAATAAAAAATGGTCCGAATTATAAGATGCCTATTCAAAATATCAAATGATGTTCCATTTTTACTTTTGTAATTTTAATTACATTACAAACTAAATTTTATATGTAGGATGAGAGGCAATGGCGAAAATATTTAGGATAAGAGGTAGTTTTCTTATAATTTGAGAAAGCATTATGAACTCTCCCTTTAATTAACAAGGGCATAATTGAGTATGAATCTTCCAAAATAACTATTCATGTGGTTGAAGGGAAAAAGAATAAAAGCATAAACCCACCGAAAAATGATAAAAAGAAGTGTTTAGATAGAAAACAAATTATAATTTTAAAAATAATTTTACGAAAAACAAAATAAATATGTAAAAGAATTTATCTGAATTTATGAAAAAAATATTTTTAGAAAACATTTTAGGCAAATCCAAATACCCTCCAAGATGGCCTCCTCCACTGTTCAATCTTTTTGCAAGTCAACAAAATTGCATTTCACCATGTTGCCAGACACCTAGACCAAACTCAGCCCCCCAAAAGTCACTGCGACTGTGAAGAACAGACATCGCTTGTAATTTCATTCATTAACCAAGTCAAATTTTCCTCTTTCTCTTGGAGGTTTTGCTCGGATTGGTCTTGGGATCCTGATTCAATCGTGATGCTTGCGACGTCCCCACAGCACAACTCCATAATGCCCTTTCTACGTCTGATGGGGTGAAGGGGTCTCCTTCTGTGCTCAACTCCTGCAAACCATTTTCCCACATGATGTTATTGTAGACAATCAAGCTTCCCTTAATGAAATATAGTTCTTCCGACAAAATATATTCACACTGGACAAGCATGATCGCCCCACCATCAGGAGAAAGCAAGATTTGGATATGCAGGTTCGTTTCATACAAAGCCATGCTTCCTTTTAGTGAAACATCCAATGTACTCAAACGAAAACACCAGTTACAGCAAACGTAACGAGCTAATAGTGCTCCCCTCTGTATCTCTAAACACCATAAGCTCTAATTCAGGAGGAGCATTAATCAATCCAATTCCAGGCTGTAAGTTGCACAACAGTCAGCAATTTGGTTACTTTCTTTGTGGTTGCACTGGATATGGTTAGGTAGCAGTGGCGGGTAAGAAGCAGATTTCCAAGGAAGAATTCCCACGTAACAGGGGAAAGGGCAACTTTGTGGTATTCCAAGGATTTCTTTTGGCAGTAATATTATATAAGCTATCATACAATAGGGAGATGTGAGAATGGAACCAGAACTAAACCTTATGGGTTGGCGATTTCAAAAATAATACACGGAACCAGTTCTTGCAGAAGATAATTAAAGAGACAAAGTTCATTCAATGAAAATTTAGAAAATTATATGCATCGGCGTGAAGAATCAGCAACTTCACGAGCAAAATAATATTGAAAGGCGCATGCATACCTTCGCTTTTGCCTGTAGTTTGCTAGCAAACAGTAGATATTGCTTCAGTGAATAATCTTTCGAATTGCCAAGAGCTGCCTCCAGAGCCTGTAACCATAAAGAAAGTGAAAGGAAGGAAGGAAGCGCAGCGATTGTGAAAAGGTGAAAGAGAACGGAAATGGGGAGACCTCGTCGGACATGAAAGGGGTGATGTGCGGGGCGAAGGCAGCGAGAACGGCGGAGGCAGTGGCGGGACCGACACCTTTAAGGACAGTGAGTTCAGAAATAGCTTTGGAGATATCAGGAAGACTCCCAAAGGCCTTCTGAGAAGCAGATTTCACCAAGGAGTCGTCCAGGGACGAAACGAAATCCAAAAGACGAGGCCTGAAAATACAGTGCATAACTTCAATTTTGAGATAGTGAGACAAGAGGAAGAGGAAGAGGGAAAGGGGTAAACAAGAAAAAGAGGAACCTCCATTTGCCACGGGTGAGCTTCCACTGCATGAGCTTAGAGAGCTCAGGAGTAGTGATATGAGGGTTAGGGCTTCGTTGGAGGAGGAGAGAAGGGAGTTGGCCGCAGTAGAAATCATCCAGTGAAACCAAATTTGGTTTGTTAAGAGATTGGATTCTAGACTGATAATTGCTCAAAGCTTCTTTCCAAACACTGGGATCCGAGCACTCAAAATCCATCTCGCTCGGCTGGAACTGGCGGTTCCTCCAAAATTCCCCGTCTCACTTTCTTTCTTGATCTAATAAAAGTGCAATAACAAAGTAAGTTCGGAAAATTTAGATGATCGACTTGAATCTGCAATGGCCAAAACCCTAAAACCCAATTGACACTCTCGAACTACAAAGTAGCAACAACTATCCTTTTTTTGGGAGCGGAGTTTAATTTAATTTCCAATAGTTCCCGCCACTCTGCAAGGACAAGTTATTGCCATCAATCGTCAGGTATGAATTATGATAGTGCATGCAATGAATCAACAATGTCAGCGCAGGACTATCCCTATCAACATTCAAGTGCTCGAGAGGAAAGGAGCAAATTTAGAAGTTGGGCTTAATCCTAAATGTTGGGCTATGCGATGAGCAGGCAATCTCAGCATTAGTTTGATGCAGTGATTGGGCCCCAATTATGAGACTAAAACGTTGCGTTAAAGAGAAGGGGTCAGGGTCAAGTCATTTAAATTTTATTCTAACAGGCCTGGGCCGCACTCTTTCGGGTCATGTCATACACTACAAGACGCGTTCGGAGCTCGACACGTGTCAGCTGTGAGAAGTTGTGTGCGCTTCTGGTAAATTTGGACTCAAAACAACTCACACCTTTCCCGCCAAACAAATATCTCAAAATAAAAATCAATGACCTTTCATGAAACCAGTATAGCATACTTTTTCTTACATGATACTACTGCATTAAGATTTCATGATGGATTCATACTTATATAAGTATCTCCTCATAAACAACATTAATTATTCATATTTATATAAGTATCTCCTCATAAACAACATTAATTATTTCTAATATTTTTAGATCCACTTCCACGATCAGACATTACTATTTTCAACTTCAATCTTGATAATATAACGTGATTGAGTATGCATACAATCAAGCTTTGATATATATATTTATATATAATCATACTTACAAAAGCGGAGAAAAGCAGTCTTTTAGAAAATCAACTGCATCATTATTTGTTGTTCATTTGCTTTTTGTCATATGTTTCGATTTTTCCGGGTGTTGGCATCTAGGTGGCTCCCCCTCGCCCCGCCCTTTTTTTGACCTGGCTTTTAGTATCTCGTGGCTTAACCATTCAGATTAAAATATACAGATTTTTATATAGCATCTGAATAAAGTCCATTTTCGAGGTAAAAATGTGACGTGCTAGTACTACAATAATGCCCAGCTGAACAAGCATAGGATTCTAACTTTTGGCTATGAAAATGTGTAGTAGCGATGGTTTGAATTCTGCAATTTACAAGTCCGCGAACAATGTTATAAAAGAAATAAATAAAAGGAGAGATCACCGTACACATTGTTAAAAATCAACGATTTGATGAGCAGCATAAATTAAAGAATAAAAATAATATTTAAAAACAGGGAAATTTCGAGCATTCGAATTTATGGATAACGGGTCATGGATCCAAAAGTATCGAACTGTGTGTGTGACTATGATATATTCGGACATTCCAAAGAACACTCATTATCTGCGTGAATTAGGAATGTGTGAGAGAGAGATGAGTGGGTGATTAGAAAAGAGTGAGGAGACGTTTGTAGGGAAAAGGGGCAAAGGAGAGAGTAGTGGAGGCACGTGGATATCCTTATATAAGTAAGCAGAAGAGAGTGGAGTGAGTTGCGAGGAATTATTGTGAGCAAACTGGCTCCATAATTGACCCTTTTATTGCGGATCAATGCCCACTGGCCTTTCCATTTCTGTTTCTCTGTCTCACTATCGCCAAATCTCCCCTCCCCCTCCCTTGTTTCCCCCATATCGTGTATGTGCTCTTCTCCATTGCCTTTTGCCTTTGTTAAGGATCTTTTTGTTTCACAACTATACATATATATTCACAAATAAGCTGTGACTGTGAGCTTTCCAAGGTTTTCCTCCACTTAATATCATCCTTAAAGTGTTAATTGAGAGAGAGAGAACTTTCTGCTCCTCGCATTATTAAACAATATACAAGCGACAGTAGTTAATAAGCATGCATTATTCATATAGCTGAGGTTTTTATTTGGGGTTTAATAGCCAGACTATTTCAATACATTGATTTATTTTCAAATAGCCCATCCAGATCATATTAACACCGAACATGTGTCTGTCTCTGCGTATGTATATTGGCCAGAAACACCAAGATCACATACATGAGCGTGGGCCGAGGTGCATGATCACCACCGCGTCAGCAGCCATGCATCAGCACGATGAGATTGCGTACACCAAGAAAAATCACTATGAGATCTCAGACATCTCAATAAAATAAAACGCAATCACCAAAGATTTTGAGTAACAAATGAGTGATATGAATTCTATTATCATTTTCTACTGGTCATGTATCTTTTCAATTACATTTCTTGCAATGATTTTCCTGTAAAAACTAAGCATAAGTAAAACCATTATTTTTGTTGTTTTTGGCGTACTAGCATTGTATTACATCTTCCAGTGTCTCGCTGACACATGTCTCGCATCGAACAAAATAAAGAGACACTTGCACGATCATAAATCTAGGCGACGCCGAATACACGCGCATGAGAATTGAGAGTACAAAAATACAAATAGGGAACTAGATTTACCATAATAATGCATGTAGATTACAGAGTTGCTTTCTTAGACATGAAGGTACGTAAATATAGATAGGCACGAACCCATGAACGGAATATTCTTGGGAAATGGAGTACAAATATGGGGGGAACAAGGAGTATAAATTTTAGAGGGAGACACATTCTATTTTGGTGAGAGTCCAACTTTATGGTACGGTGGATAAGGTATAGTTGTTTCTTTAGCACCATGTGAGGTCAGGCACATCGGATCAAGTCAACACTGGCAATGGCTAGCGCACAGAGTGGAGTGAAAACTGCAGCTTATGTGTGTTTGGTAAGGGCGTAAGGATTTCTTTTCTTTCTTTTATTAAAAAAAATATATATATGAGTGTGATGCATATTATTTGAGTCTTTAGGAATATTTGATATACTTCCTTATATAAAAGAAGCATGCCTCCCTCCTCATCTGGTTTGATCAGAGATACTTCCTACGGAGAGCCCCAGAGAAAATGTTCGCATTGTATGTTGATTTGTTCACGTGAGTTATTAAACATTTTAGCTAGCTATATCATCTTTTATTGATGTCTAGAATGTTTTAATTTTAAAAATAAGTATTTAAGTATTGTTTTATATAATTATTCAAATGGCGTCGTTAGTGAAGGGCGTATATTTTGACCCAAAAAAGAAAAGAAAAGAAGGGCGTATATAGGTTAAAAAAAAGAATGGATAAGGGCATTCATGTTATTGGCGACTTTATTAACACCTTCATTCCCTTCTTTAATTGCTTCTTACCAAACTTCTAATGGAAAAAACAAAATCATAGTTTCTTCCTACCCACCCAATACATTTTCTGCCCAAAAATCGTCTTTTCATAGAAAGCAATATTTGCCCGTCCTCCTTTCCAACTCCTTCTTTCATAAAAAATAATTCATTCCTGCCAAACATGACCTCATCCCCCCCTCCTCATCTGAAATTAAATAGAATCAGCTTAAATAAAATAAATAAAAAATGGGACTCTCTCATTAATACATCTCTAGGTTATAATGGAAATACGGACCTTATTTTTATTTAATTTTTCAAATTAATAAATAATGATCTAAAATTTCAAAAGCAATCACAAAAACATTTAAAATAGTCAATACAAATATAGAACAATACATTATAAACAATTTACATAATTAACATTAAGCATCAGCTCATTAAGTAATAAATTTTATAACCTTTTTATACAGATATAATATTTGATAGAAAAAAACTATCTCTTAATAAATTAGAAGTGTATCTATCTAATTTCTGTTAAAGTTAAAGTTCAGAGACCATGTTTTTCTAAAACACTTTTTTCTGTAATAAATATTGTTTTGTATTTTGTTTTAATTGTTAAAGTTTTTTTATAAATATAGTATGCTTGTATTTTTTTAATATTTTATGTTTAGCTATATAACATGAAAATTGAAATGTCCACAAAAAAAAAAAATTTCAAATATAATAACATGTTATTTATATGAAAAATAAAAAATAAACAAAAGTGACAAGAAAGGCGGGTTAGCCCATCACAACTTGTGGGTTATGTAGTGCTCATATTTCTTTATAGTGGGATGGTGGGCTGACCGCAGATTCCAACCCATATTTCTGATTTTATTCAAAGTACTCATATTTTCTTCATTACAAGACTTCTCTCTCACACTATCTCGGCCATAATTAAGTTATTTTGATTATATAAATATGAATACATGAATAATCTCTATGGTCTTAGACGAGAGAGCGTAAATTTATTGTGGAAAAAAATATAATTGGAATTTGGAATAATTGTAATCGTAGGTGGAGTGTAGAAAATATAACAAGGACGGTGAGTCGGAAATACAGATGGCAGGAGAGGGAGAGGCGTGAAAGAGGGGTCGGTGACAGGGTTTGGTCAAGGAAACGAGGACCAATCCCTCCATAAGAAAAGTGCAATCATTATGATCAAAGCTGTCCAGACAAATAATGGAATTGGTGCTGATGCTGTTGCGCCCACAAGCCCTGTATTTTATTTTCTATTTTCAAGCCACTGAGCCTAATAAACCGTTATACTAAATTAGTTATATGGCCTTTCATTTTAGAATGGTCAATTGATGATTATAATTACATCTTTCTTCCCACGTGTTTTAATTTTTAACTAATAATTATTTGAGAAAATTAAGAAAAAAAATCCTCATCTAAAATTTTATTAGTGAGAAGTACACAAGTTACATTACCGAGTTCTATATATACAAAATTTATAAATTATTAATACTTTTTGTGTATGAAAATTTGTGGAGTACCAATAAACTTTTAAATGGAGGGTTTTTTCCTCTAATTATTTTTACATTTAGTATATTTTGCATGAATCAAAAGTTTTTTTTAGCTACAAAGTCTCGAGTAATAAACATAATTATTAAAAAGTCTTTATGATAATAGAATATCCTACCATGATAAATTTCAGAATAAAGAATAATAACAGTTTACTTATTATTAAAATTTAATGATAATTATTTTCTTTTTTCTGAACTTTATAATTCTGCCTGCCATATAACCTTAGCCAACACAACAATTTTGAAAATAGTGAGAATAAATAAAAAGAGGAACAGGTTTCAGGATCCCACATGGAGATATAGCTTTGTGATCACATCCATGTCGGGAATCTTCATCTTAATTCCACTGTCTCTGACTATATGGCACCTTCTCCTCTCCTCTGCCACGCCCAACCCACATGCATATCCTCTCCTTCCATCCATTTTACTTCCACCAATCTCTTGTTTTAAAACACACAATATATATACGCTCCTCCGGTTTTAAATATAAAGCTCTTATACAAGTGTGTATAAGGGTCTTATATTTTGAACCGGAGAAGTATATATTTATACTATCTCCGATATTTTTAATATAAGAGCTAGTTGACTAATTTGAATAGATTAAAAAAACTAGTTAAGTTAGTTATTTGTAATAAATAGGTATTATCTTTCCTAAAATATCCTTACTAATCAAATGTATTAGTCAGAACTACCATTATTACAATGACTATATTGAAAAAAAAAAGGATAAATATAAGAAACAAAGTTGATTTGTGTCTTATATTTATAATAAAAATAAAAGTCAAACGAGCTCTTATATTAAGGATCGGATGTAACATATCGCTTGTAGCACACCAAAATTTATCTATTCATCATATTTCAGAAAAATTATTACTCATCTGGTTCTTAATAGAAGACCTATTTAACTAATTTGATTAGATTAAGAAAGTTAGATAAGTTAGTTAATTATAAGAAATATGACATGTTTTTCCTAAAACACTATAATCATCTTCTTTAATATCATTCCTCCTTTGCTTACTTGATTATGGTTAGAGGAGTATTCATAGCGATAATTTATAAAAAATTAATAAATATGATAAATAAGTTTTATATTTATGACCAAAATTAACTTAACAATTAGGTCTTATATTAAGCATAAGAGAAGTATATTTTCAAAGCATGTTCCTTCAAAAAGTGGCAAAAAGAAGCATACATAATAAATATCTGTACGTTCCCAGTATAGGTGTGATGAAGGAAAACCACAGTGAAGGCGTGCAATTTTATTTGAAAGATTAGGGGAGTTTTGTGGGTTGCAAATAATTGAGCGTAAGAAAAGTGTGGGGAAAGTCTAATGGGGCATGTGATCGAATAATGCCCAACAGAGGAGACTCTCCAGCAAATGATGGTACCGTTTTGTTCCCGCGTAGTGGAACCCCTTCATCAGAGTTCTACCACCCACCCTCCGATCCCTATCTGCATGCGCTTCGTTTTTTAATGCCTTTTTCCTCTTCTGGGTTTCATCATCCTGGTGAATCACACCACCACTTAACTTATTTCTGTTCATTCAATTACTTCTTGATTATTGCGCTTTATCTCTATATTCTTACACTTAATCTGGTTAGGTATACATAAAGTAACACTTGATTTGCCGGAGAAAAAACAAAAGGCAATTCATTCAGTAACCTCGAATGATAGCAATATCGGAATATTTATGTGTGTGTGTGTGTGTCGGCGTCCTCCAACCACCATGATAAATTGGAATAATGGCTTCTGAATACTTCATAATTTTTTCGCAGCGTAACTACTCGAGCACACTTTAATATTTAAGTTTATATATAATTGCTTATGAACTGTATCCGTCACGGATTATAATTAATTTGGAGAACAATTCATAGCCAGCTGCATATCATCACTCGCTAAACTATTCCTCCCAACATGCATAAAAGACAGTACCTTCATATCGGAGTGGGTCGTTGATAATAATATCACGAAGAGTATAAATATGGACTAGTCAGCTCAAAATCATACAGGGCAACAATTTCAGGAAAATGTAACATATGGTATAATTTTAGAATAGACATAAACTTCTTTCAGAGAGACAAGAATGGTGAGGTCGAGAGTTCAGGTTACAAGTAGTGCCAACGTGCGTATGCATCACCGCTGTTGCGATGATAGTGGAGATAGATGTAAAAGTCATTTGAGGGTATAAACTAGCTTCTAGGACATGAATTATTAGGCCCTTGTGTTGATCTGTCGCATAAGAATAAAAAGGAAAAGCGAGATATAATGTCCCGCGCATATATATACGTGTGTGTGTAAAGCAAACCTTTTTGTCAAACAAAGTCACTGTATATGTGTGTCTGAAGAGAAGAGAGGAGTAAGAGAGAATGGCCGACACGGACTTTGGGGAAGCTAAGGCTGGCTAAGCCCTCCCCTGCAGTCGGATGGACTCGCACCTGGCGACGGAGTCAACAGCCAACCCAGTGGTCCATCACCCATTAAAAGCTCAACGTGTGTCAGGTCGTGAACCGTGGTTCGTTCGATGTCAATTAATTGATCAACAAGTAAATTGCTGTTAAACTTCTCCGGTGACTGACTCTGTTAATTCATTTATTAATTTCGTGGAAGCTCCTCCGTGATACATGTGCATGGACCCGATGAAAGGGTGGGTGAATAATGAGGAAGGGCCAAGTTTCCAGAAGTAAGGGTGAAAATGAGGATGGATATTGGAGCAACTTTTTCCCAGGAATGCTAAAACCCAAACCCCCAAGAGGAGGGAATTGTCAAATTGGTGTTCGATTTGATGATTGACTGGCTTCAGAATTCTAAGCCTACGGTGGCAGGTAGTGGTGGAGGAGGAGGCCGGTTTTTAGATTAGGTACTGAAAAAAGAGTGGTGGGGCAACGAGTGAACATAGCTTTTAGATGAAAAGACTTGAGATTGGGACACATGTAGTACTGTAAGTGGCAAATATGTTCAAAGTCGAGTGCCTTGTGTCCTCTGCGACTGAGTCATGCTTGCTATTTCCGGCTCTGTGGTCCCCATATCCACTTCCTTCCCCTGTTTCATAATGCCCACTTCCGGTTGCTGCCAATTTCTGCTCCTCTTTTATATTATTTTATATTTTCCCTATTGAATTTATAGTTTTATAAAATCCGTCATCAAAATCAATATTTTAAATTTTATTAAGAAAATATATACGAAAGTTTTTTTCATCAGCATATGCTTTATAAATATTTACTGTTAAAGTAAATATTTTGGGTGCCAATTTAACAGAAAGATGGCAGTGCTTTTTTTGTTATATTAAAAAAGCGTGCGTTTTTGTTTACAATAGAGAAAAGCATAATGCATGATTAGACGTGACTAAATATCGAAAAGCCCGACAAAAAACTGAGTCGTAATAATTTTAAGTGAGATTTTTTCCACATATTATGACTTCCTTAAATTTTAGACGGCTTAAAATTTTTTTTTTTGCTTTGTGAGGTGAAATTTTTTTTAATATATTTATCTTATATATTGTAAAATTACTCCTATGCTCCATTGAGAGACACGTGTCTTACATTTAAATTTAGAAGTAGTGCTATATACCCATTAATAATGAGATATTTTTAGTTACCCCCTGGTACATTGGTAATAATTTAAAAGTTCTCCTTACTACTCATCTTTTTAACCATTTTTAGCAATAATCTTTTTCAGATTTGAACTTTATAGAGATTAGTTTATGAAAGCCCGTAAATATTGTTCTTCAATATCGGTGATGATTTTTCCTATGATAACTACATATATGTGTCTTGTAGCATTATAACATAGCTAAGTATGGTAAAACTCTTAAAGCCAAAGTAGCCAAAATGCTTGCCAATTCAGTTCATACTAATTCCATACACTGCTCGCCTGTTGATGTTTCGAGTGCCCTAATTATCCCTAATCCTGGTTTCTAAATACTACCTCAAATCCTTAATATAAGAACTCATCTGATTTTTATTTTGGTCCTAAATATAATACATCAATCCATTTTGTCTCTCATATTTATTTATTTATTTTACAAGGTAGTTCTTATAATAATAGTAGTTCTGGTCAATACATTTAATTAGCAAGAATATTTTAGAAAAAAAACATATATTTATTACAAATAACTAATTTAACTAGTTTCCTCAATCTGCTCAAATTAGTCAACTGAGTCTTATATAAATGATGGGAGGTAGTACCTTTTAATATAATTTACTAATGACTGTTAACCCCCCGATTCTCATATCTAATTATCGTATAACATATCCTAGTTTTATATTTAATTATTACGGTCCAGCCGAACGAAATTTCGTACAATAAGATCCTCCTCTGGAAGATGCTCATCGTTTTACAATTGGAAGTTCAAATATTTGATATGAGTTCGTTTTGAATCAAAACTAAGACCACCTCAAAATGGTTGGTTTTACGTAATTCAAGACTCGTTAGTTCGAGATTATGATATTTAATTTTTATAACTGAGTCAAGTATTTATCATTATCTCATGACTTGTTTTCTTCGAACAACCACCCTTAACAACTTAACTAATTTGTATTTCTTTTCATATCAATTTTAGTAATTTGTTATTTATGATCTAAGGATAACGTGACTTTCTGTAAATTTTACATGAAGTATTAGTTAAAACTTTTTCTTACATCATATAAGCAGAATAACTAACTCGCACTTTAATTTCCGATAGGCGTGGGGAGTAAATTTTAGTGAGTTTGATTTTATAATATGGTTTGAATTGAATTAAATATATCTTTTCACATATTTTTATTAGGTACATGTAATATTAAACTAATATACTAGCTAGTATGTTGATACGGATGATTATTTACGTGGACGTGCCAAATTAACCGTAGCCCGTGTATGTCGTTTTCAGTGGAGGCCACAACGTGAGAAGTATGATCTGAAGGAATTGGAGGAGCAGTGTCAATTCATGAAATGAAGCCCTTGACTTTGAGCGAGTCAATCTAATGTAATTTATTAATTAATGCAACTTTAACACAACTATTAACAAGTGATTTTAGTTTTTTCAGGGCACTCTGTGTTTATCCTGTAATATCTTCAAGTGCCCCTGTTCATATATAGGCATGACGATGCTTAGATGTTCACGTGTGTTTAAAATTTTGGTAAGATGTGCTAAGTACTGAAACACTTTAAAAATTACACTTCCTCTCATTAAGTATATATTATTAGTACTATTTGAAAATTATAACCTATTATCATTAATAGCGTAGTTAAAAATAAATTTTTTGACAATTAAAACTAAAACAGACAGCATGGAAAATTTTAATAATAACAGTAATGATAATATTATTACTATTAGAAATTAGTAGTGTATTATTTTTTCTTAATGTATTGGGAGATTTTTTTTTTGGCCAGCGTATCTGGAGAACTTGAATATTAAATTTCCATCTACGCCAATCCGGTTCTATGATTATGGGAGCTTAAAGTGGTTATTGATGTGTCTTTTTGTTATAATGAGGATTGATGTAGCTAGTACGGGCTAGTAGCACATTGAGGTGGGAGAAAAACTTGGTGCGACTCACATGCCGCTCCAGGTCCCAAAAAAAAAAAAATCTCATGCGGTGTAATGATTGTGAAGTTTGTGATTTTGGGAAGCATTACAAGTTGTTCTGGAAAGCATTTCTTTACGGATTGGAATAAATTCTTTCACATATTTATTTTATATATTATAAAAATATTTTTAAAACTATAATTTTGATTTTATTTGTCCTTCAGTGAGATTAATTATAAAAAAATACTCGACAACTTTCAAAAAATACTTCTAAGAAGTATTTTTTTATAAAATAAGACAAATTTTTTTACATATTTATTTTGTTAATCATAAAATCACTTTTAAAATTATGATTTGGTTTTTATTCAAACACCTCTTAATTATAATAGGCCATTTTTTTTTACTAATTGAATTTGAAAAACGTTAAGGGAAACGAGAGGGCAGTTTTTGATGTGACAATGGTGCTTGTACCCGATTATGAAAGAGTGCACCTCTTATCATATTTATCCCCTTTTGGGTTACTGACTGCTATTGTATGTGATTGAGTGTATAAATTTTAATCGGGAATTGGATATTTTATTGTAAAAAAGTAATAATCTTAAAAATTCAAATTTTATTTTGCGATATTATAAAAAATTAGCTCTGCATGTGTTTCTTGAGATGGTGTTACCCTCCCGCGTTTTGACTGAATAAGCGCACACGCCCCACTCATCTCACCTCATAACATCAAACCACATTTTATAAGCCCAAAAATTATTGTTTTTATCTCTGCATTTCCATCTTATCTAATTTGATGTCTCTTAACAATATAGTATATATATAATTAATTCACATATATATATATATCAGTATGCGGAAGCATGCATGAACATATATACCGATCATTAAATAAATAAGTAGTTGGGCTAATAAATAATAACATAAACCTCGGATCTGAAACAGTGAAACTACAGTAATCTCAAGGAGGACCGCACGATCACTGTTTTTTGTTATAGTAAATAAATAAACTTGAAATGCAACTTCTTCAAACCTTGAAGATCGAGTGGAGGCCAGAAGACATTGTCCATCCATGCCGACTTTCCCAAAAAGGTTCCCCTATCCTCATGTTCTGATATTATTTTTTTTTTGTGAAATTTGAAAAACACGAGCGGAAAAAAACAAAAAGCAGCAAGAGGAAAAAATGTGTATGAACGAACTCACTCATACGCACACGTACGTACCCCTACTTTTTTTTTTTAATGGTATGGAATTTTGGAATAAAGAATTATAAAAAAAAAAAAGCTTTGCAAAATGCCATATATAAGTATTGATATATATATTAGCTTTGTAAGATAATCCTTTGTTTTTTTTTGGAAATAGAAAAACAAAGGAAACGAAGAAATATAATGGTAGCCAGTGGTGTGTTGGTTGTATATATATCATGAATCGATAGACCAAAAAGTACGTGGGATGGAAGTTAATAGGAAATTACAAAAAGAGATATGGAGAAAGAGATGAAATGCATCATCATATGGTTAGAGAAAATAGAGAAAGATATTGAAAGGAAGAAGAGAAAGCACAAAGAAAGAAAGAAAGAAGCCAAACTTGAACAAAATGAAGGGAGCTAGCTTCTCTCATTGGTCAAAAAAAAAGAATTCAGTTTGGATATATGTTCATATTCAAATTGTGGGGTCTCTGCCTCTCGCTTCCTATATCCTCCTTCACACTCACATGAATCCATCCCATCCCCGCCTATAAATATTCAGCCCTAGCAAGCCCTTCTTTTCACCACCTCACCCTTCTCTCTCTTACACCAGTCTGATATATAATTTCACCCATTAGTATTTGCCTGCGCAGATATAGAAGGCATGAAAATGGAGTCTAGGAAAGCTAGCCAAGAGTGTCACGGCCAAGACTCTCCTTATTTTGTGGGTTGGCAGGAGTACGAGAAGAATCCTTATCACCCCCTTGCAAATCCTTCCGGAATCATCCAGATGGGACTCGCAGAGAATCAGGTTTCCTCATTTTTTCATCAACATAAACACCTACGCCTATTCTGCTTTCCCATTACCGCACAAATGCAATGCCCATTTTTTCTCTGCATAGGAAAAAGGAACCCAAACTGCTGCCCATTTTTTGGGGGCGCATATGTAAAGGACGTGGCAGAATATTGTGGACATTCTTAGAAACCTGACAATACTTTGTTTGAAGTGATCCCGCAAGCACTATATCTGTTTGTGCGTGTGTCTGTGTGTGTCTGTGTGCTTTCTTTTACCTAACGAATAATGAATGAAATTGAAACCTGCGTACGTGTATTTGTAGCCCCCCAATCTGACATGTTTGTGTAATGATGGATCAGCTGTCATTCGACATTGTTGAGGCATGGCTGGAGAGAAACCCAGACATATTGGGGCTCAAGAAAGATGGATTATCGGTGTTCAGAGAACTCGCTCTCTTCCAGGATTATCATGGCTTGCCCTCTTTCAAAGAAGTAAGCTATTTTCCTGCTTCTCGCCCACTGTTAATACTAGTACTGATCATACACACAAAATATAATTGGGAGTTGTCCATACAAATTATAATTTTGTCATGTTTTGGTTAGTCATCACGGTGTGTGCGTATACAGCTCAGAACTCGCCATGATATGAATTTGCTCACATATACTACAACCAAACACGTCTTTATCTGAAACACGTCAGTTGACAAGCGTCACACGTGACCCGCGACCGGACAGGTTAACGAAGTTACTGTTACGTAAGGAGGCGACGCGGGGTAGTTCTTAATAAAGAAGTTAATGATGGTGATACAATATTTACTGTCGATAATTTTTTGTCAGAAGTTTAGAATTATTCTCAATTTTATCTGAAATATTTATTTTATATGTTAATTAATTTCTTCTCACTGCATGCATGTCAACCAACAGGTATAATAACTGACGCGGTTTTAATTTTTCTATCTCTGTTCTCTAACTTATTGTGGATCAAATAGGCTCCTCCCCTCTACGCATAAAACTAAAAGTAGAAATATCCTGATTCGTTTAGACTTCAAATAAACTTGACCTACTCGCATGCAGCACGCACCATCAATCTGTTCTGATTTATTGGGTTCATATTAAAAAAATTGAAGCAAGACAAACATTCTTAAAAAAAATGGACAGAAGCCTTAAAGTCATGGAATAGAAAAGTGCTTTTTTGCCAGGGTTCTTTTCCCATTTCTAATCATCAGTATGTGGAAGCAGGCGCTGGTGAACTTCATGGCAAAAATAAGAGGGAACAGAGTAAACTTCTCCTCGGACAGACTCGTTCTCACCGCGGGGGCTACATCCGCCAATGAGATTCTCATGTTCTGCCTTGCTGATCCAGGCGAAGCTTTCCTTCTTCCCACTCCCTACTACCCTGCGTACGTTTCTCTTCGGACTAATGGGTTAATTATTTGATTATTACTTCAAAAAGGACCATTAATTCATTAACCTATGTGTGTTTTTCAGATTTGATAGAGATCTTAAGTGGAGGACTGGGGTCGAAATAGTTCCCATACATTGCTCCAGCTCAAATGGCTTCAGAATAACTCCCTCTGCTCTTGAACAGGCCTATCAACAAGCCCGATCACTGAATCTAAACGTCAAAGGGGTCTTGGTGACTAACCCCTCCAACCCTCTGGGCATATCCCTGAGCAAAACTGAGCTGAACCTTCTCCTGGATTTCGCCATTGAGAAGAAGATTCATATCATAAGTGACGAAATTTATTCAGGCACAGTCTTCGACTCGCCCACATTCGTAAGCATCATGGAAGTAGCAAACGAAAAGACCATCCATGACGCTGGGCTGTGGAGCCGCATTCACGTTGTTTACAGCCTGTCGAAGGACCTTGGCTTGCCCGGATTTCGAGTAGGCATGATCTACTCAAATAGCCACGTGGTGGTGGATGCAGCCACAAAGATGTCAAGCTTCGGACTGGTGTCTTCTCAAACTCAGTATTTGCTGGCGAACTTACTCTCCGACGACAATTTCACGGAAGAATACATGAAGGAGACTCAGGGGAGACTGAAAAAGCGAAGGGAAATGCTGGTTTCGGGGTTGAGAAAAGCAGGGATTAGGTGTCTGAAGAGCAACGCTGGGCTGTTCTGCTGGGTGGACATGAGGCATATGTTAAGGTCAGACAGTTTTGAAGCAGAGAAGGAGCTCTGGAAGAGGATTCTCATGGTGGTTGGCCTGAACATATCTCCGGGATCATCATGCCACTGCTCTGAACCGGGTTGGTTCAGGGTCTGCTTCGCCGACATGTCGGAGAACACTTTGCAAGTTGCAATGCGACGATTGAAGGTGTTTGTTGACTCAACCGGGTCTGCTTCTGGTGGTAGAATCAGTAATTCTGAGATGTCATCACTTGGCAGGTGGGCTTCCCAGTTATCACCGTCCTGTGACTGGGAAGCTGACACTTATTTCTGAATTCTGACTTTGTTGTTGTGGAAACAAAAAAGCGTGAAGCTTGTTGCCCACTAACAAATTTGCGGCTTGCTTCATTGCTCCTGTGTAAGGGTTGTGATCCTTAGGTATGGATAGGATTTATGATCGTTCCATATATCATAACGAGATTAAAATGAAGACCTTCGGTGGATTTAGGAATAACGAGATCCTTAAAGATAATTGACTAATTTTAATCTTTAAAATCATTTACCGTATATTTTACGTAAGTTCAATTATGAACAATTTATCGCCTGAAAACATATATGGACATGCCTAAAAGCATATTCAGGGGTAGACACAATTGAATTGGACTCCACAAATGACGCTCCCGGTACCTATGCAGCTCCAGCCGCTCCTCACGGTAGCTGTGCTTTGTTCTCCCTCAGATTCCACAAACTTTCCCCATCTTTATAAATCACAATCAGCTCTCGCAAAATAGCCTAAAAAATTAATAGGCCACTGGAGTCCTTCCATCCCGTCATTCCAAATCAAATCTAAGTGGCAAGTGAACGATTTGATCGCACAATGAATTAACATGTACTTTTCAATGTCTGTAAATGAGAATTTTTTTGACATCAAATTTCGAATTTATTTAACCTCTTTATTTCTTAAATTGGAGTGAATTCAACTGTGAGCATAGCCCAATAAAGTGCGGCACACTATAAGCCCCAACGCTGACATCAGTGAATAAAACAGAGGAAGATGTCATTTCGAACGTTGAAAGAGCTAAATCGCAGCATTAGGATCCCCGCCGCTATGAACTCTGCAGCTTCTCTTGTTAGATTATTAACAAATACAGTGGGCTAATTTCCAAAGTTCACATCGCCTGACCCCACCCTCCAACCCTGCAAAAACCTTTGCATCGTTATCTTTCATCAGTCCGCTCAACCTCTACGTTAAACGTAACATCAACGCTAGGGCAAGAGAAGAATAATGTTGATTTCCTTGAGCATATACCGTGTACAAACATTCCCCAGCCTGAACAAGCGGGGCAGGCAGTCGAAGTGGTTAATCCCCGGCCCCCGGGGGGGGGGGGGTTGAAATTCTGAGTTAGTATAAGGCAGCGCAGCTAAAAGCCTAAAACAGGGTAAGATATAATGGAAAACATAGTTTGCATTTGCATCATGGTGGTGCTAGCACAGGATGTAATCTATACAAAGGTGAACCCAAAAATTGAACTTTTCTATCTATATCCTATCATGCGATTCATGAAGCCTCCAAACCGGAGGAGGAAAAACTACGCTCGTCTTGATTCTTTGACTCTTCTCTCGAACTTTTCCAATACCACAGTGCCTGCATCAGGCCACCATTTGCTACATGCAAAAGAAAAACCCGAGCTTGTATTCCGAACCATGCAGAGATGATCTTCACAAACACAAAAAAGCAATACATCCCCAAAACTTGTTGATTCAAGCCTTTATCCTGTCAAGGAACAAGCCATAGAAAACACAATAAAAAAAATCTATTGTAACAGGTAAAGAAACTGAACAATAATTATGAAACTTAACAATATCAAAAAGATTAAAGATATACCTCCGAGATATGAAACAATTCTTGCGATGTCTCCTTCAAAAAGTCAGCCGTCAGGCAGCCAACCAGGAGGCCTATGGGAATCACTAGCTCACGATTTATATATAATGTGTATGCAATATCTGACATAGAGCTAAAAACAAAAAATAAAACAAGGAACCACTTCAACGCCTCTCTTGCAAGAGAAATCAACCTATCTACAAGTTTATGCTCCGCTTTACCCCAAGGAAATTCCTGAACTGAGATTGGCAACATTTCTCTAAGCTTCTCCTTCATGTTTCCAATCTGCAACTTAACCTCATCAGGCTCATTATGGTCTGCCATTGAGATCTTCATTATACAAGTTCTGGCATGGAGCGTTTGCTGGGGAAGCTGTATTGCTGAGCACCTTGGGAGTTGACATGGTTGCCCAAGAAACAACTTAATCTATTCAAAGCACAAAACGATATTGCTAAGAAAGAATGAAATGTAGGATTATCTCAATTTGACATTACGCCAGCGTCATTTTGGTTGACGGTTCACATTGCCTCATATCTAAGTATGGAAATTACTGAACTTAAGTGAAATCCAGTAATTAAACGAAGTTTCAAGGGAAGAAACCAATGACATTGAAGTTCCGGAGACGTTAAATCTAAGTTCCCTATCTTTTCACCTTCAGGAGAAGATGCTTTGCGCACTTCATATTAGTGAAAGAAAAAGGGCATAAACGATGCAAACTTCTGGAGAAAGAATAAGAGATAGGAATTTGCAAGCATACCCGAAACTTTGGAGTTGAAGAAATCGGAAGCGCAGGCAGAAGCGCCATTGACACGAAGGCTTCAATACTAGACTCACGACTGGCAATATCCTCAACCTCTCACCGATCCCCGAACTGACCGTGCTTCCTTTCTCTAGGGTTTAGCAGACAGACAGTGGTGGGCCCGATAAATGGGCCTGTACTTTCTCTGGACAGCATTTTCAGCCCAATATAAAATAGGCCCCTTTGCTTTGGGATTTTTTTTTTAAATCATGAATGGATCGAGGGAGACGCTGCCTTTTCCCCCCCATTTTGTCAAAGGAGAGACATCGCATTGGGGAAAGGAACATGGTGTTGTGCCCAAAAAAAAAAAAAAAGAATAATGGTGACCAACAAAAAGCTTAGCACAGTTGGTAGATGACTAAGTCCCTTGAATATGATGTTTTCGGTTCAGACCAGACCATGTGCATAGAAAAAACTTTGTTCAGAGATGCAAAATTCATTTTGATGATCTCTATATCTCGAGAAGATTAATCTATAGTTATCTAGTTTCTGCCAAAAAAAAAACGAGAAGAAGAATAACGGTGGGAATATTAGAATGGGTGCTGTGGGGTCATCAATTTTGAAGCAGATAAGAATTAAAACAAATTAGTGAGGCGATGTGTGAAGAATATTTGATGTTTGTGAGTGTCATAATCAGCTCATAAACAAATAACGCTATTGCAATTAACTAATTAATGCATAGGGATTTGGTTAGGATCTGCGGGTAGAGAGGGATTATTATTATAACTGCAAAAACAACACAAGTCGTCGTTTGGCTATTGTCAGGATTAAGGCGTGCCCTGGCTATGGGACCTTCAATCACGGACATGCTTTGGTTCTTATTATCAATATTATCCCCGTCGACATTCATTTGACAATTGACAGAATTATATAAATTGTTAAGTTTCAAGTATCTTGGTTCTACCTTGCAGGATTCTTCTCTTGCGTTTTTTTGTGTGTTAGGGATATTCCCTTGCACTTTACAGGGCGATATTAAGCTTCCATGTCCTCTCATCTGGCGTGCTAATTATTAAATTCTGTGACGCTGCTTTTTTAATTAATTAAAAGTACCGTTTCCAATGGCCCTAGCTTCTGGGGAACCTCATCAACACTGACCCATGTTCTTTAAAATGCCTTGCTTCATGAACACACACCCAGTTTAGTGTTTCTTGAGATTAAAGCGAATATGTCTGGCTTTTGTTACAAACCCGAAAATAAAATATCAGCAGATTTGAATAAAAGATACTGAAATCCTTGGCGCAGTTATTATATGTAATTAAAAGATTTTCAAAAGAATAAGCTAATGGGCCCTAAGTTTGAAACTGTCATCACACACACACACACCTGCTACAATTTCAATCTGTGTCAAGTGTCAACCATTTCTAACGGATCATGACCATGGCTTATACCACGGAATCCACAGTCAACAAATATGCACATCTAAAACAGTGGTACAACTGTAATCAACTACTCTATACAATGCAAGACATTCACTTCTTTGACCGTTTGAGCAAATTAACGAAGTAAGAATTGGGAGGTCTATATGCGGCCGGATGTGATGAATGATGATGTAAAAATTAGAGCTAAAGCATCCCTATAATTAATTAATTAATTCTTCTTGTCTTCGATTTTCACACTATCTACAGACTAACTAGACGGCCAGATCAGGCTTTCCTAGTCATACATAGGACGGCTAGTGACAAGAAACGATATATACTTCGACAATTAACACTCCTGTTGATTTCAATGAAACGGCTTATACAAGCAATCCGCCAGCACGCAACTTCAAGGTACCTGTGACGATGAGGCAAGCATTTTTCAAACAGTTGGTTTTCAGTCAATATCACAGACGAAAAGAAGGCGTTTGTGGTGCACAAAGTATGGTTGTTTAATTACTATCCTTTGACCTTTAACCAATTACAACGCACTGAACTTACATGCATCCTTCCGTCCTTGAACAAAGCAAAAAAAAAAAATCATCAGATGATGGATATTTCGATCGTTGAATCGTCTGCAGATGTGGATATACCAGTTCTGGGTCAAAATATTAGGCATGCATCTTAACAACAAAGTTGATTAAGTCTCGGATACATCCAATGCATGATAAGTCCAGCTGTTGAATTGTTTCAAGAAAAAGTGGACCAGAGTCCTCTTATCTTCTTAGTCAGCACAATCAATTTCGTAGACTTAAAGAATATGCATAAATAGGATTCGAATCCAATGCGAAATAGTGCAATATATTTAAAACAAGTATAGTTCCATGTTGGTCATGTTATTCGGCTGGTAAAATATTTACTGAACATGTGCAATAATTACTTTAGAACTTATTTTATGGAGAGCGTACAATGAAGGATTACTTCTTTAAACAAGCAGAGACTTAGAATATCCCTTAATTACAAATATCAACTAATAATAAATTCCTCGATTTGGCCACATTTGTGAATTGTGATCGCTGTTGTCAAATCATGAGTTGACTTTTTGAATTTGATGTTTTTACGTTTTTAACTAATAAAATCGTGTTGATTCGCTCTTAAACTCGTGATATCTGTAAACTCGGTTAAACTTACGAGTTCATTTACTGAGTTTATTGTTTTTAAATTTTTAGCTTACAAAATCGTGTCAACTTGCTTTTAAACTCGTACTAAGTTTTGTAATTTAGGGTGTGTTTGGGTGACACCCCAAACCATGGTTTGGGGAATAAATCACCCAAACACCCCTCCAAAAACCAAAACCATGGTTTTGGGTCAAAACCATGGTTTTGAAAAAAGCAAAATTTTTTTGCTTTTGGAGAAAAAAGGGAGAGTGTGAGGGTTTATATGATATGTATCTTGTTATTTTTTTTATAAACATATTTTTTTATAAGTATAGTTAATCTTATATTTTATAAATATATATACACATTAATTATTTATTAATTATATTATCTTATGTATTATTAATTATGTTGGTAAAAAACATATTATTAACAATTTTATTCCTTCAAATTAAAATATATCATAAAATCTATTTTTTCTGTAATTATCATATTAACTTATGTCTTTTTTTTAGTAATTTGTATATATAAAAAGTGCTTCTGATAACAACTATCCAAACACTCTCACTTCTCAGAATCACTTTTTTACAAAATCTATTCTTCACAAAATCTATTTTCCCCAGAATCTATTCTCCAGAATCACTTTTCCAAACCACGGTTTGGTTTCATCCAAACACACCCTTAATTATGTTTAGTGACTTTATATATGAATTTTATAAAAAAAATTTTGTTAAATATGATAAATTCTAAATATTGATGGGTATAATTTCAATTATTTAAATTTAAAATATATTTAAATAAAATTATTCTCATTTTTTATATATTAATTATTTGATTATATACTTTTAATACTAGCTTATTAATAAAAGTAAACTCTTACAATTCGTAAAAAAAATAAATAAATTCTTACAAGTTCACGATCTGAATTTGCGATTTGAATTTATATCATTATCACGAGTTTGTTTAAACCTACGAGCTTGACAACCTTAGTTGTGATCATATGCATTCCAATTTTGCGAACAACCTTTAGCTTGGCAATCTCTTTGAACATTCCCTACATAGCTAGCAATTATCGCACGTTATTCACTGCATAACCATAAGTGGAGAGAAGAAAACACACTCTCATATATATATATATATATATATATATTTGTAATGTAATACTCGGGCTTTAGATCTCTCGTAGGTAATTGCGGTTTTCTGACCTCTAATCATAGTGAATGATGAGATTATGAAATGCATGAATCGATACTCTTTGACCTCGGGAGCATCAACGTTTTCACCGTTTGACAAAACCCTTTTAATAGGACTCAACTACATGATAATTAATATATAGGGCCTTTTCTCTGTACTGGAGAGAGAAGGGGAGGCATAGGGGCAAGTGGAATGGGAAAAATAAAGAAATAGCAGAAACAGTGAAACATAGGAGAGTCATAAATCTAATCCATGGTCCATCTGTGCATAGATAATGCAGCGCATTAATTAGCAGTCTAGCCATGAGTCTAGATTAAAAACGAAAAACAGAAACGGATCAAACGAGTCTAGACATTTAATGTAAAGATACTCTCCCGCCCCACAAAATCACAATATACCATGCAAATATATTACTAACTTCAGTTTTTAATATAAGATTTATCTAATTAATTTGAAAAGATTAAAAAATTAAATATAAATTACTTAATTATAGCATGTTTTATGATCTAACTAAAATATTTATATGAATCACTAGATTATATATTGATTTATGCATGAGCAAGTTATTATGGAGAAAAACGATAAATATAAATAATTTAATAATTTTTTTAAATTAGTTAACTAAGTTTTATATTAAAAACTGAAGAAAGCAAGGGTAATATGCGGAAAGTTTGAGAAATGACTTCTTCTATCAAAGGGTATCTTCAACATAAAATAATTCTTATTATGGAAAGCCTCATCTCCTAGAACAGTACATTCGCTCTACATGATGAAATGTTGTATATTTTGTCCCATATATAGTAAAGAAAAATCATGATTTAGAACGTAATTTCTCTACTCTCGCCTAACACTGCAAAACATTATGATGTTGATTCTTCAATTATCAATAGTCTGCAAACTAATTGTGCAAATACATGAAGCTGAACTTCAAGTCGAATGCGGGCCAAAGATCAAACCTTAAGTGCTATAGAGAGAGAGAGAGAGAGAGAGAGAGAGAGAGGAAACTCTTAGTGACAGATGGCCAAGTGTAAATTTATTTCAGTTTCCTCCTGACGACGAGTCACTGGTACATAAATAGAATAGAGATTGTGCCACACGCATAAATTCTACTTATCTAACTAGCTATGCACAGGAATCCATACTCAGAGGGTGGCGACAAGGGAGATAATAAGGCTTAAATTGAAATAAAATCTTCAAAATCTTCCCGTGCGCTATACAGAACTGCAAATTGTCATGGCTTCATTCTTATTTTCTCCAAGAGGAACATAGAAATTAAAGCTGACACACGAAGAGTCCCACGAATGCTTTTCCGACAGTACTCTTGCTTGCATTTAAGATATTACGCGTGAGAAAAATGAAGAAAACTTTTTTTAATCATTTTTCGAACAAAAACACATTGAATTTATACATTTTATAATTCATAAGTTTCAAGTTTTATTTGATTAAAGGTTGCAAATAGTTTTCATTGGACAAACATTATGACAAAAATTCGAGCAATCATCCCCACAAATCTACAGTAGTATCCGGTTTAGAATAGATGAGGCTACCCCTAGTACCCTCTCCTTTGAATTCCTATCCAGATCTTACCCACACAACACATGCCAGTAATTTCAATAATGGGCTTGTGATGAATGCTTCTCTTCAGTGACCCTTTCACTACAAGATGAACTGAATTAATTTCTGTTTGAAAACTCAGGCACTCATGCATTAATGCTGCTAATTAAAATTCTAGTCAGAACGCGAACAATGTTTCAATGCACTCAAAATTACAGACAAATACACGAGGTAGTCAGATAAACTTAAGTGTCAGTAAAGGAAACAATCATGGAACAGCTAGAGAGCAGACACATATGATGGCCAGCTATATGTACATATATATAGCCAGCTGAAGATATTCCTATATGAAGGAAACCAGCTGAAGCTTCCCTCTAGTTTGCTACGTACAAATGGCTAATCAAAGCAGTGAACAATGTACATGATACTAGTGGGCACCTGGATACCTCAACTCCTGAAAAGCAAATTGCTGATCAGTTGGTGGGATACATTCGTAATCGGAGGAAAGTAGAGGAGGACTAACTATGGTGTTGCTGTGACACGAGGCGGTAGGGTCTATCTTATCATCATGATTGATCAAGAATTCCAGCCCATCTAGGCTAGGGGGATAAGATACGGACATTATTTCCTCCTGTGCTTGGGTGAAAGTGCTGCTTCCTTGCACCAAGTTATTAAGTCCAGAGTGGTAATGGAGATGAGGGAATTGAAGTTGGTTATTGTTCATAGCGCCTGCGGAAGCAGAAGAAGAAACTTGATAAATTGGTGATTGTGCGGAGGGATGAGTGGCATCTGGTAAATGAAAATTGAACCCATCAGGCTGGTCAGAAAACACTCCTCCAAGCTTGATAAGCAGTTTTCTAATGGAATCTTGGTCGTTGAAACCTGGGACTTGGTCTGAGTAAGGCAAGGGTGGCAGCACTGGCATCATCTGGGGGTGAGGCCAATACGGTTGTTGTTGAGCCTGAACCTGAACACTACTGTTTTCTCCAAGGATCGATGAATTCCCAACAGTACTCTTATTCGCTCCCTGCTTATTCTTGCCCCTACAACGAGCCTGTTGTTCTTTGCGGTGCTTTCCCAGAAGCTTCTTCTTCAACCTTGTGTTCCAGTAGTTCTTTATATCGTTATCTGTTCGTCCCGGCAATTGAGCAGCAATCACCGACCACCTGCCGCCAGTTTACCCAACCAAACCGAACCAAAATCATTAGTGACTAGACAAGAGTAGGTAATACTATAGTTACAGTTGTGGGTTAGACATGGTCGAACCTGCTTCCAATGCTAACGTAGAGGCTGCATATGATGTTGTCCTCTTCTTCGGAGAAACCCCCGTGCTTGATATTGGGGCGAAGGTAGTTCAACCACCGTAGACGGCAACTCTTGCCGCATCTCTTTAGCCCTGATTCACAATAATCAAACAAATTCCAAGAATTTTCTTTCAAACATTTCTAGGATAGCTAAATAGAAAACCTAAAAAACTACTCGGTGTGTGTAATTAATTGATCAATACCGATCTTTTGTGGCAAAGCGATCCAGTTACCGCCGGTGCCGTGTTGTTCAATATAGGACTTGAGCTTCGCATCTTCTTCTGGGGACCAAGGGCCTCTCTTCACGTTCGCTTTGTCGCAGCAAGGAGCTCTCCCCATGTTGATGATGACTGAATGTACAGTGTTGCTCAGAGCTTGTTTGGACTTTGGAGCATACCTCTTCTCTCTTTTACAACCCCGAGTCAGAACAACAGGAGATTTAATAATAATAAAACTGGGAGCTGATAAACATGATTTTATACAACCCTATCTCGCTATTATTATACTCCTCCTGTCCTTATTATAAGACTCAATTTGACTTTTTATTTGGTTCTAATTATAAGACCCAATCCATTTTCTCTCTTATATTTATGCATTTTTTTCCAAGATAATCCTTCTAATAATGATAGTTTTAGCCAATATACTTAATTAGCAAGGATATTTTAGAAATAACAACACTTATTTATTATAAATAACCAACTTAACTTACTTCCTTAATCTCCTCAAATAAGTCAATTGGGTCTTATAATTAGGACCGGAGGAGTATATCGGAGGTGTGCTACACACAGCGGCTGTATGGCATTGAAAATTCTTGAAATTTAGCACTGCCAGAACAGAAGAATAAGCTTTGTTCTCTTGTCTTTCTCATGCCCGGAATCATGAAGTTATATTAAATACCTAGTTGATAGATATAAAAATAATTATTTTCTTAGATAAATTAATATATATAATACATTTTTTTGATTACTTAATCATTTATATATTCTTCAGCACAGACGAGTCGAATATCTAACGCCATTAATTAACCGCATTTAATTAGGACCAGTGCATTGCTCAACTCTAGCATATATTTAATTTGTTTTTACAATTGAGTTTTAAAAGCGTTTCCTAACAACTCAAACAGTGAATATCAATTATTATCTTAGATTTATTCTATTACATGAAGGGACCCAAACTAATGCATACAATATGGACACAGATCTAAGCACCTGTGTCAATAAACTTTTCAAACTACATTAAGTGATCCCTAACTTCTCCTGTATTCCTTTTTACAGCGTATCTCAATGATTTGTATTATTTCCATTCTCAATCATTTGAACTACAATCCCTAATTTACTGCACAATGATGAATGTAGATAGGCGATCAAGTGTATGTTGCTAACCCTAGTTGATCTACCCCTATCAGTACTCTCGCTTGGACTAACTCTGAAATAGTTGGCAAGGTGCTCATTGTTGGTGTCAATGCCTTAATTGGTAGGTCGTTTAAGTTTCTTCCTTTTTTTGAAATCATATCTTTTTGAAACTTCAAATCAATAATAGAGGTGAAATAGAAGAAACAAAAATCATGAGAAGAGTGATAATATGAAAATTAAATAAAGTGATCAACGCATTATTACGACAGTGGAAGGAGAATAAGACAAAGCATGTGGTCTCGGAAGTTGAGAGACAAAGAAAGATAATTTGATAATAAATTTTGTGGGGTCATTAATTTACCAATCAAACCATCCAAGTGGAAGAAAAACTCGCGATGTTGAAATTAAGAATCAACTGAGGTCAAATACATCTCATTGTACTCACTGGAAACATTTGGTCTCAATTGAAAAGGTTACAAAATTTCTAGAAGCAGGAAAAGGAGAAAGGCAGTGAGAAGTGGAAAATATGTGGGATATATTTTCCGTTTTGGTTGGTGAACAAACGACCAACAAGATAATTATTATTTCTGATTTTTAATATAAAAGCTAGTTAACTAATTTAAGTAAAATTAGTAAAATTAGTTATTTGTAATAAATAAGTTTTTTTTAAATATCCTTACTAATCATGTGCACTAACTAAAACTATCATTTGATGAAACCTTCAACATATGCAACTACTACAAGAAGTATTTTAAAAAAATGGATAAATATAAAAGATAAAGTAATTTGGAATCTTATATTTAGGATCAAATTAAATATCAAACTAATTCTAATATTAAGGATCTGATGATGTAGTATTAATAATTACTAGTGAGCCAGTGCTAATACTCTAGGTAAAAGCAGAACAATGAGTAATCAAATTTCACATCTGCTTCATAAAGGAGAGTTTCCAAGTCAAAGACAGGTTGAATCAAAAAGTCACTAGATGGTGTGCCAGAAAAGGGGAAATTTCGTTACCATACGTTAGAATTGGACACGATAGTGTTGCATCAGCGTCGTCATCTAGTTTGACCTTAAGAAGGCCTTTTGGCCCCTCCTTAGTGCTTCACAGACCTGATCTAGAGCACCAGCTAGCGTAGCCAATGTTATTTTTTATAATATGCTAAGTATATAACAACACAACGAACCCTACGATACCCCAGCTTTTTCACTTTACTGACTTCTCGTGTACATATTGAATCTTCACTCAGATTACGTACTTAATTTGTAATTCAAACTCAAAAGTCTTCATGATGAGTTCAACATCATGGGTTAAAAAGTTTTCCATTCTCACCACGAACCCAAAAAATAATGAATTGAGGATGCTTTCGCTTAGTTCACCTGCTGTCAGACTGATCTCACCTTTTTTCCCCGTATACAACCTTGCCTTGTGAAATTTTAGAGAGCAATGCTAATTAATTCTTGTTTTGAGGATCATATGCTTGTGCCTGTCGTAGCCCAAGTCATAATAACAATAATTTTAGTTTGACAACTAACTAGTAGCAGATTTTCCGTTCTCTAAATAGTAATGTTAATTTACCGCTGTGTCATATGAAATCTGTCACAAAATTGACGATATGTTTAAAGTCAATGAGGCGACTGTTAACTATTACCATCAACCTATTATTCAAATCAGGCCTAGCTGGAATCCCACTACACGGAGAACAAGCCCTATTTACCTTGTTTCTTCTTTCTGGGTTGGCCAGTTTATGTTTAACTTGGTTCAGTGATCTGAGTGTTGTGCTTGTGCCTGCTTCTCGACCACTAATTAATAACCATATTCTCAGACAAGTAACAGAAATGCAATCTCAAAAGATTTGTATCGAAAAGGAGGGAAAAAACGATTGAGTGAAAAGACATCGAGAATTCCCAAAAAAGAGCTTAGCCGAGGATAGAGGCAAGCAAACTGTATAACCCAATTCCCCAAATTCGAGATAAAATAATAAAGGGAAGGACAGATGAAGGTCTTGCTAGTAGGGCAGCGCAGTATATTACACGCATATAATTTCCAAGCATGATTTGACCTGCGTATTTGGAAAATCAATCATTGTTGATGATCTCATCTCTGAGTACAGCTGAATCCAACTTCATCTCTGGGTTTTATTATCTTTTACCCTGACCCAAAAAGTGTTCTTCGTCCATAACAACTGATAAAAAAGAACAGACATGAAAGAAAAGAGCTAGCCTGGAGTTATGTTTATGTTGGATGACAGTTTGTCATTGCGACTTTCTCTATGTGAGATATAAATTAAAAAACGCAGATCTGGAATGCTTTTTTATATGACTGGGTTATGCAAAATCCACAGCCAAAGGGGAAAACCACTGCTTTTCGGTAAAACTTGCTTGTCATCGTGAGAGTGACTGCATGGTAGGAATCCTTAGCGATAGAATAGGACACTGGAGATTATAAAATGTACAAAAAACTTGAGGGCATCAGTTAAATATTGATGGATGGATCCAATAGTCATGAAAGCTTGGGATTACACCAATTACTCGCCTTTCGTGGCCTTTGGAGTAGCTACGAGCCTATGACTATGGGGGCTAATAGTGGGTCCCATTTACTTTCCGTGGCTATCAGGGACCATCACAATTAAGTGTCAAAAAAGAAATATAATTATTAAAAAATCTCAACAACAACCTTAATAACTTGTAATGACAAATTTTAGAGTAGAAAATAATAATTTTGAAGATTTGTTTTGTAATTATTTTTCTTTTTTAGTACCCTATTATAATTCTCCCTAACTATTATGAAGTTTCTATCTAATTAGCTCGTTTATGCATATGATTGTGATCTACTGATCTTTTTTCCCTGTGAAAGTCTGAGTCATGATGGGATCTTGGTGCATAGAATCTGACCATAGACGGCTCATATTCAAATGGAACGTAACGAATGGCTCAGATGGGGAACACGACATGCATGAATTTGTGCTATATACGCACGGAATGAATATACCTGGTTCTTACGTTAACTTCTTATTTAATGCCCTGTATATTTTTATGATTAATTAGCAGACATACACTGTTTATTTCATATTAATTAAGAATTGATTGAAAAAAACCATTCATCAAATCAAAAGTGCACCTAGTTGTTTTTATTTATTTGATCTACTGGTTCACTATAGCTAGTATCGCTGACTAATCTAGCACATGGTCATATAGGTTCCGCAGCGTTCGTCTCTTTAGTCGTAGGGGTGAGCAACAAACCCATTACCCGCTAGCCCGCCCATAACCCATGAATTTTTTGCCCATTTAAGCCCGCCCAATTAGCCCAAATAAGAGATTATAAACGGGCGGGCTTAAATGGGCGGGGTAGCCCATTAAACGGGTTGGGCTATGGGCAAGGTATTGGGCTGCCCATACCCGCCCATTTAAGTTTTAAGTTTTTTAAAATATTTTTATTTTTCATTTAATCGATGATATTGTTTCTTATTCATATTTTATCAAACCTTCATACTTGTCTAAGTTTTTATTTTATCCTTTAGGTAAAAGTTGAAACTTTCAAAGTTTATGAGACTTTATGATTGGTGACTATTTTTATGATTTTATCAGACTTTAATTGTTTGCGAATCTAAGTGAGGTTGTGTGATTGAATATGGTTAATGTTATTTCATATTTGATTTGCTATTTGGCATGTAAAATTTATTGACAGCTTCATAAGGTTACATATATAAAATAATTATACTGAAAAAATTTAAAAAAATAAATGGGTTACCCCATAACCCGGTCAGCCCAAACGGGCTGCCCCGTAACCCATTTAATATGGGCTAAATGGGCTACTACCGGGTTATGGGTTAGCCCATGCCCATTTATGAATAAATGGGCGGGCTATGGGCTAACCTTCGGGTTAGCCCAGCCCGCCCATTACTCAGCCCTATTTAGTCGTCTATTTGAGTTTAAGCTAGCGCACAGCAGTATTGGAATACCACCACGTAAATTACAATTTAGAAGGTGTTCCTTTTTTGGGGTAAAAGTGTTGCCTGTCAAGACATAGTACTAGGCCGTCGCTGCAAAGGGGCCCGGGTGTGTGTGGGTAAAGAATGGGCTGATATGAATGTGGGCGAAAAGAGTAGGTTGACCAGGCCCAAAATTCTGGTCAACGCTCCTGCCGGAGAAGCACTTGTAGGGCCTATTTGGGATAATATTAAAAAAATACTTATAAACACGTTTCATATTAGTTGAAATAAAACTCTCACATACTTATCTTGTATTCTGTAAATCATGATTAAAAAGTACTTATCAAAAGTACTTATCTCGTATTTTATAAATCACAACTAAAAAGTTACTTATAAATTATTCCAAACAAGCTCATAATCAATTGTGTCAGCACAAATCTCAAAAAGAAAAAGGGTTTAGTACTTCATAGCTCTATTATTTTGGGCTAAAGTGTAATAAAAAAAATATTTTGAAGTGTCTAATGTATTAAAAAATTATTTCAAGATGGTTGATGTTATTAGAAAAATATTTGAGGATACTGAATACAATTAAGTCTTATTATTTTTCATTCAAATTTCTACTACCCATAACAATAATCAGGCATCATGACTAAACAAGTTTGCACCTATTTGAGGTAATGGTGAAAATCACTCATAAACACGTTTTATGTAAGCCGAGACGAAACTCCTCTTACATGGGGGTAGAAGTAGGCTAGGCCCCTATTAAAGGCTTACGGTTTAGTCTACTTTAAGCCTAACCTAGCCTATTTAGTAAATAGGCCAGGCTCAGGCTTAGACCTATTGCAAGGCCTATTTAGGTAAAAAGGCCAGGCCTATTTTTATAAAGCCTAGCCTACAAGTCTACGGGCTTGGCCTATTTAGTTTTTTTTTTTTTTAATTTACACTATTATATAATATAATCTAGATTAATTTTATAAATTATTTATAAAATTACTAACTTAGCCATAATCCTAAGTCTCACATCCCATCATTCATACAGAAACGCAACTCTTTCATCAATCAATCTTTCACCTCAACATTTCTTTTCTTTGATCGCTCAAGATGACTGCGTTAGCTCACTCTCTATCCCCTGACTTACGTTGTTCACTAAAGCATAATAATTATAGTAAGTTTGTTTTAGTGATGCCCAAATGAAATATTATAATACTGCTAGAAAAGCAAGAGGTAAAATCTAGTTTTAATTACATGCCACTTGTTGGGTTTAGTTGATTTTAGAAAATATACCTCCTTAGTCAACATGTAATTAATTTTTCTTATTCATATTTGCTGGAACAATTGTTGTCACTAAGCATTCTTTTTCCTTACTAGACTCTTATTATCTCATATTGTATGTGAGAATAGATCCTAAGCTTTTAAGACATAATGTAAGCTTTAAAATAGATTTGAAGAGTTATACATGAATTTGGAGGCATGTGCTTCTAAGTCTATTTAAATACCTAAATTTTAAGTGGGCTTTTAAAAAGGCTTTTAGGCCTTATCAGGCCTTTTAAAGGCTCAGGCTCGAGTTTAGAAAGAAGCCTACATGCAGGCTCAGACTCAGGTCCAAGCTTTAGATCTCTAATGCAGGCCCAGGCTATTTAACTAAAGCCTGACCTAACCTAGTTTATTTTCACCCGTACAATCTCACATACTTGTTTCGTATTATATAAATTACGATTGAAAAACTACTTATAAGCTGTTCTATATAGGTTTTTTGTTTATCATGACATGGTACAGGAAACATGACGTTGATTTACAAATTTTTGCCGACACCGGTTCACAAGCAAAACACAGAGTTTAGAAAATCTCATGGATCCACCCTCTACCATCTTCAATCTTACCAGTCTGAATACCCGTGAGTGTGGAGCTCAGCTCTTGACAGATCGTTCCCCTCCCTGTTCTGTATTCCATCCTGTACACACAACTCCACATTTCAGTCTTTTAGTTTCCTGTTTTGTTTTTGTTTTTTAAAATTTTGGTGGCAAGATTAATTTTTATACCGGGATATGGTCATATGTATGGTGGTGGGGCAACATGAATTATGGAGATATCTTTTCAGCTCATGTAACGAAGAAAATAGGAACCATCTCATGCTTGCAATTACCAAGGGATTAGTTGATTTTATGTCAGCGATTATGAGTGAGAGGCGCCGCTTTACCTTGCATCTCTGTAAGTGATGGTTCCTACAGGGGCAACGCCAACAGCAGTACCAGTGCAGAAAACTTCATCAGCCTCCGCTAATTCATCCACTCCCACGGCACGCTCCTCCACCTGATCATCACATTTGCAGGATTCATCATTATAATTCCATCACAAAAAAGTTTGCTGAAGACCCTGCTTCCAATCAAACACAAGAAACCAGAAGAAATGCGGAATGAAGACCAAGTTTCTTGTCAAATATGAGCGCAAAAGAAGTGGAACCTGATAGCCAAGATCACGAGCAATTTCAATGACACTTTTTCTGGTGATTCCCGCAAGAATGGTTCCGTTGGTGGCTGGTGTTGAGATGTTTTTGCCCTTTGCGAATTCGAAAAACCAAATAAGACGGGCTACTTGCGACAATGCTCGTAGGATAAAAAATGTGCAGTGGTGCAGGCATATCTAGAATTCAGAGGCAAATACCTTTGCAATAAAAATGTTACAAGACGACACCTCCTCTAGATTTTTCTTGGTCTGCGAGTCCAGGTACAGCACATCCGAGAATCCCCTGTTTTTTGCTCTCATTTGTGCCATCAGAACCTACATTTCAGCACAAACAACACTTTATGCACGAAGTTCTACGGGTCTCGCTAAAAAAAGGGAAAACAACTTTTGAGAGATTGTAATTACGGGAGCATAATTTGAAATGGTTTTGACGCTTCCGGTCCCGCGACGAGAAGCACGATCCGTGTCCTCCTCCACGTACAAGTTAAGCGGTGCCGTACCCTCCTGCAGCAACTTGGACGTGTTTTATTTGTGTTGACATGGTCTTTAGATATTGTTTTCTTCTATATAAAAAAACAAGAACAAGTAACTGACTTTGAAATAGGTGCCCACGGGAGAAGCATATATGAGGAATGTATATTCGGGCGCCGGGGCCAAACCCAATACGGGACCCGTCCCTATGAGCAGAGGCCTCAGGTACAGCGATCCCTTGGCCGGTGGAGGAACCTGCTTTCGCCTTCCACGTAAGTCCACGGTTGAACTCATAGTAAATAAATCAAATACTGTCTTTTATCAATAATATAAGGTTCCATTTTATTTCTTTTTCACTTATATTTATATATTGGTTTTTATAGTGATATTTTTAATAATAATAATTTTAGTCAAAACATTTTATTAATAAAGATATTTTAAAAAATACAATACTTATTTACTGTAAATAACTAATTTAATTTATTTTTTAAAATTTATTTAAATTAGTTAACTAATTCTTCTATTTATATTTAGTATCTGAAATAGGACAGAAGGCGCAGAGAGTAACTACCCAGCGCCTGTTGGCCAAGGCAGTTTGCTTGAGAGCATTCACGAATTGATCCACGGAAGGTGCAGGCATGCACATTCGGTCTGCACCCATCCGCATGCGCATGGCATTTTGTTCCGGGCGAAACAGAAGTAGGTGCCCATTTTCCTTTCTGTGTGCTTTCGTCCCTTCAAACACTCCCTGTTCAGAAAGCCGTGGGGTATGAGGAAACAAGGGGTTTTCATTTGAATCACGAAATTATCTGTCTCCGAGAATTTATCCTTCACAGTCTACTCACTTGGCCGTAGTTTAGAACTCCGGCGGAGGGGCTCACTTGAAAGTTCCCGAAAAGACGAAGTTGTCCTCGTCCAAAGTTGCGGTCCCCGCTACACTTGGCCACGTACATGTAATCGGTCGGCATCAGGCCAAATCCTAGGCCATCCCATTCCGCTTCTGCGTCGCCATCCTCCCTGCCAATTCCACCAAGAGAATAATTTATAAAAAGAGGGATGAGGGATCAAATTATAGACGCACGTTTTTATTTTGGATTTGCATGTTTATTTTATAATTCAACTTTCATACCGATATATATAAGATTAAATTAGAACAAACTATGCTGGTGATAAGTTGTGACAGTTAGAAAGAAGCTAGAAAGTGATATATGACTAAGTTGTCGGTTACGAAAGAGTGGTATTATGAGGGGATTGATTGTTACCTGTGAGGTGACGATGGATGGGCCAATGGTTGCAGGGAGGAGACTTGAGACGCAAAGCTACGGTAGCTGCGTCCCATCTACCACCATTAATTGCCAAGCATCAGCCAGATTGTCCGCCATTGAACAATACGCATGTACGATAATGACTAAAGGCAAAGGAGAAAAATATGATAAATACTCGGTGGTCAAGTCACACCACCCCGCCCGATTTAAGAGCGGACGATTCTAAAAGCGCTTGTGCCCTATATTTGGTATCGTTCTAGAGTATCTTATAAATTTTGAACCCAGAAAAGGGTATTTTACGATTCAAGTAAGTCTTGTGGAGCTCATCTACATCCCGTCACTGCAGATACTGCCCTGGGAACAAGGTATTAATTATTTAATAGTTGTTGAATAGGGCAAATAAAAACTCATGCAGCATCAATCATTATTTTGAATTTATAGTATGACCGGTAGGAGTTGTGTCCAGGACATACACAAGCCTATTCTAGCCCATTCGATCCCTGAACAAAACACTGAGTATTGTATTATGGGGATGACTGAACGAAAGAGCTGTATACACAATACAATTGTTTCGAAGGGAACAGAACAGAAAAGAAATAATTGTGTTTAGAAATTAACATTAAGTAGATCAACCCCAGTTACTTAAGCCGTAAGTGTATCATATATGTGTGTGTATATTTATATGTATGTATGCCCTTTCAAGAAAGATGATATGTCCTATTGAGTTTGGACTCTGTTTTAATTTCATGGCGTGGGAAGGAAAGAAATAACTGTGGGTTGAAATTAACATTAAATAGATCAACCCCAGTTAAGTTAGCCGTGAGTCTATATATGCCCTTTAAAGAAGGATGATCCGTCCTTCGGACCTGGTTTTAATTGCATTTGTGTGGGAGGAAAAGAGAAGAAAATGAAGTTGACAATGCCACTACTATAGGTGTTGTTGAAACGAAGGGTGAATAATGGTGGGAAAGATATTAATGTTGAGCACTTGATAGATCATAGTGAACGGGAAAATATATGCATAATCGTTTCAAAGAGATGGATGTTGTAATAAAGAAAGAAGAAGAGATAAGAACCTTGGAAGGGAGGGAAGAAAAAGGAGCTAAACTTGGGAAGCACAGAGTCCTCCCAGTCATGCTGATCGATGCGTGATCAGTACTGCTACAACAATGGGAGACAGGCCAAGCTAAGTGATCGATGCGAAATATTGTTGTTTTGGCTTTTAGGCCGCTCACTGCACTATCTATAATTCTCTCTCTATATATATATACACACTCCTCCGGTCTTAAACATAACACTTTTTTTGTAGTTACGCTATAAAAAAAAGTTTTATATTTAAGATCAGAAGAATATATATATATATATATATATATATGCTCTCACACACAAACGCACATGTTCAAACAAATCCAAACCACAAAGTACTGAGAAACAGATCGATTTCACTGTGTGCGTGTGTGTACGCATGAAATAATATGGCCGACTTTATTAGTTAACTATGACGTCAAAACTATTTATTAGAGCACACCAGAACTCTAATCTCCACGTTTTCAACATCCCCCCCCCCCAAACTAATTTACTTCTTGTGATCCTGCTTATGACTTTGGTCAAAAAACAAAAAAAAGATCTTGCTCATTAAGTTGTCTTTTTTTAAAAGATTTTTTCCAAATGTGCTTTGTAGTTGTTTCCAAAGTCGACACTACTTGAATTAAAATTCTTGGCCACGTGGATGTGATCTCATTAAAAGCAATTCTATAATCGAGACGTGATTATTACTCAATAAAATTATTTAACATGAGGATCACACCCAGAATCGTTCTCCTCCTCGCTCTTGTATTATTTCACATAAAATTATTTATTAATACTATATCAATTTAATTTTTCATATTTTGAATCAAATATATTGAAATTTCAATATAATACAATTCTTCATTCTCTAATCTAAAGAAGTCAATATTCTTAAATTCTTTTATTTCCAAAAGCGTATGTCAATTTGAATCAAGTCTACCAAAAAAATGCAGAATTTGTTAAAAAAAAGTTTATTGTGGACCAAATTAATCCGATTCGAATAAAACTAACGTCATAGTCAAATACTATAGATAAAAAATGTTGTTCAGTTAATATAATTTGCTTTAGCTCAAATCAAACCTTTAAGTATCCTTAAACATTGACAGACTTATATTATATTCTATTAATCAGGTACGTTTGTAAATAATAAAATTTATCGTAAGTTTTATCATATAGAATGAAATTGATATAATTGTGCTTATTAAGAATTTTTGGGACAAACAATTTATTAGAATTGATACATTGTGTGGGTGTAGATTCCGAACATGACATCGCTAATGGACCCCCGGGGTTCCTAACTGCAACAGGACTAATGCCCGCGGCCCACGGCCTACCTAACTTGCCCATATGCACAACTACCCTCCCCGGCCGACGTTTTACTTCCGTTTTTCCTTTTATAAAATTTAAAAAAAATCTGAAATAATCTAGTGGAATGCTAGATTTAGTAGAAAGAATTAATCCCAATAACTTAGCAAATGAAGGTTCAAATTTTTATTAAGAGAAATACTCATGTTTAGTACCTGACAATGTTTCAAACAAAAATACCTCCATGTGTCTAGCTAAAAAAAAAGAAAGAAATATTAGATAAGTTTAAGTACTAGACAGTACATAGTTTTTTCTAATTTTTTTAAACTATTAATTAAAACTGATGCCATACATTTTTTGGAGTTTTAAGCTATATCGCACTCTTCTCTGTGATAGGGTTTTTTGACTTTTTCCCCCTTTCGAAATATTCTGGGGACCGGCTACAATTAAAATCAACATGAAAGATCTGATGTAAAATATCTCGCCATAATCAATTTGTGCTCTTTTTCTACTTTTCCCAGTTTTGGACGCCATGTTCCCAAGTACTAGAAAAAATGAATTTTTTTTTTTTAAAAAAAAAACTGGCCGTGCTTCCCTTTTTTTTCTAATGAAAAGTCTACGGGAGAATGTCTAAAACAAAACCGACGCAGAATAATTCAAACAACCCAAAAACTCCCACTTACCTACAAACTTCGTTTTTATCAATTCCAAGACGCGTTTCGTCTTTCTAAGGGCGTTGCAAACAGGCGCTTGGCATTGTCCTAGTATGTGATCCAAACTCCTCCTTCATCCTTCACCCCCATGGTGTCGTCTAGCAGAGTCATTATCCACAATTTAGTGCACTACATGATTTTCAAGGTTTCATCACCATGGCTAAAGAAAGAAAAATGAGCAAATAACCTCACCAGGACACAACTAGGATTATTTAATTTTATTTTTGTGAGAGGACACAACTTGGAAAATACTACAGCTTATCGTTATCGTAGCAAAGAAACCTGATTACGAGTTATAAATCACTAATATATTTGTTAGGCCTGGATCTAAATTATCCTAAAAGGGTCTGGGCTGGACTGCGATTGTAATTATCCACGAGATACTTCCATATTGCGGTGCACTGTTTCTTGTTGGGGTGATACCATCTTGCAATATGATGCACCGCCCCAGAATATAATTTTACTTTATCAACTCGATTAGTGCTCACACGCCAAATATATCCCCGTCGTCATCATTAATGATTCTCTTTTCCTCCAACCAACCGATTTCGGCAGTACTGGCAATATTCCTCACACAGCTAATTCAAATTTTACACGTGCAAAGCTCTCCCAGGCTCACACATTAATAATTGATTTCAATAATTGATTCTTCCATGATCTTGATAAGTCTCGTTTAAATTAACAGCAAGCGGCCATCAAAGTTTCCTCATCAGTCGTACGTCTTTATCTTCGTTCTATTGGCCCAATCCAACAAATATGTACAGAGTCACCTCTTTATATTATTTTTCTTTCAAATTTCTACTATCCTTGGTAATAATCAGACGTCATGACGGAACTATTTTATTTATCGTGGCATGGCACAGGATATTGATTTACACATTTTTTACGACACTTGTTTACAAGCAAAATAGCAAGAATTTAGTAAATCTCATGGATCCACCCTTTGCCATCTTCAATCCTACCAGTCTGAATACCCGTGAGTGTGGAGCTCAGCTCTTGACAGATCGTTCCACTCCCTGTCCTGTATTCCATCCTGTACACACAACTCCACATTTCAGTCTTTTAGTTTTCTGTTTTGTTCCCCCCCCCCCAAAAAATTTTGGTAGTAAGATTAATTTTTATACTGGGCTGTGGTCATATGCATGGTGGGGCAACATGAATTATGGAGATATCTTGTCCAGCTCATGTAATGAAGAAAATAGGAACCATCTCATGCTTGCAATTTCCCAGGGATTAGTTGATTTTATGTTGGCCATTATGAGTGAGAGGCACTGCTTTACCTTGTATCTCTGTAAGTGATGTTTCCTACAGGGGCAACGCCAACAGCAGTACCAGTGCAGAAAACTTCATCAGCCTCCGCTAATTCATCCACTCCCACGACACGCTCCTCCACCTGATCATCACATTGCCAGGATTCATCATTATAATTCCATCACAAAAGTTTATTGAAGACTCTGCTTACAATCAAACACAAGAAACCAGAAGAAATGCGGAATGAAGACCAAGTTTCTTGTCAAATATGAGCGTAAAAGAAGTGGAACCTGATAGCCAAGATCACGAGCAATTTCAATGACACTTTTTCTGGTGATTCCCGCAAGAATGGTTCCGTTGGTGGCTGGTGTTGAGATGTTTTTGCCCTTTGCGAATTCGAAAAACCAAATAAGACGGGCTACTTGCGACAATGCTCGTAGGATAAAAAATGTGCAGTGGTGCAGGCATATCTAGAATTCAGAGGCAAATACCTTTGCAATAAAAATGTTACAAGACGACACCTCCTCTAGATTTTTCTTGGTCTGCGAGTCCAGGTACAGCACATCCGAGAATCCTCTGTTTTTTGCTCTCGTTTGTGCCATCAGAACCTACAGTTCAACACAAACAACACTTTTATGCTTCAATAACTCGATCATCTACATAGAACATCAACCTTATCAAATAATGTCTCTCAATGATCTATTTCTGTCAATGGACTTCCCAAAGGGCACACCGTCTGAGCCAAGTTTCATGGGTCTTACGACTAAAAGGTAAAAAACAAATTTTGAGAGATTGTAATTACGGGAGCATAATTTGAAATGGTTTTGACGCTTCCAGTCCCGCGACGAGAAGCACGATCAAAGTCCTCCTCCACGTACAAGTTAAGCGGTGCCGTACCCTCCTGCGGCAACTTAGACGTGTTTTATTTTTGTTGACATGGGCTTTAGATATTGTTTTCTTCCATATAAACCAAAAAAAAAAAAAGAACAAATAACTGACTTTGAAATAGTTTCCCACAGGAGAAGCATATATGAGGAATGTATACTCGGGCGCCGGGGCCAAACCCAATACGGGACCCGTCCCTATGAGCAGAGGCCTCAGGTACAGCGATCCCTTGGCCGGTGGAGGAACCTGCTTTCGCCTTCCACGTAAGTCCACGGTTGAACTTATAACAAATACATCAGATACAATGACAGAATGCGAGAGAGTATTTACCCAGCGCCTGTTAGCCAAGGCAGTTTGCTTGAGAGCATTCACGAATTGATCCACGGAAGGTGCAGGCATGCACATTCTTTCTGCCCCCATCCGCATGCGTATGGCATTCTGTTCGGGACGAAACAGAAGTAGGTGCCCATTTTCCTTTCTGTATGCTTTCGTACCTTCAAATAGTCCCTGTTCAGAAAGGCATAGGGTATGAGAAAATACGGGGGTTTTGTATTGATTTGTAAAAAGTTATCTGTCAAAATTTATCCTTCAGAATCTACTCACTTGGCCGTAGTTTAGAACTCCGGCGGAGGGGCTCACTTGAAAGTTCCCGAAAAGACTAAGTTGTCCTCGTCCAAAGTTGCGGTCCCCACTACACTTGGCCACGTACATGTAATCGGTTGGCATCAGTCCAAATCCTAGACCATCCCATTCCACTTCAGCGTCCTCATCCTCCCTGCCAGTTCCATACACAGATAATTTAAAAAAGGAGGACAGGTGGACCAAATGATAGACGCCCACTTTTATTGGATCTGCATGTGTTTTTTTTTTTAATTTGATTTTCACACGTATATATGGAATATTAAATAACAACAAACTGTACAGATGATAAGTCATGAGCAGTTAAAAAGAAGGCAGAACAAGTGTTAAGTGATTCAGTTGTGGGTTACGTTGGCTATTTAAATTTTAAGTGGAGAGGACCAACGGGCTAGCGGTGTTACAAGGGGAGTGATGTTACCTGTGAGGTGATGATGGTGCGGCCACTGGTTGCTGCAGGGAGGAGACTTGAGAAACAAAGCCACGGCTGTTGCGTCCTGTCTAGCACCATTAGTGGGCAAACATATGAGCCAGAGGGCCCGCTAATACAGTTGAAAACAACAAGCATGTTCGTTTGTTTCACTTGAATTTTTTGAACTACGCAGGACGGACAAACCGCTTTCGTGCACGATAATGATTTCAGGTAAAAGAGAAAAAGTTTGATAAATACTCGCTGGTAAAGTCACAACACACCAATTAGGAGTCGACAGTTCAAAGAGCACTCGTGGCCAAAGTTAACTAGGATCGTTCTAGAGGATCTTATTATTTTTGACCCCAAAAAAGGGGTAATTTACGATTTCAGTTATTTGTGTGGATCACTCATCTATCCTGTGATTATGCAGGTACTACCATGCTGATAATGGATTTCTTTTCTCTATTTGTGGGTGAACTAGGTATTTAGTACTCGTTGAAAGGGGCAGAAAACTGATGCAGCAACAATCATTGTATCGTATTTATGCGTATGACTGGTGGGAGTTGTGGCCAGGCTTGTGCACAAGCCTATGCTAGCCCACTCGATCCCTTGAAGAGACCATGGAGTACTATATTGTGGGGATGAGTGAACGAGGGAGAGACGGAGTTGATGCCTATAAATACAAAATACAAATGCTGCAATAGGAACAGAACAGAGAAGAGGAAATGATTGCGCATAGAAATTAATATTATTGTATAAGGAAAGAAAGAATTGAAAGATAAGAGAAGGAGAGAGAGCAGAAGAATGATGACCTTGGAGAGAGCTGGGGAAGAAGAAGGATGAGAGGGAAGAAGCAATCGAGCGAAGCGGAGATTCCTGTGAATCATGGCGGAGGGAACGCGGGAATGGCGAGAAAATGGGAGGGAGTGAGAGAGATTTTATAAAGGGGATCGAGGTGGAAGGGAGGGGGATAACGCCTAGTGCGTAGAAAGAGCAAGTTTGGGACGTAATTAAGAAGAAAGTTGTTTGTTTTATATGTATAATGTTAGGTGGGTGAGGTTTCATGGATAGGAACTCCAGCTTTTCAGACGCGGCATGGCACGTTCCTGCTTAAAAAATCGTGGGAAGAGGGAAAGAAGGGGCGCACATCCAAATCCACGTCAGCGCCCATCCGATTGGCTACAGGAGTCCACCAAATACAGTGGGCCTCACGTCCCATGCGCTCACGTGGCCTGCGTCCTCTGGACAAACCAAGTGATCCACACCCGAACGGCTTCACCTCTACGCCTCACACCGTCAGAGTCAAGTCTGTTTACCCTCCCCCTTGGGCCTAACCAGCCGCCCACAATATCTCTATCAGTCACACACATAAGTTAGCGTGTATTCATTCACAAATGACCAACAGGGGTTGGTCCGAGTGGTAAGCGGCTCGGTTCCGTTTAAGTAAGGTCTCGAGTTTGATTTCTCATAGATGCAGAAAACCCCTGCTGGGAGACTCACCCGCCATACCCAGGTGCGTGACGCGGGTCGGATTCGGACATAATCAGAGCAAAGCTCTGATGAACCGGGTGGAGAACCCCAAAAAAAAAAAATCACAAATGAACGAATCCCCCACTCGCCATGATTCTATTTCTATAGATGCCACCCTCATTTACACACTTCCTATGACTACTCTTCCACATGTGTTTCCTTCTTTCATTTATTCAATTTGGAGATGATCAGGAGCGCCCTTCCGCTCAATTTTGTTCACTAGCCACGTCCCTAGTTCCATGTGAAATGTGCATATTTTGGCACAAGTCAGCCCTTTCGGTCAAGTGCATGCCGTTTGTGGGTATTTGTTATCTTCTTTTCTGGCACAGAACGGAGAGTCTCGCTTTTTGTTGACTTTCAACTGTACATGGCACAACACAATCCCCACACATGCCGTATCCGAAGCCTATTGGTTAGTTGTCCTTTAATGCGCTTCGTTACTAATTTCTCAAAACACGCGGCAATGAAACCAACATGCAAACACGGGTCACCTCAAACTTATCAGATCTAAATTGTTCAGATCTGATCTAGGCAATTCAGGTTTAGTTTTTTTTTTTTTTTAAAGTTATTTTAAGAGATGTACAATATAAAATAAAAAAATAATCTCTTACCTATTATACTTTGAAAAATATATTGAAAATATAATAGCGCGCTGCTAGGAAAATCTATGTCAGCATGTATATGATCATTAGGATTCTCTTTCCCGCAACGGCCACCTAATATCGAAGAATCTACGATGGGTGTAGCTCCGCATCTTATCATCGATGAATCACACATTCACTGCTCGAGTGTCCATCCACAATACAATCATCCCAAGTCTTCAGATCGCAAAACAGTACGTCAAAGATAAAAATCAAGTCATGAGGAAAATCAAACGACCTAATTTCAACTGCTTGCATCCACATTTTTCCTCTCACCCAGCCATTTCAGTTCAAGAGATCCCACAATAACTCATACTTTATTAACCCACACTTGACGGGCACGTTATGCCATGCATACACGGACCGGGGAAATAGCAGATTATGATTTAACACTGGGCCTGGCCCACCCAGTTTAACAATCTCATGATCCTTAAGCCCGCGGCATACTTCTGCCTGTGTTCCCCAACATTTAATTGTGTCTGACTATGATTAGTCCCTCGCAACGTTGAATATTGAATTTCACCTTCGTTCTGCGATTGCATTAGTCAGACACGTAACGCAATGACAATAATCTCCTGCAATCCTTCACTCAAGACCAGGGTCCAACAACATCTGAACAAATTGTTTGTACCCGATACTCAGAATAGCAGACAACCATTGGAAAATATATCATATTACAAGATTACTGCTCTATCATGTATTCTCACACTGCACAACAAATTAAACGAAGACTTGTGCTTCAATAAATATGTTATATGGAAAGGCACAGGCAATAATCATGGTCCTAGACGGTAGCGAGCATCGGCCATGTAGTGGGCGTCCATGTAGAAAGCGGGATTCTGTTGATGCATGCCTTCCATCACCATAAATTGCATGTCTTCTGATGGCTTCCAGTGCCGCTTCCTTTGATTTATGAACCAGTTATTTATTTGCTTCTGATCCAACCCCGTTGATTCTGCCAGTGCCACTTTCTCTGATTCCTACTCAATTTATTAATTGTTGTTGCAAAGCAAAGTAATTAATGCCTATGCAATCTCATTAAATCAGCCAAGCGTTTCGTTACCGCTAAGTATGTGCTAGCTATAGAGAAATTTATGCGCAACAATATATACATACCGAAGGATAGGGCCATTTGTAGTGTAATTCCCACCAGTTCAGAAGCTTTTGCCTGGCATCTTTAGGCAGCTTTCCTTTCTTCTTTTTCTTTGAAAGTTCTTGCTTCAGGCTACCCAAGTACCCACTGTACTTTCTTAGCAAGTGGTTCTTAAGCTCGCGATCTTCAGCTCGAGGATCAATTCCGGCCATTTCTGCTTCTCCGCCGCTGTTATCTTGATCCTCTTCAGATGAATCCACACCGTCGCCCTTGTCTTCTGCACATTGGATCAACATTTGGCCATTCACAACGTTTTTAATAATTAGTTGAGAGAATAGTAAATAGCGAAAAACAAGACCACATTATAAAGGACATCAAAGGACAAATAAGACCACATTATAGGACCTGTTTGGGAGGTCTTAAAAAATTCCTTATAAACACGTTTTATGTAAATCGAGACAAAACTCTTCTCATATATTTTCCTCGTATTCCGTAAATTACTACTCCTCCGGTCCTAATTATAAGACCCAATTGACTTATTTGAGGAGATTAAGGAAGTAAGTTAAGTTGGTTATTTATAATAAATAAGTGTTGTCATTCCTAAAATATCCTTGCTAATTAAGTATATTGGCTAAAACTATCATTATTAGAAGGATTATCTTGGAAAAAAATGCATAAATATAAGAGATAAAATGGATTGGGTCTTATAATTAGGACCAAATAAAAAGTCAAATTGGGTCTTATAATAAGGACCGGAGGAGTATTAAAAAACTACTTATAAGTTGTTCTGAACAGGTCCTATGCAAACCATATTATAGAGTCGTAGTTACTGACCAAACCTAAGGTTAATGCATAGATCATTCCTTAAGCTCTTCAAAGGGTTACAGCTGCAAATGCCACTCGTGCGCTCTTTTATGTCCACTTTCATTCTTACATATTTATAATATACTCCTCCGGTCTTAAATATAAGACCCATTTTATAGTGTAATTTATATTATAAAACAGGTCTTATATTCAGAACTGAAGGAGTATATCTTATCTACATATATCGTTGATTGAGTGTAATTAAACCGAAGCTGCAAGCGACACTTAGCAGCAACAGTAATAATATATATTGTTGCTGTCTTGATCCGTGCAACAGCATTAACAAGGATGGCTTCACGGTAACATTTGATCCGTATGCTCATGTGTTAAGGAGCCTGGCTACGAGCCAACGACATCAAATACATATACAGAATAAAGAATCTGGAGGGCATAAACAAATACACGGAAATTTATACTGGATCATATCTTTTATTAAACAAATACTGGAGCAGCATTCCATGAGTGCAAGAAAAGTTATTTTTTATTGTCATGTCAAATCATTTTGACATAGTTCAATTCAAGGTCCGATTTTCCAGTCTCCGACAGATTCCACTTATATTCATGTCTAAAAGCTAATTATGCAGTACTCGAAATTAATCACACTATTTTTATTAGTTACTACTACTGTTTCCACCCCATTGCACGTTAGAGTAAGATATTCTGAATTTAATTAATAATCACTATGATTTGTTGGGAGGCCCAAGGCCATGAGAGCGTCGATACTACAATGATGACGGGGGGTGTGTACAGGAATGTCTTCATAAAACCCCCCAACAAATCGTCGAAGAGTACATTCATTATGGTATATAAGCACCGATTAACGTACTATTAAGGTTTGTGATAGCTAGCCAGGAAGCCCTAGAAGAATAACTTTGTCAGAATTCAGAAGTTCGGGAAAGGTAGAGGGGGACAGAGAATAACGGGACGTGTAAATTAGGGTTTTAGCCCGGAAAGAAAATATCTTGTGAATATTTAACTGGACTATTCTCGGAAACTTAAAACCTGGTACATATTTAGCCTGGTTGTTAGGGTTCTGCGCTTCATCAAAATCAGCTTTCTTTCTGGGTCCATTTCCTCCGCATTGAATGCGTAAAAATTGGTCAAAGTTTCGGGTTGTTAATGTCAAAGTTCATTGCTAAAAATATACGGATACGAGTATAAACCATATTCAGACCATCGTTTAGTACAGCATTTGTTTGGTTTGAATGATAGGAAATTATTAATAATTGATTCAGGGACCAAAAAATATTGAGGAAGTAAAACAAGTGGAAAGATAAGAATACCAGGGAAGATGCGCACAGGTCCATTAGAAAGTATATTGAGCTGAGCTTCGATGTTGCGTATGAAATCCATTGCCTCTTGAATTGGCCTTGTTAATTCCTCCCCGTACTTCACGAGCATGTCATAATAAGCTTCCTGTCATCATCGCACCGACACAGCCTTGTCTATCAAATTCTATTCTTTTAATACTTAATTACCAAGCAAACCAAAAGAATCCTTGGAAAGGAAAGAAAACACCCACCATAAATCGGTCAAGTTCTGGGTCCTTGCAAGTTTCCCTGGATCTGACCGAAGATCGCTGTCGTGCCTCGAACTCTTGCCTTGCCGCAGTCAGACGTGCCACCACTTCCGGCGGAGCTCCTACCTACGGTCGCGTCATTAACTATCTATCTACGGACATAAGCCCATGAAGGGGGGCGTAAAAAAAAAAAAAAGCTCAGAAAGTAACTATTCTGACCTTGTGGCAGTTCATGTAAGCTTCCAGAAGGTTAGAATAGTGAGGATGAGCAATGATTTTAGCTTTGAGAGATTCAACTTCGTCAGAAGTTTGGCTGCCTCCATGAGTCTGGAGGCTTTGTCTGATCAAAGGATGGTGGAAAATCTGAGAGTGATTGGAGGTGTTGGCTTCGGTTTTCACAGATTGATGACACTCAGATCCACCTGACTGGAGATGAAAGGTAGTTCTGGGCGACTGATGATGGCTTCCCGCACTTGAGCCTCCAACTGTAGCGAAGGAGTACGAGAAATTAGGCCTTGAACCTGTGCTTTCGCTCACCTGGTTACTATATCCCTCCATTAAATTATATGTCCGACTCTAGCTATAAGCTCACTCGGATAAATACAAGAGCTTGAACTGCTCCAAGAAATTAGGGGAAAACGAAGGCCAGCACAAAAACCCTACTTCATAACCATTTGTCACGAAGTATAGATCAGCAAAAGGTCGACACTCGAAGTTTATAAAACCCTAAAATCCAAAGACTGCTAATTTAAGTGGGAATGACGTGCCATGGATGATAGATACCAGACCGAAACACAAGGTTTTGGGGAAAAAAATGATAATAAGTATCGAGTTGAAGAGATGATTTAATTCGGTGATTGCACCCACAGATATAAATGGCGGGTTTGCTCGGAGGTGAGGAATACGAGAGGAGAGGGGCAAAAGACCGAAGGCTGCGAAGCGGAGGTTAATGGCAAAACCTCCGTGCTGAGCAGGAGGGGTTCGTTGACAAGACTTTCTCACGCTTTAGAGGAGAAAAATGTTTGATTAAAATTACGAAGGCTATCAAAAAAAAAATGAAAGGTGGTTAATTTGTATGGAAGGTAGGCTCAACCTGCCCCTTGTTCATTGGTCTTTCTTTAATTTTGTGTCCCCTACCTCTTTATCTAAATATTTTTTAAATGTTATTTTAAAATTCTTTTTATTTCAAAATATCAGTAGGTAGTCTTTATTTGTCCAACTTCAGTTTATTGTTTAATTATAACTGTTACTCTGTGTAAAGCTTGAGACTCTAATAAGACTTGGCTTGTTAATAATATGTTGATTTAATACTTTATTTAACTTCTGTTTTGGTCAAAAGGAAAAAAAAAAAACCTCTTATTTTTACGCGCCGGAAGGTAACAAAAAGAAAAAAGTTGTGTTAAACTCAAATCTTGTCATTTTACTCTGCATACTGTTTTTGGCGTTTCATGGTTACTTATTAAATTCAATGATATGCTGAATGCCAAATCACAAATAGTAGCTTTATCCTTTCTTCAAAGAAAAAAAACAGTTATCTTTTTAAAAAGCATGTTATGAACATCGGTGGCAAGAACTTGTAAAATAATAATTATAAAGGTTAATATTATCTGTTCCTCAAATTTAACTTTAGTTTAATTTTGTTCTTTAAAATTTAATTTTATTTTGGTTTTGGCTTTTGAAATGTAACTTTGTTTTGGTTTGTCTAGGGATTTTTCGTTTTCAGAAAAAAAAAAGAAGTTTCAAGAACTAAAATTATTGGTTTCAAATTTCAGAGATTAAAATTAAAATTAGATCAAATTTTAAGAACTAAAGATTATATTGAGTCTAATTATTATTGATATCAACATAATATAAAATCAATAACAACTTGTTTACAAAAGTGCCGTTGTTTTTGTTTAATATTAATCTTTTCATTGAATGTCTTGTGATATTTTATTTCCTCGATTTTTCACATGCCAATGCGTTTTTTTTTTTCATGAGAAATATAAGGAGTCCCTCTAATTTTAAAAGAATAAACACAATCACGGAGTTTTAAGTCATACTAGCTATATGGGCTCTGTTAATTAGAACAGATGTATAACAATATATGGTAATAGAATTTCATTCGTCTCGATAAAAAAAAAAAAAGCAATGATTTTATATACAGTCTACCAGATTTGAAATTGAACATGCACCGTTTTGAGGTTGATGCAGCATGTTATGTTTATGAGAGATGAATAATATAATATTATTTTTTATCTTAATTATAACATTTTGTTTATAATTTATAAATAAAATCTCAAAATTAAAATCGGAAATATTAATTTAAGGGAAACTGTGGGCAAGAACAAAATTTGAGAATGACGCACATATATAGAATGATTTTTGTTTTGTAGGAAAGAGGGGGAAAACGTCGACAGGGATACAGACGGTGGCCACTTTAGTGCAGAGTTAAAAACACCTTGTTCAAGAAAATAAGCCCCCGCGAGAGCCGCGCTGTTAGCTCCTGCCACTGCCCCTTTCCTCTCTTGCTTTTCTTTTTCCCTCTTTGCTTTTCCTTTTCTCAGCCGATTCCCTTCCACTCGCCTCTTTCTCACTTCTTCGCACGCTCCTCCCATTCATCCCTATAAAATTGACGAATTCTATCGGCTGATTTTTTAAAAAATATTTCGTGGAAATACAAATTCCACCTCATGATAACGTGTTCTTGCTAATTTCTTTGTGCCTTTTTATAGAAAAAGAAACTTCTCTCATAATGGTTTGAAACAAATTATCTTTATTTCAAAGATTTAAACTAATTTTTTTACTTTTATCTCAATAGATACATGCAGCTTGTTATGTTAAATTTTTACTCATGATCTCTTATGCACTCTCTTTGTGAATAAAAATATGATTAGAGCAAATATGTATATATCTTACATATTTATTATTTTCAATTAATATTTTAAACTGATTTCTTAATAAAGGACGGGAAGAGCAGTGAAGTCCTCAGTCTCTTTCGAATTCTCTACATTGTTTTTTCACGCACAGGAATTTCCATCATGGATTACAATAGTACCTTGATTCATAATATTAGACTCAATTGACTAATTTAAAAAGATTAAAAAATTAATTAAGTTAATTATTTATAATAAATATATATTATCTTTTTTAAAATACCCACACGTGTATTAACTAAAATTACTACTTGATAGAATATTTGACAAATACAGTTACTATAAAGATTACTTTAAAAATAAATAAATATAAAAGATAAAATAAGTTAAAACTTTATATTTGAAATTAAATTAAAAATCAAATTAGTTCTTATATTAAAAATAGAAGGTAACTAGTGCAATTTGCAGTAAATTCAAGTTGTATTTTCAACTTAAGTGCCAGCCTGGTTTTTTTTTTTGGCCAACAGTCTTGCTGCCTTGAACATACGACTCCCCCTATCTGAAGGCACTCTCCCCCTACCCCCACCCCCAAATTGGTCGGCTTTTACATTTAGGATGGGAACAATGAGAAGAAATAATTAACTTAACCTTAGGATGGGTTGTTAAGGTTAAAGCGGGGTCATCCCTCCACACCCCAATTCAAAGGAATGAACAGCATTGTAAAGGGCTCCAGGTCGCTTTCCCAATCACATCACCAGCTGAAATCATCATCGCCTCAATTAGCTGTTCCTGTCATTTCATTACTTTGAAATCCCGAAATTCAATTTTTGATGAGAGTTTTGTGTCTATAATTTCAAAGCTTTACTCCAATCATACACTGCTATAATTAATTAATTGGTTTCTAATTGACTTGTTAGACGGCCCAACGTAAATTAAATACCGCATATCCGTTGTTAGCTCTCTCCCGTTCTTCAAAGCCCCATCTTTTCCTAGCCGCGTGGCTGTCGTGCTCCTCATCGTCATTATATTATTGATATGTTAAACAATGGAGCAAAATGACAATGATGTGAAGAATCACCGCCGGCTTGCTTTTCTGAGGCATAAAAGGGATTTCTTATTTCCATCAAGAATCGTTAATAACATCGTTAACCTTAATATAAAAATCTCAAATACACCGGGAGCCATATCATCATTGTCGTCTGTAGGCATGTGTGAAAGCATCACAAATTTTTCTAGGCTCCATATTTTTTCCCCATCTTTCTCCGCATTTGTTAAAAAAAAAAAATCATCTAATGCATTATATATAAAAAAGTGTCTCTTTAATATAAAATATAAAATTTATAGCATTTTTTCATAGCATTTCATGCCATTTTTCAGCTTGAATAATGCATACAATCATTTCCTTATTTTTCTAAAGTGCACAAGAGGTCAACCTAATGTGTATTCAATTTAATTTCAAATGGCAGGAAATTTAGTATGCATCTGCCATTTTTGTGCCAGTCAGTACGCAGTACCTCCTCCGGTGTTTATTAACTATCACTCGTCAGAAAAGGAACACATTACCCTTATATTATAATTTATAAATAACTAAATGAAATATTAATGATTTTTTATGAAAAATAAGCAGTTAGATTAGCAGGAGGGGGAGGATGTAACAATAATATAGAACTACTTTGCACAGCATCCAATCAGAGTTCGTGTGGCGAGAATCCGAGGAGACAGTGTTCTCCTTTTGATTCGCAAATTGAGGTAGCGGGGGAATATCACCCACACTTCTAGGTTTTCTTATTACTAATTAATACTCATCCATCGGGGTTTGGATTCACTCCACTTCTTCTCCCATCTTCTTCCCCTCTATTACCTTGTTTTGCCCTTCACAACTATTAGATCAAAACTTCAATAGTTCAAATTTAATATTTTACAATATTTTATAGAAATAAATATAATTATAAAAATAGATAAATAAATTTAAACTATTAAAATCTAATTTGAACAGCTCATATCTACAGACTGTTATTACAGAGCAATTTTTTTTCAAAATTTTTTAATTACAGTTGTTAACTGTTTAGACATGATTTTAACAGTTTAAATTTATTTATTTATTTTTAATAATATTTTTATAAGATGTTAAATTTAGACCATTAAAATTTTGATCATATGGTTGTGAGGGGAAAAAGAGGGTAGTGGAGGGGAAGAGGATGGGAGAAGAAGTGGAGAGAATCCAAGTCCCTCATCCACCTTAAGGTACTTTATTCATAGCTCACTTCTGTAGCTATAATTTAAAGAAACTGTTAAAATTAATAAAAGTAATAAATTTTTAGAAAATATACTTTTTTCCCCTCAACTATGCCCTTGTTTATAAGTGGGTAAGTGTTTGCGAGAAAAAATGCATGGGAAAAGATAATAAAACAGAGGATATTAATTAAGAATAAAATGGATAAAAATGTATTTATTTTTGAGACAAACTAACAAAGAATTTTGTAAAAATAGATAAATCAATTTCAAAAATTGGATTTTATAATAAAAAATAGAGAGAATATACACTTTCTGAAAAAAAAATTCCACAATGATGAGTGAAGGGTACAATAATATATTATAAAAATTTAATAACATGGCTTACAATTCAGGACAAAAAAAAAACTTATCTTTCAACCTAATAAACAGGACCTAGGAGTAGTCACCGATGAAATTGAGAGCTTTGTGCATGCATAAAAGTGGCGCCTTCCTCCTCCTTTAATTTATATTCCTAATCAATTTGGAATTGTAATTATTGCAGGGAAAATAGAAAAGAAAAAAGAAAGGGAAAGAGAAAAAGGGGAAAAAGCAATGCTTGTTTTGTTAGGTAAGACAATATGGCTTCAGTGCTCTGTTACTGAAGAATGAACAAAGGGGAGCATCAAAGCGTTCTAATTAAGCAACTTTAACTAGCGAATTGAAGGGTTCGTATTGATATAGGAAGGGAAGGAGGGTGAATTGCAAAAGTTGAAAGTGACAGCAACAGTAACAGTAACGAGCAATATTGATTGGGTTATTTGGAAGAAATTATTGAAAACTACCACTGATATTCTCTATTTGACAAGAATCATAACAGATATCGTGAAGCTAAGAACATCAAAAATTTTATTTTAAACATAACGTAATTGCACAGAATTTATATGTGCCGAAATGTGACTCGTGGCAAGTGCGTTAAGATTGACGTGAAATGTATTTATAAAATATCAGGGGTTAATACTATGTTCAGTTTATAAAATTTTATTTTATTTTGATTTTAGTCTTGAAGTGTCCCTAAAATGTTACTTCATTTTTATTCTAATCTTTAAAATTTGAAATCAATAGTTTTGGTTTTTTGAAATTTGACTTTGTTTTAATTTATCTAAAAAATGTTGTCACAAAAATAATGATCAAAATTAAAATGAAATAAAATTTCATATATTAAATGATAATATTAACTCGATATTATATTATTATAAAAACTTTTTTGTAGCGGAAAAAAAGTTATGACCGAAACAAAAACACTGCCAGGCATGCATCTTTCTGTGATAATTCGTGGATGTCCATCAGTATTAAAAAACAAATCTCTCATATGGCTGCAGGATTAATAATTTGCATGGAAATTGATTGCTTCAGTAGCTGTCTTTTCTCAACTTTTCCAGTCATCTGTTTTGGCTGTAAGCTTTATTCATTGCCAGCGGGTCATCATCTCTTTTGATATGCAATATAATATATAATATAACCCAGCGAGTTTTGACTCATTCTTCCCATCAAGTTTGTTACAGTTCAGAATTGGCCGAATGACTTTATGGGTCGTGAGTAAATTGATGATACATGATGATTTAATTATTGACGCTACGTTCACCGGAAAAACAACGCTACATTTTCTAGCAGATTGCTTAGCTGATGGAGGCAAGCTGGGGGAAAAAAAAACCAATTTATATATTTTTTATTTGACAAGCTTCTTACTTGTAGACAGGGAGCAAACCCTGATAACTGCCAGTGCTGGCTTAATTTATGACCTTTTAAATGGGTTTAGGAACGCTGACAGCAACTTGGGTAAGAAGGAAGTAATATTCGAAAGGTTTAATGATGCTGGATCCGAATTTGACTCGCGGTTAATGTGCTTGCATCGCGACTTCCAATCACTAGATATGAGGGTCCTTTTGCCTGTTACGCTTGATTTTACGCTGCAACGTTTGGATTCCATCGAGTTTACGCTATCCACGCGGACTTCAATTGAGCCACTTCGGTCCCTGATGATTAAACCCTAGAATTGACAGAGTTGATGTCGAAGTTGACGACCAGCGAGTATTCCATAAATGGAGCACTGTAGAAGCAGGGAATAGTATTTGGTTGTCACGGGTCAGTTTAAAAGGGATGGAGGAACAGAAGCATGGGACGGGGAGAGAGAGACCAATACTGAGAATGATAACTACTAGTCTGAGCTGGTGAAGTGAGAGTTTGAATGTATGGATATGATCCATGCCTCAGGTCTTCAAGTAATCAGCCTTCTCTGAATCTTTCCCACGGTCTCTGAGCCCCTGCGGGCTCCACCCTACACATGGACAAGACTGCTCGTGGACCCCATCATCATCTCCCATTAATACATGCCACGTTGCGCACTATTTCATACTACTGGCCCATGGACGCTGTCATGAGCAACCTGGGAATGAAATGATGTTTTCTCTCTCCTACCAGTATGCAGAAACATGCTGGGAAATACAAAACTCTGTCCGCCCAATCTAGCAAGGCGCAGTTAAATTCAGAGAGGCCTATAAATGGATGACCGTATTCTTTCTTCGTTCAGAATGGGACTTTACTCACTCGAATTCACAGATGATTTTTTTTTTTTTTTTAACAAAAAGACCAGTGAATTGGGTTAGAGTATGTTTCCAACATCATAGAGCATTTACAGAAGTATTTTCAAATCACTTACCAACAAGATCTTCGTATTAACAGCATGATTCAAACTGATCTTATGAGTTATAAACTGATTTTTTATCAACTTAACCAACTCTTATTGATACAAATTATTTGTATACATAGCAAGCTTTCGGATTGGGAATGGGAATGGGAATGGCTATTGTTTAATTTGGGCCCAAGCATCACATAGGATTCTGCCCAAGCGTAAGATCCATAGATAACAAGAGTGGCCACTGCAACAACCGGCCTCAAAATAGCATTTGACCCGGCCCAGTAAACTCCGTGATCCAACCACGCATCATATAACCGATTTTGACTAGTGGACTTCTCTGACCTCTCCCACTCCATTTTCACTCCTTTACTTGTTCATCCATTCTTTTTTTTTCCCCCTTCCCCTACCGAAACTCTACCATTCATTCTCGTAATAATACATATACTCGTACACATCCCATCATCTATTCTCTGTTTTTTTTTCTTCCCTTCTTTAAAAAAAAATCAATGACAAAATTGGGGAAACTTGATTTTTACACCGGGAACCACGTACGCGTATCGTTGGATGTTGTATTTTGATTAATTTGAGATTCGCTGATGTTTAGAAATTAGAATTGTGTTTAAAAACTAGGAGGACTTGTTCAACCAATTAGTTTGCTTCCGCTTGTAATATTAAAGGAAAAGACGAAGACTTGGTCAGAATGGAGTGCAAGTAAAGATTTAAGTTCAAAGGCCATACTTTTTTTTTTTTTTTGGGGTCAAAGTTCAAAGGCCATACTACAATAATGACGAGAACATCAATAACAATCTGCACAATGCCCATGCACACTACAGATCCCCGGGTGCGAGGGTGACGTGACGATAGTCCGTTACACGTGGCTCATATCGGAGCCCTAGATATTTTAACTCACGACGCAGATCGCTCCAATGGACCAACACTCATTCTCGCAGGTACAGAAATGCTTCGTTTATATTTGAGCTTCAGTTTCAGAGTCTCCGTATCCCATTTCTCGCGCCATTCCCAGCACCAACACATATTTTCCTCCTCAGAAGAACTATATTCAGACGGTGATCATGATCCGAGAGCCAGTCCCCTTCGTCCTCCCTAGCCTTCGAATTCCTCCATGGCTATCTGATAATTCGCCGGCCGCCTCACCTTCCCCCTCTTCATTCCCAACCAACACCGATGCCGGCGCCGCCGACTCCTCCGTCCTCATCTTCCACCCACTTCTTTCCAATGACTGTACCCTCCCGGAACTGCACTCGCTTGCTCAAGACTTTGACATGCCCTTTGATGTTTTCTCCAGCGATCAGTTCCGCATGTTCGAGTTCAAGATCCGCAAGTGTCCACGTGGCGGCAGGTCGCATGACTGGACCCGCTGTCCCTTTGCCCATCCCGGCGAGAAGGCTCGCCGAAGAGACCCTCGCAAATTCCCCTATTCCGCCACCCCTTGCCCTCACTTTCGCCATGCAAATTGCAACAAAAGTGACTCCTGCGATTTCGCTCACGGAGTCTTCGAATGCTGGCTTCATCCTTCTCGCTATAGAACTCAGCTCTGCAAAGATGGAGCAAATTGTCGCCGTCGAGTCTGTTTCTTTGCCCACACTCCCGATCAATTGCGTGTACCCACTCGCGGCTCCCTCGAAGCATCGGTCGGGTCGCCGATTCGTCGCTCTCTGGATTCATCGCGGAGCAGCTCTTCATTTATTTCGTCACCAACTTCTGTCCTTACTCCATCGCTACAAGACAGCTCACACTTGTCGCCGGGCAATTCCCAATATGCCGGTAACACATACAATGCGATGAGTGAAATAGTAACTTCAATGCGTAATGTGCAGCTTGATTCAAACACGATGGTTTCTGGTTTTGGTTCTCCCCGTGGTTCGTTTCTCCGACCTGGGCTTTCCAGCCCTCAGTCGACCCCAACGTGGGCTAGAACTGATAAATCTGGACCCGGTTCAGCGGACCTAGGGGATAGTGGCCACGAAGAAGAGGCTCCCATGGAGAGGGTGGAATCAGGAAGAGACCTCAGAGCCAAAATCTATGCCAAACTCAGCAATAAAATCTCATACGTGCGAAGCGACGCGCCTGCATCGGCTCCTGATTTTGGATGGGTTTCCGAACTGGTGAAGTGAAGCTCAATCTGGGAAATACTTGTTATATGTCCAGAAATTTTCCTCCCTTACCCGATCAGCATTCGAAGTTGAGCGGCCACGATAGAGTTTTATGGTCTGTGAATATCTAAGTTCATTATAAATGTAATAAAAAAGGAAGAGATTGTTGATATCTGTTTCATAATTGGTATATGTACATGACATTAAAACTCTTGCTCTCGATTTCTGAGGTGGCATTTGATTCCACCGTTATACGTTGCTCATGATGTAATTTGCATTTTCTGTCTATAAAATTATGTGATGCATGTTCACTCTATTGATGTAATGCCTTTTTAGTTTTACCCTGGAATGGCCGCCGGGGTTCTGCACAGCCCGCTGCAAAATTAAGTGTTTGATTATCTGTCGGTTGAAAAGGGAGTCTTTGTCTTCAAGCTTTCATCATAGGCCGCTTCTGGCTTTTCTGTGGTTCCAATCGTTTCAGAATGCAAACGCCTTATCCATTTCATTTGGTTATTAATTAGGTTATCCACTTTTTGGGACGTCGGGCCACTCTTCTCCTCCTTCTTAAGCAAAATGATTACTGTGGTCGATGTGCTGAAGCACAGAGTTTAATTATTTGTGTAAAGGCAAACGACGAACCAAATAACTTGCATACCACAAATTGTTCTGTTCGTTTTGTTTTATGTGCGATGGAAGGGGAAACAACCACCTTGAAGAAATAACGAGAGAAGAAGCATTTAGCAGTTTTTTTTTTTTGATCTGAAGAAGCATTTAGCAGTTAACAGACAAGGAAATATTGATAATGGGGTGTATGAATGAAGATGAAAAATGATTGGAGGTTGGTTTGAATATCAATGGGGGATTTCTATCGGAAACGTACGTGGCAGGCGAAGAGGAGAAGGGCGTGCTTATCTGGAGGTACCTAAGAAATCTGAGGAACTTGACTAATGAGTTGCCACGTGGGGGTTGGGTGGTAGGTCAGGACTCACAAGAGACAAGGATGGAAGGGGATAATATCTTGGAGAGATCGAGGAAAGGGACAGCATGTGGTGGAGGAGGAAGCAACATCTTGGGGCGGGGGCCACTGAGAGAAAGCAAATGCCTAGTATCAAGGAATGCATGACAAAAGTAAAAGTAAAGTGAGGGCATTAATTGGGGGTAAGGATAAGTATCATATTAAAGGACACTCGAGACGACTACCAGCCCGACATCTGTCCCTGTTTCACAGTTAACTGCAACGCCTCTGTCTCCCTCCCTCACTCAGGTTCTGTTGGGTCGAATTATTCAACGACTTTCGGGTTAACATATTTAAATTAATATTTTCCATTGCTATTGACTTACCTTTTAAATTAAGATTTTATCATAAAATTATGAGACTGGCCCCAGGACTTTATTCTGTTTGTTTTAATCCATTAAAAAATAAAACAGTTTAAATCTTTATTAAATTATAAAGACTAATATTTTTAAATAAAAAAATTTGGAGGATTAAAACTCAAGATTTAAAATCTAAAGGGTTAAAAATTTTATTAACCTTTATGAGTATCATAGCCCATCCCACATCTCTTATAATGTAATGTATAGATTGCATCCTAATTAAAATTGATATGACATACGTACAATTGAATGGAGGAGTCATACATTCGATAATCTTTGTGTACGTACCTTTTATGGATATCAAAACATTATTTTTGTGTATTTAATTATGCAGATTCGATATTCCGAGGAGACTCACAAAGTCGGCCGAATTCCAAATCCAAACCATCAAATGGCGAGTTTGGGGTCTCACATTTTCTCTCGTAGCCAGGGAACATGGCTTCTTACGATACCTGAAGCCATGTGAGGAATGGGGCTTTTTCATCATGTGGTCCAATTAATGCCTTGTTGGGTCTGGAGCCCATGTTCACTGCCAAACAAAAAACAAAATGGGAAAAGATCACGTTACATTCACACTGGTGCCTCCCACCGGCCCACACTCAGACTAGTTCAACTAATGGCAGCAAAAGCGAGCATCAACGTTGCCACGGAATCGCTCCTGGTTTGGATTGACTTATTTAAATGTTTAAGCATATTTCAGTAAGTTCAGTTAAAATTTGACACGTATTCTTTGTATTTCGTAAATTATTATTAAAAGTTACTTCTAACTCAATTCAAATACACTTAACATTTTGGTTCATGCTCAAGGGTCATTAACCAGCTGATCCAATGTCTCAACAAGGTTTAAGCCCTTCAATTTTTAGAATTTGGTTCTGTATGGTCTTTATGTTCAAAGAGATTGAATTAGTAAATAATATGCTCCGTTACATCACGCCTGAATGTGACTTTTCCATACGTGGCTTGTCAATAGTCAACTAATGGTGAAGTTAGGCCCTATCGATGACATATAATTCATTTGTATAAACAAACTTTGAGGAGCTGCTCCTAATCCCAGAAGCACCAACTGGTTGTTGGCACATGCTTGCAGAAGACCTTCCGGGGGATCAATGACTACCTCGGTGCTTTTTTGATTTAGTTGCTCTAGCGAATTCTCTTCAAGCTTAGCTTGCCTTTACTTCTCCAAAAAAAAAAAAAAATTCAACTAACGGTGAGGTCAAGCCCTGTCAATGACATATAATTCATTTTATAAACAAAATATTTGAAGACCTAGCTAGAATTCGATTTAGATCATGCTTGCCGCGTAAGGATAAATGGAACCCAAGGTTAAATTACAACTTTGCCGCTCCTTGTAATGAGCTCACGGCCTAGCGCCAAAAGCAGCCTTTTGTCCTTTTTACCCAACGGAAGCTCAAATTTTCCAGATTATGAAGCTTCCCCCCAACTCAATATTCTCATATTAATTATTCTTTTTCAAAATATTCACGATAATTTTCCATGCCAAAGACAATAAACCTAGTCCACCACTGAATTTTAATGTAAAAGTCATGCTTAACTAATTTAAATGGTTTTTTTAAGAATTTAAATAAATTAAAAAGTTAGTTATTTATAATAAATACGAGTTGATTTTTCTAACGTATGACTATTATTGGATGAAAATTTCTTAACATATATAAGTAATAATAATTCTTTAAAAAAATAAATTATAAATTTGTGAAATTAAATGAATTGATATATTATACTTATAATCAAATTTAATTTTTAACTAACTTTATATTTAGGACCAGAGATAATAATTTATATTACTATACACACCTTCTTTTTAATTAAAAATCATAACATATTTTATTGTTTTGAAAATTAGATATAATTATACAACTAATAAGCCATTAAGTACTGGATAAACCAAATATTACTAGGGAAATAGTGGCAGTAAAAAAAAAAAAAAGGTGAGAAAAAAACAAGGGTGGGGAGGGAGAAGGGCAGGACCTTCATGAATGGCCACTGCCTCCCCGTCCCAAACATGAAATACACCCTGGCCTTCCTTCCCCATTCTCCTTCACCCTCGGATTGAAAACCGCTAACGCTTTCTTTCCGATCTATTCCGGCTTCAACTTCTATTGCTCCAACTCAAAAGGCATCGAATTCATTGGAATTATACGCTCACTCTTCTGAACCATTCCAGATCTACGACGTCCTGGTCTCTTTGATCTGCTTCTTCTCGAAATAATCTTTTCGGATCCACCATGGATTTCATGAAGGTCTTCGATCAAACTGTTCGAGAAATGTGAGCTCCTATTCTCCTTGGCTGGCTGGTCTTTATTCTCCCCTTCTGATATGCTGCGATTTTTAATCTCTTAATTTCAATTAACCTTGAAACAGAAAGAGAGAGGTGAATCTGAAGGTACTCAAAGTTCCCGAAATCGAACAGAAGGTAAAAAAAACTAATTGTCAAGTATTTAAATCTGACTTTTAATTGTAAATTTTGCATATCCCAGTCCATAGAGCTGCTGGTGGATTGTTCTCCCACCATTTTAATTTTAAAAAGCATATTTTAACCATATACTTCCTCAATCTCATTAATACGGTTTTAGGACGGAATGCTCGTGAAATTTGCTTCTCTTCCCGTCCCTCCGTCAGGGAGAGCGGGAAGGTTGAAGAACTTCCGCGATTTGCTGCTAGTACCGGTCGGTCATGACGGAATTGGAAAATATTTGTTCCTATAGTAGTGGTGAATTTCAAATGTAGTCTTAGTTTAACAGTTTGCCACAATGTTATGACCTCAAAAACGAAAATCCTCTAATGTATATTCCCTTCCCATATTTTGCATACCTATGGGCCATGTCCAGATTGAGTATCATTATTCTTTGATGAAGACGTAAGAGTATGATGATTAGATTTGGAGCTTTGCGTGTAACATAGTATTGTTCAATATGAAGCAGCTAAATTATGGGTTTCTCTCAGTTCTAACATCAGGCACTAGTTTTGAAGTTTGCAAATCAAGCTTCTGCCTCATCTTCAACTTGGTATTGCAAGTAGAATTATTATACGATAAAATGATAAATGCTGGGTTTTGGCCCTCAATTTCTGTCCCTAGACTCAGACTGACGTAGTTCCCAGATTTGCTTAAGCATACGAATGATAAATTTGTCCTTATTAGTTCAGTTTTATTCGTGTTATTAATTGATTTTTTTTTTCATTATTTACAATCTAGGTTTTGGATGCTACTGATAATGAACCCTGGGGTCCTCATGGTTCTGCGCTGGCTGAGATTGCACAGGCTACCAAAAAATTGTATACTTTGAATTTTTTCTACTTATTACTTTTCAAATGAGTATCTCTTTTTTGGTAAAAGTTGCTTGATGTCTTACTTGATTTATTCTTCTATACTTACCAGTACCGAATGTCAAATGGTCATGAGCGTCCTTTGGACAAGATTGGGTGAGACTGGAAAGGATTGGCGTTATGTATATAAGGTGACATTTACCACATAATTGTTCTATTGCTTGAAAGTATGAAGTACCTGGAGAGGGCGGGTTCAGTTTATTTCCTAAGTCTGTTCATATTACATGCTGTTTTTCTACGTCTCAATGCCTGAAGCTGCTTATTTTTTAGGCACTGGCTGTTATAGAGTATTTGGTAGCACATGGATCTGAACGTGCTGTTGATGACATTGTTGAACATACTTTTCAGATCTCCGTAAGGACCATCCTCTAGACTTAAGCTAATTTTCCTTGTCATTTTCAGTGACACTGATTATAGATCATTATCTGGCATAATCACCATTTACTTTGTATTGGCAAAGGCACTTTCTAGTTTTGAATATGTTGAACCCAGTGGAAAGGATGTGGGGCTCAATGTCAGGAAGAAGGCAGAAAATATTGTGGCCCTTCTGAATAATAGAGAAAAGATACAAGAAGTCAGAAATAAGGCTGCTGCAAACCGTGACAAGTAAATGAAATTTGCCAGTAGTTTAATTCCATAGATAATGAGGTTATCTATGTCAATATGCTACTTTAAGTTTGATTGTCAGTAAAGTAAATTGTTTTTGTTGCTTTCTTAGGTACTTTGGACTTTCTTCTACTGGAATCACATACAAGTCTGGGTCAGCCTCGTTTAGCACTGGTAGCTATCAAAGCCATAGCAGTGATAAATATGGAGGTTTTGGTTCAAATGACAGTGACAGGTATAGGGATGGTTATGGAGACAAGGCTTACCATGAAGAAGAAAAAATTGAGAAATACTACCCTGGAAAATCAAGACATGGGTCCTCAAGTGACAGGCAAGAAAGCTCCTTTAAGAAGGGTACACACTCAGTCAGGTGGGGCATAACCCGCATATATTATGCTTTGTAAATAATTAATGTATTTAGCGTTTATCCCTTGCCAGACGTATAGTTAATAGAGACATCAAATTGGGAAGATGGATATTATAGCTTAAAAGGCGGTGTTCTAAAATAGTCTGAAAAGAGATGCTGCTACTGCATAGTATAATAAACCTTATGCTCGCTGACAGGACATACATCCGCCCTAAAGCCTTTGATCATTACAATTTTTTTTCCTTTATCAATGAGCTGCATTTTACTTTCTCAAGACTTATCCTTTCAGAATGTTTGCCTCGCAGGCAAAAAAAGCATAGTGTGCCTTCCAGAGTATCGAAGTCATCTACTGATGTAACCAGCAATGATATGTACAGTTCAGCCCACTCTCAAAGTTCGAGTGTAGCTGTAAACAATGACGATGATGATTTCGATGATTTTGATCCAAGAGGAACATCTACTGCTAGTAAGTATTCTGAAGTGATGTCTTTATGTTGTGGTTTCTGATTTCCTTAAATTACTTCATAGGCAAATATTTCTTGTGATTCAAATTTTATTTGACTTCACTGAAGTTCACATTTTTGTTATTATTTCTGGTGCATCTTGAGCACATTTCTTCCAACATTTTATCCTGGCAGACATATCTGCATGTGCTATAATTGCAGTGTTTGTATTGCTGGATTGAGTTACCTTTCCCTGAGGCTGTTTATTTATGTGTCATTTTATTTCGTTTTTTCCCCAACAGAGGTTTCAGCTGGAAACTCTAATCACGTTGATCTATTTGGACAAGATTTGATTGGTGACCTCATGGATGCTCCAACTTCTGTTCCCACTGAAAAGCCTGTCGCAAGCAGTGTGTCAGAAGTTGATCTCTTTGCAGATGCGGCATTTGTATCAGCAGAGCCTCATGTGGACCAAGGGGTTGGTTCTCAATCACGGGTTAGATGTTATTCCTCTAATTTTAGTGTTGCAGCTCAATATCTTTGTCCAATGGCCTACTGTTTTTGTGGCACACTTATCAACTAATAACAGGGATAGGTCTTGAGCTCTATACCCTTTTCCTCCATAACTATTGATTGACCAAAAGGGGAAGTGATGCCATTTGCTCTGGTATATTGCTCGACTAGACGGAGTGCCCAATTGTATTGTATATCTGTCATGTTAATTTCTTGGTATAGATGATGATGTCAGTTTCATTTTACATATTATTACATTCTGAAGGGTATCGCTCTGGTAGAAACATGCAAAAGTATGCTAGAATGGTCAGGGAGGGGGCCTAACGGTTGGAATGAGGCACACTGCTTGCAGTTAATAGAGTGACGTGCAGTTTGTTCTCATAAGCAGAGTGGAAGTTTGTTGTTAAATTGATTATTACAATTGGTAGTCTAGTTTTAAAATTGTAAATTACTCATGGGGTTGCTTTCTTTCTTCATTTTTTTTTCCCCTTCAGTGTTAAGTTTTTCTGTTCAGTACCAAGGAAGTTTGCCCCCCTTTTTATTCATCGGTGATTGTTTGTACAGAATGAGGTTGATCTGTTTGCTTCCCAACCGGCCATTCCATCCTCAGCTACTGCAACAGTTGACTTGCTTTCTGTTTCTGAGCCAGTTCTGCAGCCAGACAGCAAGTCAGAAAGCTCTGGTCTTAAAAATAATAGCTCCATTGATCCCTTCACTGCTGTTCCACTTGGTAGTTTTGATGGATCTGATCTTTTTGGTGAATTTACTTCTCCTTCTGATTCAGCATCTGAGCAGCCCTCAAAAGTTCCTGGCACTGATGGCATCCAAGATAAAATGAATGTGAACCCTTTGCCAGAGTCTAGAATACCCCCTAAAAAGGATGCTTTCCAGGTGAAGTCTGGTATTTGGGCTGATTCGCTGAGCCGTGGGTTAATTGATCTCAATATATCTGCTCGTAAGTTTATTATCTTGACCTCCTCAGCAGGTTTTTAATGGAATATTATCTAATCAGTTGCTGTGCGATACATTTGTCATATCTACATACTGAAGATATTTTGAAAGTCTATGATCTTTTGTTTGTTAGAGTACATCCATTATGTATGCACTATCTATTCCAAAGAATTTCAGCCTTTTTTGCTGTTGCAAAGGAGATTAGACTAGGGATGAGAGTAGAGAACGGAGAAAGAGGCAGGATGGGAATTGAACTCATGTATCAAGTCCTCATGGATTCAGCTTCATCTTCTTTTTGTTACAGAGGAGATGCAAGGCGTTGGAGTCAGTAGTAAGGATTGGACTAAGGGGTGGGGTAACGATCAAATCCATATTGGTCAGGGCTTCAGCCTTTTAGTTCACGATACCTTGGGTGTCACTGAATGAGGAAGGCTTTAAATTCTTGTACATTTTCGTGCTGCACTGGACTTTGCTTTAAGATTACATTTCTTGTCGGAATGCATATTTGTGCATCCACTACCCCCTTGCCCCCATCTGTTTGTGTGGACTTATTTAATTATGCTTTCACGAATGACATGCGATCTAAAAGTCTTTTTTCTCTGTCTTCCTTTTATTATTACCGCATAAGCACATTTTTTTCCCTTTTTCCGCCCCTCCTCACCTTTATGGAATGAGAGTGGAATATGTACAACCGATTGAATCCTTTCCTTTTTCCTTGTATGTCAATGACGCAAGTTTTGTGTTGTTTTGCAGCCAAGAAAGCCTCCCTGACTGATGTTGGGATTGTAGGCGGATTGAGTGATGGATCAGATGAAAAGGAGAAAGGTCCTCCGCAATCATATTACATGGGGAGGGCTATGGGATCGGGATCCGGTCTTGGTAGGTCTGGCTTCACTCCTTCCCAGCCAGGAGGTGGGGACGATATATTTGCAAGTTTGAGCGGCCAACAATATCAGTTTAGTGGTTTTCAAAAGTGAACTTTCCAGATATTAATCTCTTACCATTGCATCACATTTTTATTGCATATTATGTGTGTTGGCATTACAAAAGCTGTTGAGCTCTTTAGCATGGCTGGGCTTTGATCATATAAAGATTAGTCACGATTCGATTCTGCATTGTTTATGTTATTGATTCCTGTGCAGTGGCTAAAGCTGTGCACTGCTCCGAGTTGTAAAATATCCGTGCTTTTAAGATTACTGTTTGCCCGAGTTGGTATAACTCATTAAATACTGAAAATAAAAGCACCCTGTTAAGGCGTCGGTTGATTCTCTCTGGCTTCCCAGTATTCTGAGAACAGTTTTTCTGCCGCCACAGCACCTACTGTAAATGTGAGAACGTCTAGATTTTTTCTTTAAGGGTTTTTTCTCCAATTTATTTGGAATGCAGTGAAGAATTTTTTTACTACTCCTCCGGTCTTTAATATAAGACCCAATTACTGAGTTGGTTTTGGTCCTAAATATAAGACCCATTTCTCATATTTATCAATTTTCTCTAAATTATCCCTATGGATACTCCATCAACCATAATCAAGTAGAAGATAGAGAGGGGTATTAAGAAAGATGATTATGGTATTTTAGGAAAAACATGTCACAATTTTTATAATTAACTAACTTACCTAACTTTCTTAATCTAATCAAATTAGTTAAATGGGTTTTATATTAAGGATCGGAGGAGTAATTTGTTGCCTTGTTACTGCGGGGGTCCGAACTCTGAACGGACACGGTCTTTCTGGGAAAGTGGGGTTGACACCAGACATTCGGAACGAACAAACGTTGGTCAATATCACCCCAAAAAAAGGAAAATAAAAGAACACGGCTCTATACCGTAGATTTAATGAAATTGACCTGTCAAGAAGTTGCGCTGATGCAACTAGCAGATCATTTTTTGAGGCAGGAGGTGGTATTTAGTTTGATTTTGAAACAAATATTGGAATGAAATATTGTCTGGCCCATGATTCAATCACTTGATGCAGAGAAAATGGCCGCATTATAGTCTATGAAATATGAAATTTATTGGCAAATGAGATATCGATCGCAAGCAAAATTATGCATATTTACGGTTTAGACGAGGGAGAGTTGACTACCCGATTTTAATTTTTTGGAAGAGCAAGTTAAAGGTTTATTTCAACAACCGTATAAAGGATTCATTCTCAGTCTTACACGAGCCAATTAAGACCCTGTTTGAAATCATACTCCTCTAGTCCTAAATATAATCACCTTATATAAGTGTATAAGAGTTTTATATTTAGGACCGGAAGAGTATTTAAAATGATTTAGGATATGTTTGGAATTATGTTTGGAAGTCTAAACTAACTTACCAACCGGTCAAAGCTGGGTTTGTATAATCGGTGATACTCAGTTTAGCAGTTTGGCAATTTGGGTTTTTTATTTCAAATGACTTTTTTTTTTTCATAAGCTGCATCATCTTGCTTTTAACGTAGAGACTAATAATGCGATAGAAAATCTGTATTTTAAATTCTTTACCTATTCATTTATCTTCTTTTGCATGCATATCTCTTCTTTAAAAAGAATATGAAAGAAAAGAGCGAGCTTCTTCTAATTTATATATATATCCATATATTTAATTAAGTATTCTAATATTTTTCAAATTCTTCCTAACAGTAAATTAATTTCTTTATTTCTAATACTTTTATTTTTAAATGTGTCCTTTACGATTGTCACATTATATACATTTAATATCAAATATGATGACTACATAAAATTCATGTCTTTTTAATCATTTTATATCTAGATTATTTTTTTAATTAATCATTCAAACAGGTTTTAGTTTCTCGACTATTTTTCGAAATATAAATAACATTATATTATCTGATTTTTGCTGTCAGATTGAAAAAAAAGTTATTTTTATTACTACTAATTCAGATACACTGTTATAAACACATTTAACGTGAGTCGAAATAAAACTCTACTCACATATTTATTTTGTATTCTGTAAATCATAATTAAAAAAAACTACTTATAAACCATTATAAATGGAAAAGTGAAAAAAAAACTTTTTTAATCTTAAATATAAGACCCTTATACTAGTTGTATAAGGGTTTTATATTTAGGATTAGTAGGTAGGTAGTTAGTAAATTAGTGTCATCGGTTTTATCTTTGATCTGACTGGCTCGGCAGAGGTTGTGGAAAATTTGCCTCGTGCTTAGCATCTCCCTCACTGTTGTCTTGTTCATCAGGTCATCCATTCCTTCCACGCCTTTCGAATTTAGTCGTGCAAATTTAAAAGCGAATGATGAATACGATTTTTTTTTTCCCCTTTGCCAGAAACTATGATTTTTAAATCATCTTTACATCTTTATTTGGTTGTATAACAAATTCTTCCCTTCCTTGCGCGCTGCACTTTTGAATATGACACCCCATTCCAGTAAATTATTTGTTAATCTCTAGTGCAGGCGATAGTGGGAAAATGCATTTTGCCACTGGCAGATTTACATTCCTACCCTTCTTTTTTCCAAGAAAGACAAGTTAAGCATGACGGCTTGATGCCATAAGATGCCAGGTGTTTCAAGGTAACAGAAAAATTAATAAGATGGGCTCCTGGTTGGAAAAAAAAAATGCCGATTTCAAATTTTGAAATGTGAGGGGATTGTTTTATCTGGCCAAACAAAAATATGAGGGGAGTTATGTGCATCAGTTTTAATTTAGAAGTTTGGGGGAATTATATACATTCTCATCAATATCAACACACGCATATCAGTTACGCCTTGCAGACCAGCAACAGCAAATAACGGAATAATCTATTCTTCTTTTAAATAATACTACCTCCGGTCCTTAATATAAGACTTTGTTTGATTTTTATTTTGATTCTAAATATAAGATCCTAATATATTTTTTCTCTTATATTTATGTATTTTTCCCAACATAGTCCTTCTAACAATAATAGTTCTAACCAATACATTTGATTAGTAAGGATATTTTAGGAAAGACAACACTTATTTATTATAAATAATTAACTTAACTTCTTTTCTTAATTTTTTTTAAATTAGTTAACTAGTTTTTATAATTAAGAACGGAAGTAGTATATATTGATCCCTTTTGAATTTTAATTTCATTTAACTTTTTCTGGTTCCCAGGGGAAAAAAATCTTAATGAGTTGAGTTAACCTCATGTACTGGCGAAGACATTGCGACCGTACCAGTGAAAACACGGGACCGTGACCGTAACTAAAGACTCTTGGTCGGACACCTGACAAACAGCTTCTCAACTAACGTTTGCATGCCAGAATTGCAGCTTAACCTTTTAAGAAAAGCTTGAGACCAAAAGAAAAAAGTCTTAAAAAAAAAAAGCTTTAAGATATGAAAACGTAAAGTTCTTAAAAAAAAAAGCTTTAAGATATGAAAACGTAAAGTGTTAAGTATCACTAGGTGTTTATCCAGAAATACATAAATTAAAAGTCAGAAGCATGTTTGGATGACAAAATCCAGTTAAATTAGTATTATAATAAATGCTGAAACCGGAAAGTAAAAGAAGGGATCTTTTAGCTGGTAAAAAGAAAAGAAAAAAAAAGAAGGGATCTTATAGTTCTGCCCAAAGAGGGCCCACGTCTCCGCGCTTTTCTCTTTCCCTTTTTGAAGATGATGGGCGTGCTGATCCTCTCAGGAATCCCTAAATTAGCCTGCCTCCACTTCTTTACATTCACTTCTCGAATAAGTTCGACTCCTCATCCCTTCCCTCTGTGGCCTTTATCTTCGCAATCATCCCCTCATGTATTCCTACCGTTTCCCAAAATTCCCCTTTTCCCGTTAACTTCCGCCGCGTGCGTCCTTCACTAAGTACCCTCATCTCTCTAGCTGAGTTCTGCAGATATTGCTTGGTTTCTCCCTTTACGGGGAACGAAGGAGCCCATATTTGGCATCTGAGCCGGAGAGAGTCCTCTTCGGATTTCGGGGCTGGGGTTATTATCTAAGTTTTTTTTTTTTTTTAATGAATCGCTTTTATACACAGGAAATTGTTGCAATCTGTGTTTGGATTTTCGGAGCTTTGAGTTCTCGCCAGCAGGATTGAATTTCATAGGTCCGCTCGGTGCGCCGTTGGCGAAATATTGGTATCTTCTCTAGAAGTTCAGTTGATCAAAAAAATCTAGGTTTCGATAATATCTCTCTCTGCAGCATGATATGGTGAGAACTGGTTTTGTTGGCTGGGTTTAAATAATTCGGCCTCCTACATCTGGATATGTGAATTGGAGATCATATATTTTTTGCTCGTTTGCGTCTGAACATAAAGGGAATTTTTGTCTATTAGAAAGAGTAAAGATGAAGAGAGGCAAAGATGATGAGAAGCTCGTGAGGCCAATGTTCCCTAGATTGCATGTCAATGATACGGAAAAGGGTGGTCCAAGAGCACCGCCGAGGAATAAGATGGCCCTCTATGAACAGTTTAGTATTCCATCTCAAAGGTTCAACCCAGGCGTTCAGCCACTTAACCCTGTTAGTTCTAGTAACACAGTCTCCCTGGCATCCTCAAGCCAGGTAAGTTTTTGATTTTGTGGCTTTGCTTGTATTCTTAGTTGCTTTCTCCTCCTATAAATATTCCTGCTATTTGTGACATTATTTTATGCAAATTCATCTTCTGGTGCACTGGCTTTATATGCATGTCATCTGGCGTTGGAGGACTTCTCCAGTCATGTCCAGTACTTGGATAACGGGAACTAGATGTCAGTTTGTACTTGTACATGCTAGCTATATATGAAGAAACAAAGCTGAAGTGTTTCTAAGTAATTTGAGCGTCGTGTTGCTGGAAAAAAATAAAAATAAAAAGAGCGTCATGTCTCCGATATGTGTTGGACATGGACTTGGACGTGACCTTTTTTGAGGTGTTTCTGCTTCGTTCATTTATAAGCTTGGAATACTTGTGCATGTTTAGTTCATTGAGAACAAGAGTATATGCATTTCATGAATTAGCTATTCTTATTTTCTACGTTCTACCTTGGAGTTTGTTGCATTATGGGATGTATGTGTGCACCTTTGCCGTGTGTAGTGAGAAATAACTTTTTTCTCCTGAATTTCTGGATTTACTTGTTTGCAGAGGACTGTTCCTGAGAGAAACCATATCCTTCCTGTTCATTTACCTCCACAAACACCTACTTATCAAGATGAAAATAATATTTCTCATCAATCTGATGTGGCAAATCAGAACCCGTCGATGTCAAAACCTGAGCAAAGAAAAAAGGTAGATGAAGATGACTTTAGGGTTCCTATGTATATGAATGCAAGAGTTGGTCAATCTAACGATAATACTCAGAAGACTTTTGATGGAAGAAAATTCACTGCCATAGGCCCTCGATATTTCGGTTGTGCAGTAGAAGTGCAAAATGATTGTGACAGGGATCCCAAACAGTTTGGCTTCCCATACGTCAATATAAGAAAAGACGTGAGATGTGAGGGTAATGTTCTTTCAAATGAAAGCCCAAGTAGGGACCTGCCAGTAAAATCTGCCAGGAACATTTTAAATGGAGAAAATATTGACGGTCTTGCCAGGCAAGACAATGCGACTGGAAATCAAGAGTATCAGGATCAGAATTGTCCTGGATCAAGGTTTGGCAGATTGCATCAGGCTGATGCTTGCCCACAACAGGATCTTGAAGCTGTGTCTCTATGTAATAACGCCAGAAGCAGTGATGGTCTTGTTCGCCCTTCAAGTGATACAGAAAAGGGAGACGTCCCTTTACTGAGAGGCTGCTTTCATTCTACTGCTGATCAAGATAGTCCAGTTGAGGCTATTGATGACACAGAGTGTCATGATACCAGGCGGACAGGTCTGATGAAGAAAAATTGGGACAAAAGTGACAATGTTTCCAAGATCTCCATGGTAGATAATTTGTTAAGCCAAGAAATTTCTCCTGATGATGTTGTGGAGATAATAGGTCAAAAACATTTCTGGAAAGCAAGAAGAGCTATTGTCAAGTAAGTCTTGTTACCTGTACATAGCACCTGTTTTTGGGTGGTCCTACTAAACTTAAATTTTTCCTTGTGAATCATTTTTTGCATATATGATAACTGAACTCTTATGACATGCTTTGGTGTGATGGTATCTTGTACTTGTTGAGCATTGTAATAATTATAATTTTCAAATGAAAGGAAAAAGAGCTTACTTATTTTGATGTATTGGTCAGATTTTTTTTCCTCATCCTTTCTTACTTTTTTAAATATTTTTTTTATTTTCATTTTTTATGTATGATTAGTTTGTGAGGCCTTTTTTGAGAAAATGAGAAACATTAGAGAAGACTGGAGTATTGAAAATGGTAAGTTATAAGAAATCATTTAGCTGTATAATTGAATTTGGAAGCGCAGTTGTTGGTATATGCACCTCTAATTATAATGCAGTCAGGCTACTGAGCCAGTGGCTTTTACCTTTTAAGCATAAGTTGTACATATGCCTTTGAATAAAAGAAATTTGATAGACTTGGGATTCCTTCGCTGGTCAAAAAGATTGATCGCTTCGAAATTGGATTTTTCGTTCATCTGAAGTCAATACTACACACACACACGCTCATGTATCTATATATATGTAATGGTGGATAGCGCTTCATCTTACTGAAGGTTCGTTAGAAGTCTTAATATTATGCTATTTTGGAAAGAAAATGCTATGACAGCATGTTATCTCATTCTTCACTGACCTTTAGCCGCTGGACTTTGGATATTTTCCTGCCCTGGCTTTCTCTAGCTTGGTTTCCCTTGTGACGAATGGCAAGTTTCTTTTTATTGCATTGCATTGAAGGACTAGAAATGATGGCAACCAGCTAACGCAGGATGGTACCAGGAAATATGGACATATGGAGAGTTTTTTGACAAGTACTTCTTAGATGTCATGGAATTTTCCCCTACTTATCTGGTGTTTTGGTTCTGTGTTTAAGACACTCTTGAAATGTGAATTTCTTTTCCTTTACATGTTCAAATTTATCTAGGAAAGGTTTCTCATCATCTTCTCTCTTTTTCCCCCTCTTTTTTTGGCAAATAAACGATGGGCTACGCCCAACCAAGATTCTACATCAGCAGTGGCTTGAGTCCCTAGAAGATCCTCGGTAACAATACCCCAAAAAATTGGGTGGTTCCCTAAGATTGTCCGTGCTCTGTTTACATTTGGCTGCATAAGGGGCTAATCAATCCACTGGTCCAGTGGCCTCTTCCTAATGTGATCTACTGAAACTGTCCATTGCCTCGGCATCAAGTCCTTAATAAACAGCACTGCGGAGCTGGCTGGCTTGAGTTCAGCATTGCCATTGATAGTTTGAATTAGGTTCAGCAAGTCAGATTGCACTTCTACTTCCCTGAAACCAAAGTCTTAGGCTAGTTGCAGACCTTCTTTAATTCCCCAGGCTTATGCCCCATAGATGCTACACAATTCCATGAACTTGTAAAATCCACCTTGCCATCGTCCTCCGTCCCTGGTAGTACCACCATTCTCCCTCACTAATCCATCCATGTTCACCATCATCCTTGTTTTGGTTTTGTCCAGGTGCATTCATGTTGCCTCCTGCTGGTGTTCTGAATCGTCATTCTCTTCCCTTGAGGCAAAACATATTTAACAGACTTGCTGCTTGGTTTTGCTCTGACACAAACAACTCTTAAGTGCTCCATCATCTTTAGTTCATAGTTTTTGTATTATATAGATATATCTTTAGTTCGTAGTTTTACCCTGGAAAGTGGAAATTTGTATTGTTCTACATATTTCCCATCTTAAAGTTCCTTGTTGAGTCTGATCTTAACTATAAATCAGAGAATACAATATTGGTCAAATGCTTATTTTTGGATTGTATAATTTCGTTTCCTGCCTTGAAATGTATTCTTTTGGTCTTATGCGTTTTTGTCTTTAACCCCCTGAGATCTTGTTGGAATTGTATGACCTAAGTCCAAGGGATTTGTGTTTTATCAAACAAGTGTTGTGATAAGTATATTTGTGCATAATTAATATGCTTCTACAGACAGAGTCCTGTATTCTAACACAACATGGGGTGTCGTATGAGTTTGAGATTGTTCTATGTCCCACTTAACCAGATACCTATTATGATTGAAGATCATCTGATTTCGAATGTTGTTAATTTATATAATGGTTCTCCTTGTATGATCGTATCTACTTCCAAACCTTCTGCCTAATTTTGGTTCTATGTGCCTCAAAGATTCACCGTGACATTTCTTGATTATACTTCTGTTCCTCTCTGCAGTCAACAGAGAGTGTTTGCAGTCCAGGTGTTTGAGTTGCACAGACTCATAAAGGTAAAATGGTTTCTGGCACTAAATGGCTTGTGGCAGTCCAAAATGAGAAACATGCTAGCTTTTCTCACATATAAACATTCATCCTTTGAGTTTATATGAAGTATTGTTTTTTTAAATTAAGCAGGTCCAACAACTGATTGCTGGATCACCAGATATTTTGCTTGAGGATGCTTTTCTGGGAAAACCTCCTTTAGAGGGATCTGCTCCCAAAAAACACACATTGGAATATGTTATGAAACCTCAGCAACAAGATCTCAAGTGTAAAGACAACTCTGAAAAGCGTAACCATAACATGGAATGTTCTGCGGAGAATGCAGTTGGGAAAACATCTCTTTCATCTGTGAAAAATGGTAGCCACCTTTCGAATTACACCGCCTTTTTTGGAAACTCCCACCAGGTAAATAATCCTTGGTATTTACACCAGCCACCTGGGCATCAGTGGTTAGTTCCTGTGATGTCTCCTTCTGAGGGGCTTGTCTACAAGCCATATCCTGGACCTGGATTCACGGGAACAGCTTGTGGAGGGTATGGACCTTTTGGGCCAGGGCCTCTGGGAGGTGCTTTTATGAATCCTGCCTACGGAGTCCCAGCTTCTCATCAAGGCTTAGGGGTTCCAACGGACACACCTCCAAGCAGTAATGCTTACTTTCCTCGTCATGATATGCCAGTTATGGCTCCAGCGATGTCTGGGTCAGCTGTTGAGCAGAAGAACCATTTTGCTGGGCCAGGGCCTCATGGTAAAAATGGTCATTTGTCTGGTAAAGAAGCTAACTGCAACAGCAATAGCAACAGCAATGCTCGTCAAAGCTCTTGTAATTTGCCCTCAGTTCAGAAGAGTAGAACTATATCACGGTCACAGGTCAAGAAATTTCAGGCATCTAAGGCTAGTGAGTTACAAGGAAGCACAGCGAGTAGTCCTGGTGAAATGGCACAAAGAATCACCAGCACGAGTCAAATTGAAGGAAGGGATGCACTTCCTCTTTTTCCAATGGCTTCTCCAGTTTTTCCAGAGACAGAGGCAGAGAGAGCCCCTCACTCTCTGCCTCTCCTAGAGACCAGACAGCAAACGCGAGTGATCAGGGTTGTGCCTCACAACCCCAGATCTGCAACGGAATCAGCTGCTAGAATTTTCAAGTCAATTCAAGAAGAGAGACGACAGTTTGACACTGTATAGTGACCTTCGTCTAAGTCAGTATGCTACAGTGGATTGAGCCCCTGTATTCTTAAGGGCCATTTGGTATATGAGAAAGGATTTGAGAAGAGGGAAAATGTGAGGGAATTTTTTTTATGTGCGATAAATGACAAATTGCCTTTCTTTTTTTTTTGGGGGGGGGGGGGGACACTTCCCATATTTGTAGCAGAGAATTTTCTCATTCCCATTCTCTTTCTCATTCCATTTTGTACCAAAAGGGCCCTTTGGAGTATGATGACATCCTATAGCGGATATATTTCCCCTTGGTTTTGGTCGCGCTACAATATATTTGTATGTAGATATCTATGCAATGTTTAAAACTAGTCAAATGTAATATTATTAGCATAGTGTCTTCATACATATATGCTTATCCCTATGCCGCCGAAGGAGTTGATGCGGAAGAGTGGGCCCCTCCGCGCCTGAGCGGGTTGTTTTAACCGCAGGACAAGTGGCTCTCAATGTAACTGATGTCTCAGGTTCATCACGATGGTATCTTCTGTAAGTAGGAAGAGAAGCTTCACGTTTTTCCTTGAATTAATGTAACTGATCTTTACAATAGCATTGAATCTAATGACATGGCTACCAGAGGAGAAAATAGTGCAGGCTCTCCAAATAAGTCTCTTACTCCGTTTGGGCCAACAAATAAGTCTTTCTTATTCTTGGAACGTAGATATCACAAAGTTAATGAGGAATTGTTGTGTGAATATGTGTTATGGACAATGTCACCAGTTAATGAACGAAAATCTCGACCATGACGAACATCATAATTTCATGAAGAGAATTCTGAACAGGGAGGGATCGATTCGTTGGGGGAAATTGAAGGTCGCCGTGTCAGAATTCAGACGAATCCGTAAAGGCGGCTCCCAGAGAAGGGATTGCCTCGTTGATATTTAATCCTTGGCGGTACCCTTTTGGCGGCATAGCTTGCCTTCATGTATCCTCCGGGGGCAAAATTGGAAATTCAAGTTGATGCAGTCCCTGATGGTGTACAAATCCTGCAATAGTCCGAATCAGATGCAAAGAGAGGAGAGCGAAGCGCGAGACACGAATGAGCCAGTGAGGATTGCTTGAAGTTGAGGCGCCCAACGAAGAACAATGGTGAACTACATGCTGATGATCGCCGCTGACCTTGAGAACCTCACCAACCTTGAACCCCAAGGTGGCTGCGATGACCCCAATTTCTCCTACCTCTTCAAGGTGGCTCTCTCCAACCCCTAGGGCTTTGTCTGCTTCATTCTTCTTATTCTTTCCTCTAATCCTTCAGTATCGATTATCGCTCCCTATTACATAACCCTAGTGAGTTTGATTCCAACACGCGATTCTTCAGTTCATTATATGCCGACTCTTTTCCGACACTGATTCTGTTCCACTTCGATTTGTTGTACGCTGTTTTCCCCTACTTTATATGTGTAAGCTACGCGGGTTCATCTCTGGATTTTTAATGGATGACATATAATAGCTTGTAATTATGTTAATAAGTTGTTTTTTTCCAAGATGTTTTGCGCAATGCTTACAGCATAATACATGAAAGTCACGAAAGCTAAACGCAATAAGAATCTCGTAGAGAATCTTCACGTTCCTTATTTTTTTAAATGTATTTTTCTTTCTCTTTTACGGAGGCTTAATGATTAGTTTCATTCTTATATTTCCTTGATTTCTTTTAAATAATACTACGTTCTTGCTTAATATTACTGTATTTTGTAGTGTGTCCTCCTATTTGATGCGGCTGTTCTTTCCAAATCAATGGGAATGAAATGCTGGATAATGTTATTATTGCAAGCTTTACGGATACCCTGTCCTCTTGTAATTTCGATCAACTCCTTTTTAGATATTGTGATATTTACTTCACTCATCCTTGTTATATTTCCGTGTAGGTAAAATGTGGGAGATGTGGAGAGGTGAGCCAAAAGGAAACTTGCGTGGCCTTGAATGAAACTGTTCCTCTCCCAGTTGGCAAGGGGACAACTAATCTCATTCAGAAGGTACTCTCAATCTCTCCATTTACCAGTATCCATAGAGGGAACATCATTTGGCAAATTAACTAACTGTAACTGTGTTGCGATCACTGAATAGTTAGCTCAATTCTACTGGTCCACGGTGATTCTGAGATTTCTTTAATCTATCTATTGGTATTTTACATGGACCATTTAGTATCCTGAGCATTCAGAGCTCATTCACAAATGATTGCTAGTTACCAGCAGCTTCCCATAGCATTTAAGATCAGTCTAGAAGCATTTTAATTTACCAGGACTTGAGATGTCTGAGAGGAACCGTAATTATGAATTTACAGAAAAAGATAAAGACGCCATTATCCAATACTTTGTTTTCAATTTTGTATATTGTAGCACCCATTAAATTGTTTTCACACTTTGTATAGATGTACGTATGATAAAGGAGATGCAACCTATCACCGTCATGCAGTTTTCTGATTGAAATAATTTCTCGTACACAGATGAGGAGATCATGAATAGCGTCTTGCTATCTGATCTGACTTGTCAGTTTGTCAGCTTCAAGATGTCTTATTATTATTATTAGAATTTCATTAATTTAGCAAGATTGACCGTCTGCTCTTTTCTCTTTTAGAGGAGTAAACTTCATGCTGATGTGATTAATCTCTGTTGCTTAACATCAACTTTGACAATAATTTGTCCATCTGAGATTCTTCTAAATGTTTTTTCCTACAGCTGGTGATTTCTTGATGTTTCTTCTTTGGTCCGCAGTGCAAGTTTTGTGGCAGAGATGGCACAGTGACAATGATTCCAGGACGAGGTAAACCACTAACCCAGGAAATGAGTGAATCAGGGAATTATGCCCCATTGATGTTATTCGACTGCCGAGGCTATGAGCCGGTGGATTTCATATTTAGCGGTGGATGGAAAGTTGAATCCGTGAGTGTGTTCATTTATGTAATTATCATTACGGTTTACTGTATTTACAGTCTTAAATTATTCTTAATGTCACTGGCATTTACTCATCGGGTCTTATTTATAAGGCAAAGAGAGAAGGTTTTTTTTTATTCTATTTATAAATCATTAAGTTTTTAACGTGAATGTACTATTTTGTCTTTTATTTATTATAGTGTAGATGGTTATCTTTTTTGAAAGATGTACTTATTCAATATTGGTAAAATTGAAAAAATGTTACTCCTTCGGTCCTTAATATAGGACTCAATTCTTGAATTGGTTTTGGTCCTAAATATAAGATCCATTTCTTATATTTATCAATTTTCTCTAAATTACCCCTATGAATACTTCCTCAATCATAATCAAATAGAAGAGAAAGAGAGGGTATTAAGAAAGATGATTATGGTGTTTTAGGAAAAATGTATCACTTTTCTTATAATTAATTAACTTATCTAATTTCCTTAATCTAATCAAATTAGTTAAATGGGTCTTATATTAAGGACCGGAGGAGTATATTTTAATGGAGGGTTAATGCATTTTAAAGTTTTTTTTTGTTTGTGTGAGATATGCTGTAAATACCTTATAAATAAACCAGAGCAGCAACTGTAATTTGAGTTCCTCTTCATATTGCCCATTTTAAATAAAGCAACAATATATACTAGTTTAGTTGCGGTTTCTGTTGAGAGCTAAATATGTTATGGTCCATTGCCCCTTTCGAAACTCTTTATTGACGTGTGCTCGGTGGTTGAAGCCCCTATATTTCAATCATGAGTATTTGATTTCCTTCCCTGCCCTGTTCTTTCTTGCACTGATCTTAGTCATCTTCTGCATCTTGTTTTCCCTTTTCAACCAGTGTGTTCATACAGTAATTAATGTAACATGTATAAGCTGCATCTTGAATCGGTTACCTGCTTTGTACTGTTTGATGCTCACTGCAGTTGCTGTATTAGACTGTGAGGAGTTTGAGGTGAGTTGCATTATTTATAAGTCAGAAAAGGTGACTTCCATTAGTTTATAGGTTCTATATTATACATAGATTTATATCATGTCTTCATTTTCATTACTTTCTTTTTAATGTTTTCCATATTTACTAATTATTGCAAGCGTTGCTTTTGTAGCTAGAGGGGACTAAATTTGTAGACGTTGACTTGTCAAGTGGAGAGTTTGCTGAGTATGATGAGAAGGGAGAGTGCCCGGTCATGATATCAAACGTCCGTGCTACTTTTGATGTGGTGAAGTAGAGTTCGCGTCATACCAGGGAGCATCATGGAACGCAGCCGTTGACACGGTGGACTGACACATTATGTTGTGTTAACTGATAAACTGGGATATTATAGTGTTCTTGCTTGACACGCTGTATGTAGTTTCCTGCTGGCCTGTTTTCTTGGTGTATAAAACTAATGTTGTGAATGAGCTCCTGAGCTGAGACATATCATCATAACAAGCTTGTGGGTTCTGTTGAAGCTCAACTTACATGAGCATCCCTGATATTTGCTTGATAAGCCAAAAACAGGAAAACCGGATACCAGCTTCCAACCGATTGACGGGGCACACTTGTAAGAGGAACAAGTCGGGCGGTCTCCATTGCCGTATGGATCTGCGCGCTTCGTGTTTACAAGCACGGTGAGTGCCAATTAAAAGGCCGAAGTCCTAAATGGTGACTGGAGACTGAATTTCAAGAACTTATGCTGACCGAAGTCTTAAATGCTTACAATTTTGCTTTCGGGACGTGAAGTTAGGTCTTTAACACTCGCTACATCCGAGAGTATGGTCTTGCACCGCTAGCGCACAGTATCGAATTCCACAATTACGTATGTATTGTTTCTTAAGGTTGCTTTGCCCTTTTACACCGGGCTGAGTCTCGCACAATTATCTTCCTTTTAAGCGATCACTCTTCATGCCTAAATACCATCAATCCAAAGTTGAGCAGGAGCGAAATATCTTCTGCTCCTTAAGGGCCTTTCCGTCAGTCATTTTAAGTTGGTTTTACAAACACAATTAGCGTGGGTGAAGGGCGCAGAGAAAGCAATTTGCATTTGATTTCATGGCACGCTCAAAAAGCCATTGCAACATTTTTCACGTTCTTATCCAACACATGCATGTTCAACTTCATCTTGTCATTTTATCATCAACACAGTCCTCTTCCGAGCGCCAAGCTGACTGATAGAACTCCCTGCCTCTTCCCTGGGGTTCCCCTATTCAGAATCTGAGTCCATGGTGCCCATTGCTTTAAGCCCTCTTGGTCTCTACATTAAGTATCAGCCATTGTCATATCAAGTCATGCAATAGCTGCAATAGAAGCCAAACATTTAGTGTTAAGGGCATAAATGACAATTGCATACCTTTTTTGATATCTTCTTCTCCCTAACCTCGTATCGTTCTAAGGTGAGATCGCACAGCCATGCACCCGGACTCACGAGCTGCACAAATCCAAGTGAACCGAATATACAGCTCAGTATCATTCAAGTCTTGCGGTTAAATTAACTAGAGATTCCAATCCACCTAACGAATATGAATAAAATCAAAGACGGAAACTTTTTTGAAAGAAAACGCAGTCAAGAGATGCAAGAGAGAGACAAGCCAGCCGCCCAGCCAGTCCTTTTTTAATTTTGTCGGTTACTTCAAGCATCTCACATTTTGGTTTTCAGAATAACTCCATCACGACCGTCCACGTGGCCCAACTAGCACCTCTCATCCCAAACTCGCGGGCTAATCAATATGCTCACCTCCGCAAGCAAATGCCCCGCCTCCATCCCACGACAACCCACATTTCTCCCATGTCTTCAGACTTTTCTCTCTCCTATTTTTTTTCCAGCAGAATTCACTTTATTCTTTTAAGACGTGATCTTTGAGACCAAAAGGAAAAAAAGGATGCGATTTTATTATAAAACACCGTAATCATAATTTCACTGGTAGGTTTTCAATGAAATCAGAGGAAGAAAAAGACAAGCTGCCAGGACGCACAAGGCATATTAAACAGCTGTCTGTCCGCAACTTCGTCAAGTGGCTTTGTGAGATCAGATCAGACACACCAAAAAGCACAACAAAGCAACGATTGCGTTCAATGGGCCCACTATGTCTATAATCCATGATCTGTCGTAATAATTCCGGAACGTAATATTTTATCAGGTTTCCAGAAGCAAACGATTTTTCAGTACAAGGCCCCGACAAATGAAAGAGTTTAATAACCTCACGCACGCCACAATAAATAAATAAGCTCCATCTCCATCTCCAGTCTAGTCCATAGGTTTTGCTGGGCAATCTGGGGGAGGGGGAGTCAATCAATGAATCACTAAGGGATTTCCTAGAACATAAACACAAGCTAATTTTATTTTTTAGGTTTGGCAGATTGCCTTCTTGCTCTCTTTGGAAGCTCGTTAAACTTCAGTTTGGAAAACCAAAAAATCTATACTAGCTCCACCATCGGGGTTCCAGAACGGGACATAGCTTATGACCAAAGACGTGGTGCCACTAATTTTTTACCGAGACTTAGGTCATTATTCGGGTCTATTGGCTGGTATAAATCTGGGCTCAAGTACCTACCTAACCCCGTCGTAAATACAAAATGCAACATTCCTCCAATTACTGCAGTAAAATTGCTTTGCACTTATTGTTGGCTACCAAACCAAAAAGTCCAAAACAACTTTAGTAATCAAGCCCATAGTAAAAGATAATTAAAATTCAAGTTGGGTAATGATGATTTGATTTCTGCACCTTTTTTATTTTTTTGAACTGTTAAAAACTAGTTATTTCCAAGTCCTATGAGAGCGTAAGATCCAAATTCTAAAATGAAATCCATCGACAGGAATCTGTCATCTTGTAAATGCATCATGGACTATCAAATTTAAATATTGAAATATATGGAAGAAACAAAACTTGATAAAGAAAATATTAAACTGGACGGAAAAAGGAGTAAAAGAAGGAGCACAGGGAAAAGGAAGGAGCTTACATTGAGAGTGCGTTGGATGAATTTGGCTCTCTTCTTGGGTCTCTGAGGGAGCTTTGAACCCTTGATTGCCAGAAAATCTTCTTCCTTCTCCTTGTTAGTGAGGGCTATCACGAACTTTGGGGGCCAAACGGGAGGAGCGACATCACCACTGCCGGACGGCGAGCCACCCTTCTTGCTATCGTGTGCGGTGTCGGAGGAGGCGGCGGACTTGTTATTATCGTGGTGGTGGTGGTGGTGGTTGTGATGGGACCCTCTCTTATCGTGCGCACCCCTGTCCGGTGACGCGATTCCCCTAACGCCCCCGTTGCTTTGGCCTCTCATAGCACTCGAAGTCTCCGAGTTCCTAAATTAGAAAACAAGCACACACAACACCAGATATTATGTATCCCTACCTCTGATAATCATGAACGATATACGCACATACATAATAAATTAACACAACAAATCTGGATTGAACATTTCCTTCCTTGGGGGAGTTTAGAAGGGGGGCAAAAGGTGAAAAGGAATGTCAAAATATTTTTTTAAAAAAATAAAAAGTAAAAGAGGAGAGGAAATAACTGGGAGTGGTAAAGTTACGAAATTGACCTTGGGGATGGTCTAGATCGCTGGATTGGAGGGACTGGAATCTCGACGGGTTTTGCGTAAAATATGGGGTGGGTCTTTTGGTTTCTTCGGGGCACTTTCTATATTTCCATTGCGTTTTAAACAAGGGGATCGCTCCTTTCCTTCCCTTCGTATCTCAATTTGTTCCCCCTTTTAATAAGGAATAAAGATAAAGATTTATAGGCAGTAGATATTTGAAGGGGTAGGGCGAAATGGGATTCCTTCTAGCCGTCGGATGCAGTGCCTTTTGGATAAATCAAGGTTACGTGTCGAATGAGAGGAGGAAGGCCGCACCTCATCGGACGGCCATAAATGGGGGCTAGCAGAAAAGGACAGTGAGGGAAACACGTGGATGAGACACTCCATTCCATGTTTCCAACGATCCTGATAATGGATTGATGCACCCATCTAGAATACCAGTTTTGAAGTGGGGGGCTATTGAGAATAAAAGCGGCGACATATTCTTTTCAAGAGGCCACCCCATATACATGTTTGATCTATAAAACTGTAGCCCAAGGATTTCAAATTGGGGGCAGCCAAATCGGAAACGGAAACAGAAACAGCAGTGCAAAATTTGATTGACAAATAAAAAGGCCAAAAAATACGGAATCCATGAGCATGAATAGCGCTTGAGACAGAAGATCGGAAGGAATATGATCGGAAGAGGCAGGCAACTGGCAAGCACCAAGGACATGAGCGGGGAAGAGGCAGGGTATAGTGATCGCACCTCAGCAAGCAAAGATCGGATCAGAGCTGCACATCTGCCGAACGAGAATATCTCGAACTAATAAGAACGAAAGAGAGCGTACCCAACCTAAACCCAGTAAAAGCCAAAAGGGAAGTAATTTTTGTTTTTGACGTCACGCTCTTGGCGGAGGCGGTGTTCATGTTCCAATTGGAACGCAGATCTCATCCCCAGAAATTGCATTTTCATTTGAAGCACGAAGGTGCTGTTGGACATGTGAAACGTGGCAGACATGGACTGCACTACGCATCTGCCTTCTGCCCCCACTTCCCCTTCCGCTCATCATCATATCCACTTTCTTTTCTCCCTTCATATCTTCATCACTCATTACTACCCTTACATATAACTAAATTCCCATCCATCACTTCATTATTCCACCCGATTCTACCCATATATTAACATCATGCCCCCACTCGCCCCCATAAATCATCATTCTTTCTTCTTAACCAAAAACAAATAAAAATTATCGTATCGTTAAATTAATATAATAAAATAACAAAAAAAGGAACGAGTTCAAGATCGAGACAATTCAACCGCTGTAGCACACCACCTCTCGTGCAATGGACTCCAATCCAAACCCTAAACGACGCCCCCCCCCCCCCACCCCCACTAAATCCTCCAGACACATACTCACCTGTTTCTACGCAAGTGGCAAATCACGCCGTTAACTCACCCCACCCTACGTCATCACCGACCTCTCAAACACCAATCATATAAATATGAATATATCTCTATATTTCTTCTTTCCTCCTCCCCTGTGAATTGTATTGGCCAAAATGAGGAAGGAAACGAATATACCTGAGAATTCGCGGAGGCGGCTGTTGCGGCGACGATGACCGTTGACGGAGGTTGGGATAGCGGTTGCTGTGATTATGAGTGATTGCGCCATTAGGGACGGGAGGTGTGGAGTGATTGGGAGGATCCTTGACGACCCGGCGGTCCACTCGAACCGTCGTCCGCTGAACCGTGGCGGAAGAGTCGTCCTTCACCTGAATCTTCATGCACCTCAGCCGCTTCCGGTTCCCCCACCCCAACAGTAAATCAGACGTCGTGGTGGTGGTGGTCGAGGCCGCCTGTCTGATGCTATCGGAGCCTCCCCTCAATAACAATGACGAGGCATCTGCTCCGGCGAGCCCGCTCTTGTCTTTGGGATTGTTGTTAATGTTATTATTGCTCCTAAGTGACTCTTTATCCATCTCCTTTCCGCACCTGCCATCATTAATAGGTAAAGTTAAGGGGGTTAATTTTGGAATTACACAACTATTATTTGCATCAAATTGGAATTCTGCGACTTCCCCACCACCCACCACCGGCCCTGCCCACTCCGCCTTCAAGCAATCACATTCATCCATCTATTAACTCTAAACAGAGCATGGTACGGTCACGATTTGCCCTCCCGAAAACCCAGAAACATAGTAAAACACCACCAGCAACGATGGGAAGCATGTGCGCTGGGAGCATCTCCTGTGTCGCTGACAAGATGGATGATCAGATTAACGGGGCGGAGAACCTGAGATTATGAAAATATTTTCCCATCCAAAACAATTCAAAATCCAATTGGCGTCAACGAAAGAGCTTTCATTTTTTCCCTCCTCTTTTAAAGGGAGGGAGGTATGGCCACATTTTGACGGGAAAGACGATGTAGAGAATAAAGAAATGTACGAGTTAATGGATTCAGGGCTGCTCTCGGCACTAGAATCACCCCAGAATCAGCCCTCCGTTCTGTGTCAATCATTGCATCGGCTCGCTTGACACCCTGAATTTTTAAGATTCAGAAAGTGGTTCGTCTCTAAAGACTGAAACCACACCAAGATTCAAAGGATAGGCACCAAAAAAAAAGAATTCATGAATTTAGGGCCGAGCATCAACGAACCATTTTAGCCTTACAGGCCCTGACAGAGAAACCATAGACAAATCGAGAGTGAGAGAAAGAAATGGATAACTGAACTCGCTCTCCATCATTCCAGAAATTTAAAGATGAAAGGCGAACCTATCACCGAACAAAAATCGGCATAAGTAATATAAGCGTGCTCGAGAACCAGAAGATTAACGGCCGAGCCATACAGCCGGCGTTGGAGGGAGGACCCAAATCCTTGAAAGCATATGCGAAGGAAAGGAGCATCCAAATGAGGCAAGAGATCAGGAAAGCAAGCAAACGACGAAACAGAGCCAAGGAATTAATGCATTACCGGAAAACTTCGACTTTGGTAGCAATCAAATTTCTTCTCAAACAACCTTGCGCAGAAGAAAAAGAGCCGATTTTTCAATATCCTGCGAGAAATCAACGAGAAGAAAGAATTCAGAGCAGCGTAAAAGCTATAAACCGTAGCAGAATGGGAGCAACTGCTGCGGCGAGCAGTAGCGAATCAGCATCCAGATGTCGATTAAATCAATTCCTGAGTTCTGATTCTTAACAAAGCATGTTGTTCTCTCACCTCACTCAATCTGATTCAGCTAAAATCATCTACCCAGGACCAAAAAGTTCGCCGCTTTCAGTTCTCAGGCCTTGATTAATGTAAAGCTATTGCGAAAATCCAACTAATGATGACATTCTTAGTTTAAATCCGCGACTCAGGTTAAACTAAGCAAGCGATGATCGTTCCCGTAATCTGCCGGATAGTTTACACTTCCCGTCTCCGCCTAGATTTCCAGGAAAATGAGTCTGTAAATGACAAGCAGCACAGAAATAACTAAGCCCACATGCCAAATAACAAAAACAGAAAGAGAATGAAGCTCTGGCTCGATTGATTCCCAACCTTCAGAATTGGTGATTCTCCAGGGCCATCTATGTATCACAATGAACGAATGGAATCTCAAGAACAGTTAGAGGAATAAATAAAATCAAATTCTGGCAAATTCGCCAATTCCAAATTCTCTTGACATGCACCTGTTGACAAAAACGAGCCAAGAACATAATTCAGTCAATAATTCGAATTGGCCACAAATTTGAGCTTCTGCTCTGTGAAAGTCAGGAAAGAAAAACAGAAATAGAAATTGAGCTCATCGCTCAGAACCTTTTTCTACAATTACAGGCGTATATCTTGAAAGAAGTTCCAGATCCTTACCATTCACCGTTCAGTTATCAAAACTTGTATCCTAAATCCTCCCGTTTGATTAGACGGATAATGGGGAACGAGACAAGAAATTTGTCGGAGATGATAGAGGGACGGAAGAAGAGTACAGGGAGCTTCTTCTTCTTCTTGTGATAAAACGAAATGCAGAGCATTTCTTGTAGAGGCATTTTAATATATACATGGTGTGCTCCTCTCCCTCACACCAACCGTCCCTCCGAGAATTGATGATCGTTCATTCGGAATCAGACGGCATTCCTTTATCCTCCCATAATCTATACAAAGGTCACCCCCCGCGACGTGCTAACTCCGTTAGGACTCCCGGGCGCTGCCCCTTCGCCGTTAAATCTTTATCTCACGGCGTGATCCCCACAGCGATATGAGATTCAGGGGTATTTGGATAGAAATCAAACCATAGTTTCAGAAGTGCTTTTACGGTTTACGAAGTAAATATGTAAAGGAATTTGCTTCGTTTTACAGAAAAGTGTTTCTGAAACCATGTTTTGAAAGTTGCCAAATATCCCCTCATATATCATTTATTCATTTACCCTAAATAAAATGACTTTTTTGCACCTGGGAGAATACAATGGCTTGCGTAATTAATATCGCATCAATTTTTTTATAAAAGAAATATATCTCAGTTTTTTTACAAGAGAAATATATCATCTGAGTTTCTCAACTGAACTTTTGAAAGGTAGCTTCGATTTTCACCGCCTCCTCGACCAAAAAAAAGAGGAGATAATTTATTTAAAAATAGAGATTTAAATGAATTAAATTTTGGAGATTTTATAGTTCTAAAAAGCATCTATAAAAAGCCTTGTATTAATACTACCTTTGATCCTTAATATAAGATTTTGCTTGACTTTTATTTTAATCCTAAATATAAGATCCAATCCACTTTGTTTTTCATATTTATCTATTTTTTTTCAAGATAGTCCTTTAATAATGGTAGTTCTAGATAACAAACTTGATTAGTAAGGATATTTTAGAAAAAACAACACATATTCATTACAAATAACTAATTTAACTAAATTTTTTAATCTACTCAGATTAGTCAACTAGGTATTATAATTAGGACCAGAGGTAATATTAGGTAAACTAATTTCATTATCTCATTTTTCATGTACATGCATTTTAGCTTTAGATTATTCTATTGGGGCAACTCATCGTGGTAGATTAAGGTTTAGTGAATCATGTTGATTAATTATGTCGCACCATAACATCGGTTAAAACAACCATGCGACGTCCATTATTTCTTATAGATAGCTCTGAGCCTCTGAACCCCCCAAAAAAAAAATCATGGATATAAACTTGTTTTGTTTTATTATTATTTGAATAGTTACAAATGCTAAACTTGAATCTTGTAACTACATATTCAGGCAATCACTAAATCATGGCCATCTGTAATTCCATCGTGACTGTAATGACAATTTTTAATAATAATAAGATAAATTAATTAAGAATACACATTCAAAATTTTTGGTCAAAAAATGCCCATTCAAAAATTATGAGATATCCAATAAAATTATGAAATTGCTTTGATGTTTTAAAAAACGTATAAAGTAGCTCCTCCCTATAAAAGTATTCCTGTAGTTCTTAAAAATATAAATTTTAAATTTATCATATTTAAAACTTGGGAATGACCACTTTATACTAATCAATCATATATTTAGCATTATTCATGATGTGTAAGGAGTAAATGCAGGAATCTATAAATTAAGTAAAGGTCTCTTAGTATTAAAAGAAAATAATGTAAGTTTTTTGAAAATGTATAAAAATCATGCCATTTGAGACACTTGAGAGAGAAAAGATTATTAAAAAAAAATATTCAATACCCTCAAATATGACTTTTTATTTCGTGTAGAGCCAATCCAGATTGAAGTTTGTGAAGAGGGCCAGTTTGGCCAATTATTAAAATTTTAAATTTTAGAGTTCATACCCCTCCATCACCAACGCATTTTACGGGTGCATATGAAATAATGAAATGTGCTTCCAACCAGCACTTACAAGGTCCATGGAAGCTTGATGCCTGTATTATCACTTGTCATGTCATTTTAAATGGTAAATACTCCTCAGACATTTTTAACTAATTTAATTAGATTAAAAAAGTTAGATAAGTTAGTTAATTATAAAAAAATATGACTTTTTTTTTCTAAAACACTATAATCGTCTTCCTTAATATCCTCTGTCCTTCTTCTATTTGATTATGGTTGAGTCATAGGAGTAGTTTAGAAAAAATTGATAAACATGTGAAATAAGTCTTATATTTAGGATTATAATCAACTCAATAATTAGATCCTATATTAAAGATCGAAGAAGTACATAATTTTGGTTCATTGTCTCGATGGAATTTTTAACGCCATCGATGGACAATGGTTTGAAATGATGTCAACTATATAAGATGCTAGCTCCATTCTTTAATATACAAAAGTTAGTTTAACTTTCAATCTGTTTTTAAATATAAAACCCAAATTTACTTTATTTTTCATATTTATCTATTTTTTTAAAATAGTTTTTATAGTAGCTATACATATTAAAGATTTTACTAAATGATGGTTCTAATTAATACATATTATTAGTAAGGCTATTTCAGGAAATATAATATTTATTTATCACAAAAAACTAACTAAATAAATTTTTTTTTTTGGTAAGGAACTAAATAAATATTTTTAATCTACTCAAATTAATTAATTAATTAATTTTATATTAAATATATTTTCACATACCGACCAAAGTTATGCTCTTGGAGTGAATATGCAACTCTGATAACCCTGACGTACTGGTGTCGGGAGTCAATGTTTCTACATCCAACCATCCGATGGAGAAATTACTTTTTCTACGATGTTATAGTCCTTAGAATCAGGAATTTTTTTGACCAAAAAACATCATATCACTTGGTATGGAGAAAAGTTTTTAACAAAAGGAATGCGGGAATGATGCGCGTATAACAATAAAAAAAAAATAATACTCTTCCTATTCTTAATATAAAATCTAGTTGTCAAGTTAATTTTGATTCTAAATATAAGACATATTTTTTATATTTATTAATTGTTCCTAACTATAATCAAATAGAAAAGAGACAACGGATATTAAAAAAGATAATTATAGTATTTTATTAAAAAAATATGTTGTATTTTTTATAATTAATTTACTTAACTTTCTTAATTTAATCAAACTAGTTAAATAAATCTTATACTAAAGAACAGATGTGTATTAAAATTAATGTGCCCGTGAAAAGCGGCGAATATTTTACCATTTTGTAGAAGAATAAAAGTAAAAATAAATATAAATGGAGAAAACCCTGGAAAGACCCCACAGATTAAACTTGCAAAAGGAACTTATTCTCGATGTTGGGAGCAGCTTCACAATGTAACCGTGGAGAAATTTACTTGTATGACCTTCCAAAAGGAATTGGCTTGAAGATCTTGCATTCCAAACAAATTGTCATTATAACATGACCCTTTTCCATTGGTCATGTTTCCGTTCGAACACACACAGCCTTGCTATTACAACACACGTTCTAAGGAGCAAGGGCCTTATCCCTGATTCTGCTGCAAAATACACGATTCCATAGAATTTAATTTAATGAGTTCTCTTGCAATGATGATAGGAACAAATATAGCATCACAGTCGTCGTATAATAGCGACGGTTCACAATTACAATACCAGAGATATCCCACACTGATCAAATTATATTTACAGAGAATGCATAAGCACTTGTGACAAGTGAACATCACATATAGCTATATACAGCTATGAAACATATAAACAGCAGTTATGCATTGATCTTCCAGGGCGCTGCTCATCCTCCGACCATTATGCACTGAAACCCTTGTGCAGAGAACTCCAGGGGGTGGCGGGAACACTGACGCATGCCTGTGCTGAGGCCTCCGCCATTTGTTCATGCTGTATTCCTGCATTGCAGATGTTTGCAAAAGACCTCATGTGCTTCATCCCATACTGGGACAAGGATCCACAATATGTCTCAAATGTCCTGACCTGCACCCAGAATGGATTAAGAAGTCCTCTCGTGAATCAAATAGGAAAGATTATTTACGGTAATCAAGAAATGTAAGCTGAGTCTCTTCAAACATTTATGGGAAAACAAAACTGTTGGAATCCTCTAATATTGTACATTGTGCGAACAATAAATTAAAAAAGAAATAAAAGGCAATAGTACCATCATTTTCAAGCAGTTCCAGTCATCAACGAGTGGTTGCCCAACAGACCGAACAGAGTTGAGCACTTCCGGACCCTTTTCAATGCCAAATAACAGCTTTCCAATAAGTTTTACGCTGTTGTCTAAATGCATTCTGTGAGACATAGCTTCCAAAACTTGTTTCTGAGCTTTGACTTTCCTAGGAGAACCCTCAGGAGCTTTGCGGTACTGGCACAACACAGGGAAGATGAAGTCACCGAAATAAAATGTAAGGAAAGGGGGAGGAGTTGGACTTTAAAATAAGAGTGCTGAGGAATCTCATTTATTCTAGTTTCTGCATTAAATTCGCGCCCCGGAAGAGGGAAGGAACAAAGACAGAAGAAAGAAAAGGCTAATCGACTCGCTTAAATTCCTTAAATGCATGATCATTCATTCTACTCCTACCGAACAATCCAAGTACTTTCTGATTTCCAGACCCTTCTATCCACACAACACATGATCCTGAGTCCCTGAGTTTGCTCTATATCGCCTTATAGCTGGCTGCCTAATGTTACGCATCCAAATGATTTGAAATCTGCATATTTTGTATCCAGTGCATCTACTCTTAGCACTTTGTTTTTAATCTCTCAGGAGTAATGTGAGAGCAATACAAGGTTTCTCCCCCTAAGTCCTCATGGTCGTCCCTAATCCTCTAGTCATTGCTAATGTTCAATTCAATTAAAAGATTACGGTGATCACTAATTATGGAATTTATCCTAACCATTTACATGCCGCTTCAAGTCATGAGTAAGGCAGAAAAATTTCAATAGGGGCATAATTAAGATATTATTTATAAAATTTAGCTACTCATGCTAACATGCCGTATAGCATTCCTGCACAAAACTGATCAATATCCAGTAAGTTCTCTAAACCAGAAATCTAATTATATCTAAACAACTTATCCCACTTTTAGTTGTGATCACTTCTATTTAGAGCCTCCTTTTCCTAAGCATGAATTTTATTTTGGCAAGTTCGTTTTAATTTAAGCTTCTCCTTGCTTTAGTCTAATAGTTAACATCAATTTCATTTTACTTGTGTATCTTTACCAGGCATGCACTTCATGAATCAAAAGTTTTCATCCACTTTGATTGGCGTTGAGGCTTATGAATTTTATTTGATATTTTTTTTTTCCCCAATTGTTAGTAGGAAGATACACTTAATGACTGGTGCACATTCACTTGAAAATTGTCTCTTATTTATCAGTATAATCATTTTATTCTGCGCAGCTTAAATTGTTATATACCCTTCATCAAATAATGTAGTAAGTACATGATACCTTATCCCAAAAATGGATGAGATCAGCATCACGTTGGTTAACTGCTTTTGTGGGTGGCCTCAAGGAGTTTTCATCCACGAAAGTGAAATTTTCATTAGCAGGATTGGTTCCCAAATAGAGTACCAGATGATTCTTACTAATCCCTACATCGCCATATTGCATCACGTGAGAGCCATAGACGGCATTTCCATTCATTGTCCTTCTTTTAACCTGCAAACACGGTGGAACATAAAAGGCATCCATCACATAAAGTAACATTCAACATGTCTTCAGCCCATAAAATTAGAACAGGAATTTGAAACGATGGCCCAAAAAAAAAAAAAAAAAAGGTACAAGAATTTGAAAATACTAATATAAACATTCTATGTTAGCCAGAGAATCTTACCAGTTTATACTGTTGGTGCAATGTTTCTGTTCGCAAATTGTGAATATCACTGCTCAGGAGTTTAGAAAACCAAAATTAGCACACGTGCACTTCAAGTTCACATGATATACAGCCCTAAATTGGCATGACATATGATCTAGTTATCCATTTACATTCATAGTCATTTGAAGCACCCCATAACTCTACACAGCAAATGTTACCTAATTATGTCATATAACATTAAAATACACACACAAACACACAATGCTTACAGTAGAAGTTGTGAACCTACCTGTCTTCCATCCAGGCAACACTGTACAGGTCACCTAAGCAAGTTTCATATTCTGGGGGAGGACTAGGATACTCCCCAGGGCAATAAGTTCCCCAACTGCTTTCGTCTGCATTGGAAGCTGTTGTAGCATAAATATTCAAACCTTCAGGAAGAAGACCTTCAAAGATGCTCCCAGATTCACAAGCCTCAAGGTAAAATACCTGCATCACCATTACATAAATATGAAGCATTAGTTCTTAGCCTGAATAAGTTACGGTACAATAGTAACAAATGACCGTTTACCAGAAACTTACTAGGCTTTTATACGTTCCAGAAGCATGCTTCTTTTTCAGAACTTCAATGAGATCATTCGCATATAGGTAAGGACTAGTAGGCATCCCTGAAATCCAGCCCCCAAAAAGTCAATAAAGAAAATGTAAAAGGCCTCGGGTAAAATGGTGAACATATATAATAATCAACAAATGTTAAAAACTAAAGCATTACTGAGCATGAATATCATTTTAATACTTCGCAATACAAACATTATAAAACAGAGCATCAGATATGATGAGCGAAAATTCTTTGCTGGTTAGAGATTTATATTAAATAACATCGCATGCCTTGAAATCAATCAAGCAAAAAGATTATGATGTCTAGTCATGATGTATTATACTAAGTTACTCAATTTATTTCCCCCTCCATCCTTAAGGAATAACAGAAATGCAATACAATTCATATTAAGCACGCAGGAAGTTTTAAAGACCCAAAAATCTTCTCCAACAAACTGAACTGAAGTTGTGATATATTTCATCCTTAAATTCATCAAGATACATCATTTATCTGTTGACATTTTTGGTCGATTTGGCACATTCAAACAAACTTGATAAAGTTTTGCTTCTCAGGTGCCAAGTTCTACCGAACATGAGTTCCTGCTGAAAACCACCATCAGCAGTGCTTAAATTTGTACGTTTCAAAATTTTCATTATACCCAGGCATAGTTAAACAAAAAAAAATCAGAAAGACAAATATGGGCTATGGGTAGTACAGTTTGTCAGTAAAAACCTGAAATACAAGGCCTGTGCTATGTTGAAATGCTTATAAGTTAAACATGGTTCAATATTTTCATTACAGTTTCCATGAAAAGATTCAGTGCCACTAACCGAGAACTCCCGGACCACCATGATCAGTGTAGTATATAAATATATGGTCATTGGGACCACTATCCACAACCTTCCCACTGCCACCTTTAAGAGCTGTCTTATTTCCAAGTATAACAGCGAAAAAGTTATCAACATTAACATCTTCACCAGTGTAATCCTGCAATAATAAACTCCCATATCATATGCCAAGATCATAAAGTTTATTATTGACAAAGGATACCAGAATGAAACATGACAGACCTTCGGAACCCCTTTATAAACATCATCCCCATCTGGACTGTTAATGATAATTCCAGGCCTTGGGTTCTCTTCGTTGAAAGCAATATCATCGTACATAAACACAACAATATTTTCTTCTTTCAGGCCACCTTTCTCAGAAGTTGATACGCATGACAAACATCCGACTGATACAAAGGTGAAGACCAAAGTCAGTATTAATCAAACAATAGAGCTACAAACATCAGTTAGCCAGTCCTCGAGAGAAGAAAATTTTAAGTCCCCTTTACTATGTTATACAAGCAATAGCATGTTAAATTGTCTAATTTTCTCTCCATGGAAATTTAATGCTAGATCCGTTATCGAACATACTGCGAGATAAGAATATTTCAGGATGATGCAATTGTTTTTCTGCACGGGATGGCCATATACATTAGAGAAAACATATTTCGTATAGTTTTTTGCATACAATCGGCAGAGAAGGAACAGGGCTTTAAACAGAGTATGAACATGAACAAGGTGTATGAATAAGTTCATCGCTCATCTTGATTTTCCGGTTAAGGTCTACTAGGAAATCAAACAATTCCTGCCGAAAGCCAATAGGAAAATTGAAATGATAAACCGCAGCTTAAACATGAAGTTTGTCCTGTCAAAAAAAAAATACAGGGAAAAAATGGATGCGCGAACGTATAAAGTAATTATAACAGCAGAAAAAATCGAAGGCAAGAGGCATGACCTGGTGTCTGTAATTCCAGTAGCCGCTAGAACCAGCGATCAAAACAGCCCACTTCGTTCCCTCGGCATCAGCGTGTTGGTTCTCCTCCTCCGTGCGACCCCCATGAAAGAACCTCGTAGCTTCCGAAGGCAACTGGATGATCCCTCCATCAAGATCTCGGGCGGCAAAAGCCGCGCAGGAGAGGGTCCCGAAGAGGAAGACGATGAGTGCCGACGAAAAGAAATTCATGGCAGAGGGTCAGGAAGAGATGCAAAGTAGGAAGGTTAGGTGAAGACTACAACAAAATAGTAGTATAATAACTAACGCAACTGCATTATGGGTTGGGCTCACAGGCTATGATATTTTATAATTGGTCACTTGGGACTTTCCTGCAACTTGGGTGGCCCACGTTGTTTCACTTTCGTTTCAGCCAGTGCGATTTGACGAGGAAGTTACCTCCGATGCCTGCTTCTCATCTTGGTCAGCCATTAGGTATTGGCAATGCTTGGAGGTTTGAAATTAGTTGGGCTACAGACACGAATCACCGAAATTATTGGACCGCTTTTGGTCCCACCTAAACCTGCTGTCCCACATACATCTTCGGGGGAAGGAATCTTTATTCATGTACCGAAGAAAAAAATCAGAGAAAGAAGAAATAATGGAATCTGGTTTTTGTCCATTTACATGAATCTACTTGATATACGAAATTCTTTACTTACGTAATCGACATGGACACTCTGTGGCCATTAGCATAAAAATATTTTGACGTCTTTCCGCTGATCCTGACAAGCACGTGAAACCGGGAACATCGCCCGCTTTCCTTATAATTTCCCGGAATGGCCAGCCATACAGTCTAGGTGCTTATCTTTATAGCTCATCCTATCTAAGTGGTTCAAGTTTAATTTTTTAAATAATCCTTTTAATGAGTACAAAATCTAAAATAAAAATAATTTCTCAACTATTACTTTTTTAAAAAATATTTTTTGTTATGTAAAAATAATTAATTAAAAAATTAAATTTAAACTACTTAAATCTGAATGGTCTAAAAGAAGTGAGTTTTTCATACTCATCTTTGAATTTAAAATGGGCACCTGCTACGCGTGGGCAGCCCCAAGCCCTCGCTCTTTTCATGATGGGTTTCCTTGAGGTGTGTGTTGTTTTGCATGTTATCAATTATTATCACGAGCAAGCAGCCAAGCACCAAACAAGACTACAAGAGGGTGCACTAATGCATTCTCTCCGTTAAATAAAAAGAAAATCTTTTTTAATCAAAAAGTAAAAAGAAAATTAGATTGAAACCAATGAATAGGAACCCAGATAAGTATATGTTATTTACCTGTTACGAGACCTTTTAATTATTATAATTTTTCCCTGCGTGATTTTTCAACCAAACTAGATCGAAATTCAGGGTATTGATGACAAATTAACACTCTGGCTTTTTAAAAATTTTATATTATATTGTATCGTGCATAAATAGGCTCTATTTTGAAGAAGACGTTGATTAAAACAACCCGTGCATATCATCACCCTTTCGTTTTACTTTATGACTACCTCCTATTCTACATATAAGAGCCAGTTGAAAGTTTAATTTTATCCTGAATATAAAATCATAATTCAATAAACCTATTGTGTCTATTTTGATTACATGTATTAAAAGATTTTTTATTTCAATAGAAATCATTAATAATAGTATTTTAGGCTGTTATAAATCAGTAACTTAACTCATTTTTTTTAATATTTACAGATTAGTTGTCTATTCCTCTGGTCCTTAACATAGGACCCAATTATTGAGTTAGTTTTGATCCTAAATATAAAGCCCATTTATCATATTTATCAATTTTCTCTAAATTACCCTTATGGATACTCTTTCAGCCATAATCAAGTAGAAAATGGAGGTGGGTATTAAGAAAGATGATTATGGTGTTTTCGGAAAACATGTCACATTTTTTATAATTAACTAACTTACCTAACTTCCTTAATATAATCAAATTAGTTAAATGAATTTTATATTAAAGACCGGAAAAGTAATTCATGTTAAGAACAGGAGCTACAATTTCACTTCGCTGGGAGAGGTCCCATGATGCTTGGAGATAAGGTACGCAACTTGCTTAGCCGCTTTTAAAATGATGTCACTGGTTACGTTTGATGGAATCGCAACAAAATACAGGAAACCAAAAGGCCTTGTGGCTGCCGGGAAAAATGATAGGATGAGTTATGGATGGATCATCGCCCATTGGATAAAAGCAGTGATTAGAGACCTTGCGTGGTAAATCACTGGAGGAGAGATTGGTGACTTGTGAGAGGCGCCAATAATACATTATGGGAGGTAGTTGATGCGTAGCGGGATCTTTTAGAGCGACATTGACAAGTGGCGTCGAGGTGACAAGGAATCTTGCAAGTCAAGAATCAGATAAAGAACAGAGCTTTCGGCTGGGCTTCAATTATGATGCCAACACGTTGGGTCCGCCCGGCCCGACTGGTCCGAAATTAGTGAGGACAGAATCTTCTTTCCGGGGGTATCGGGATTCCTTTATTGCTCCTTTCCGTTTTTGATTTTGCTACCAGTTTTTCTTTTCTCTTACAGTGTACACTACTGTTAGATTGAATTAGCTCTTTAAAAATAATTTTATAGACCTCAAAACAAAACATGTGAAAAAAATTTTATCTACACCCCGCATCTTTTCTTTGATGGTTGTTTGGTAAGAAGAAAATAGAGGGAAGGAAATAGGAGAAAAAATTTCATAAGCTCAATTTAAAAAATTTAAAAATTCGGGTTCAGAGTTTTTAACTATTTTTTCTTATCTTTTTATCATATATTTTTTCATCAAAATTTTATAACACCGCTTTTTCAATTTTTTTAAATATGTTTATGAAATTTTTTCTAATCCTCCCATTCTAATTCCCCTGTACTAAAGATAAGGTAAGGAAAATACAGGCTTCGTGTTTCTCCTTCTTTCTTTTGAGATTATCTTATGTGATGATAATGATAATAACAAAAGATACAGAACAAACAGTCAGATGGCATTTTCTCGACAGGCGTTTGTCTTAATAAAAAGAGGTTTGGTCATTTAAATGCGAGATATTGAGTTCAAAGCCCGTGCATAAAAATTCTTTCAATGGCGTAATTTTCTTTATTTTATTTGAATGTCAAATCGTGCTTTAGATACGTAAGAGTATTACAAATTATAAATGTTGTTGTATTTTGTGAGGGACTTGTTTTTCCTTAGTGATAAGGTTCTAGCAGAATAATAAATTCAAAGCTGTAAAAGGGCCACCGTCTTCTCAACAAAAATTTCCTGATGTTTAGTTAAAAACGTCAGCTGGCCATCAAGCATAGCTTAGTACTCACTCTTTTTCCCCCTTTATTCAGTGCAAGCATGTGGTACTACGAATTTAGAACTTAGCATCATTAGTTTTTTTTTTTTTTTTTAAACGGAGGCAGCTCTCCGAACTTTGTCTTTTTGAACTCGCAAGAAACATATATCACCTTGCTTAACACGTATCAAAACTTTTCCACTGCTCACTGAACCAATCCATACCTTCCTTGTGAAGCAAGGCTCTCAAGCTTTTCCTATCGTATAAGAACAATAAATTAGCTTAGGTTTCAAGATTGGTAAGATTATATTCTTTTCCTGAAGGGTTGTTTTACTTCCCAACACATTGCACTTGAGAGAAGTGGCCACGTGGCCAGAAAAGGAGGGGACTGGCCACAGAATACAATCACCGCTATCATCATACAAAATAGTATCCATATATACAGTGCGAGTTACTTGGACTACCCCACCTGACTGGATCGAAGACCTTATTAAACTAGATGCGTCTGGTTTTGAAACTCCGAGAAGAATAGTTGTGATGTAATGGTTGGGCTTGGCCCCTTTCTTTCACCCAAAAAAAAAAGTGTTTATATAAGTGATATTATAATTATTAAAAATCCACAAACTACGGCCTAAGTGGAAACATAGGGGGTGATTAGTTTTCCAAAAATATTTTTTAAAAGTATTTTTATATAAGTATAAATAAAACTCTTATCATATATTTATCTTATACTACCTCCGATCCTTAATATAAGATCATGTTTGAATTTTATTTTGGTCATAAATATAAGATCCCAATTCACTTTGTCTATCATATTTACTCAATTTTTTCCAAGATAATCCTTCTAATAATTGTAGTTCTAGTTAATACACTTAATTAGTAGGGATATTTTAGGAAAAACAACACTTATTTAGGACAAATAACTAACTCAACTTATTCCCTTAATCTTCTCAAATTAGTCAACTGGTTCTTATAATTAGGATCGGAGGTAGTATATTGTAGAATTATTTTTAAAATTATAATTTGATTTCTACTCAAACATTCTAAAACCCAATTTAAATGAAAAACGGGTGTTTGGATATATCTATAAATTTCAAAAATATTTTTTTTATATAAATTGAGATAAATTTATTTATTTATTTATTTTATAAAATATAAAATTATTTTTAAAATTATAGTTTCATTTCTGTTCGACGACCCTTGAACCAAATGTACGTGGGTGTGTATTTTTTTGAAAACCTGGACAAAACCGGGCTTGGGGGCTGTCGTTTTGGCCGAAAGTTAAACGCATCGGATCTCTGGTGTCGTGCGGCACGCTTGCAATCAACGGAGAGAAACTCGGATAGACACCGCCACACCGGCACCCCGCGTTCGCGTGTTCGCCCTTCTGGCAGTTTCGCGTCTCATTTGCCTCGCAGAGAGTTTTGGGATTGAAGCTAAAAATGGCGTGCTTACATGACCACAGTTGTGAAGATCATAACTGTTCCTCTGACTGGTCCCTCTACAAACACATAGATCTTTCCAAGGTTTGTTCCACCTTCTTTGGTTGCCCGTATACTGCACTGTCTTCTAATGACTCTACTGTGACAATTCGCTTCAATCAAATTCGATAATCAATCTTGGAGGAACTATCTATGTTCAATAGATTTTCCAAATGCTAACTAGACATCATCGGCGAAGGATCATGCTTTTATAAATCAAGTGTTTGAAATTCTCTGCCCTTGTTGCTCTGAACTCCTAGTGTTCAAAATCATATAATATAGAGGTGATATTTAAGCACTCAGAAAGATTTTATCTTAAACAGCAGTGTTTGTCCAGTGTACATGATGTTTCTGCTTGATGAACATCACTTGCTGGGGTGGGTTTCCCCCACCCCCCCTTGTTTGGGCGAGGGGATGGAGCTCAACCCTTCAAAACCATATAATCACTGTGTTTATAATTCTCAAACAAATTTGATTAAATTGGGGCATGGAAGGTAATTGATGAATTTGACATAGAAAGGAGGATCCCCGCCCCCGGGTAGGCGGGGGCGGGATACTTTATTTAGAGAAGACAGCGAAATTCAATTTTTGCATCACCATAAAATCTATAACTATGTGCACTGTTATGATATACATCTATCACCTCATCCGTTTAATATGTTCCATGGCAGTTGGGATTATATAATGCATATTGTACAGTTTTGTGTCCTTGGCAATGAACAGTGATGCATACTCTCTTAAATCGACAAACACAAATTCTTATCTATTAATCTAGCTTTGAATTGGTATGTGTCAAGAATCAACAATGCTCAACTTGCTTCTTCTGCTTGAACCCCCCCCCCACCCAACAGGTGTCTGCTCTAAATGAGGCAACTCCAGGAAGTGTTAAGTCAGTTTTTAAAGCTTGGGAACAACGTTTAGATTCTTCTGGGGTAATGCTGCATAACCACTTATATTGGTTTTAATCAATCAACTGACCTGATTCCCGTTTTTCACAGCTTAATACATGATACATTTATTTCCCCTTGCGTGCAAATCTTCACATGATGTGTCTTTTCTGGTCCTCTTGGGTGTGACAGGATCACTTGAAAAGCAACGAAGGTGACCCTGAATTACTTGTTTTCATTCCGTAAGTTGTTTACAGTTTATACTGGTATGCAGAAGTGTCCTTTTCTACTTTTGCCTACTGCTCTTCTTTAATGCTTGTACCACGAAGATTGATTGAGATAGTTATTGCATCTGAATCTGACTCATAAAGAATGGACCAAGGAAAATTCAGCCAAATTGTTCGCAATGTCATATAATGTAAATTGATTGTCTCTAACAAGTTCAATGTGTAGCCTACCCAAGCCCTTTTAAGATATTAATTCTTTAGCGTGAAGCTAGACCAGGATGGCAAAATGATTCTTTTCAAACGAGAACCCTGAACTTTAATGTTGCCCCATCTGTCATGTATAAAGCAAATTACCTTTATAGAAACAAAAAGTACATCAAATTATTTTGCTGATACATTCCTTTTAGTTAAATCTCTTTTTGTGTCATGAATACATCTAACACAGCCCTTACATCAATGTTGGTTGTGCATGCGATCGCATATCTATTTCATGGTTATATCAACTTTGTTGTCCAAGTTTTATTTTTTACTCGTAAAAATTTTGGTTCTCTAATGCTTACAAAACCTTTTGTGCATCTGAGTGAAACAGGTTCACTTCCGATGTCAAGATCAAGAGTATATGCATAATTGGTGGACCTGATGGCACGGGTCCTTCCAAGATGAGAGCGTAAGTGTTTACACTAAGCAGATTGTTCTATTCTCTTGTTTATTGCTCATTTTTTCCCCTCCTAATGCTTCTATGTTTGTAGAGTCACTTGCAATTCACCACCCCCCCCCCCCAATACATGTAAGAGTCTGCTTCTCTCTGAACCCCTTGGAAGAAGAATGAGAGGCTATTCAGAGGGGCGAAAAGTCCAAAAAAATTATAACTGTTTTGAACTTTCTTTTAATGTTATACCCACAAAGAGTAAGGTAACAGAGCAACCTCCAGCTACTTCACTGAAAGGCAATGCGTTCAAGTACTTGGACCATCAAGTCCTTTTTATCTTTTTTTGCTTCCATGCTAATAATGGTAAATACCACCTATGTATTTAACATCTTTTGGAAGTAATAAAATATAGAATTGACGTAGGACTGTCTGAAAAAGTGACCAACTCAATTCAGCGTTAAAATGATTTGCCAGTATTTGTTGTGTTCCTTAACGAAAAAAGGAATTTGAGTGAATGATCAAAACATTCAACTTGAAGGAAGTAGCTAAATGCATTGTACAGAAATTCTTTCGATGCTTAAATTTTGAGGTGACGTTAGTTTACCTTAATAGCCTTGTTATATTTTATTAAATGCTTATAGTTTATCTCAATACAATTTTAGCATGTAGAATGAACATTATTTCAAGTAATACAAATGCTGTGCCTAATTTTTCATCAGAAGTTCGGTCTCTGCCGCCTCCGCACAAACATATAGACCACACACACCCACAGCCTTCATTATATAGATCTTTTCATTAATCTATCCGAAGGCTGAACACTTCAACTTGAACAGGTTCATCAATCGAGAGGGCATTGACTTTTCAGATGCTCAAAGCATGCAAGTCGTTCAGGTATATCCTCATTAATGGTTGCTTATGATTAATTGACAATTAACCGAAAAAAAAATATGATAATTGCATGTTTCTTTCTTAGGAATGGGATTTGGTTGAGAATACGCAGGGAGTACTGGAATATCAGACAAGGTAATTGTTACCTATTTCTTTTTTTCTGTCTTTCTTCTTCTTCTTCTTCTTCTTCTTCTTTTGGTTTCTTTTTTGGGGGGGGGGGGTTTGCATTATCCGATAAACTCGTAGAAATATACTGAATGAACATGATACGTGTATGCAATATCTTTTCCAAGTGGAAACTAGTGATGAAGGAGATTACCATTTTATTGTATCAGTAATCATAATCACTGAACCTGTGCTTTGCCTCCTTTGAGTTTTCTTGTGTCACCGCAATCACGTCTTAGTTCTTTTTATTAGATATTCTAAATTCCAAAGCGTGGCGAACATTACGTTGCACTTTCCTGGCAATTTTGGTGGCGACACGACTGAAATACAATATATTGGCTTCAAAGGCGAGGCCACCCAGGTACATCTAACGGCTAATTTGAAGGTTTTGAGATTGTTCATATTCTATCACGAAATTTAACTTTTTTGTTTGTCGTGCAGTTAAAAAGGGACGTCGTTGCCACTATTGTTTATGAGCTTAGGCCTAATCCTTCTGATCACAAGTAAGTATTTATTATTGAAGCTTCTGCTATTTATGTTTTTAATCCTGAAAGAATTCACTTGCTAGAACTAATAGAAGGGTCTGATTCGACTGAGACGGTATTCGGGATGGCTTATGCGTTTCATTGAATACAGTTCTTAGCCGAAGCATCTTGGCTTAAATCCTTAACGTGCCTGTGGAAGTCCACTGTCCTTTTTTTTTTTTTTTGGCCAAAAGTCCACCATCTTAAAACCGTATGTTTAACGAGCTTTACCTTGTCACAATGTTTCTTCGCTCCAATACTAATGATTTTCTCTTGTAGGACGCGAGCTGAAGGGAGTGGCGGTCTTTCTCGAATTGAATGAAAGAAACTCAGACTTGCTTTTGACCGGATTACCGTCAAAATCTGTGTGTGTGTGTGTGTTTACGCATTTAAGATCCAGAAAGAGTTAACAACTGGATGGTGGAAAAAATACAACTGAATGATACGATCGTGTACGAGGAAGGACCCCCCCCCGGAATTTTTTTTCCCCCTTTTAAATGGCACATGGAATTCTGTGTTAAACTATTCAGCACTATGATCCATACAATTGCGTCTGAATAATGATAATCAAAATAAGAACTGTCGTAATTAAAATATCTGGCCGTATCCTGTGCTGGTTTGGAAGAGTATTCCTGGCCCTACGCCCATGCGAGTTCATTAATGATAATTACAGGAAAAATATGAAATCATCGGGAAAACAGCTTTGATAAAATAATTTGGATGATCTCTCTTAATCATGATAGGGCTGCATCCAGAGGAAAATATCTCATAATGGCAAACGTAATTTTATTTTAGTTTGGAACTGCATTTCTTTTTCCCCCAACAGAAGCATACGTGCTTACGGCAAAATGGAATTGGGAAAAAGACAGAAAAATGCAATATTAATTTCATAATGTCCAAAACATCTGCTCAATTTAAGTAACTTATTTTTTGAGACCAAATTGGGATTATCATGCTAAATGAAAAGATCAAATTGCCTTTTAATTTATTTATTGTTTTTAAAATACCAAATCTCTCACTGGCCGGCCGGTCATTAGAACTCTGGCGGTGGCAGTCACCGGCAAGTTACTGAAAACCGGACCGGTCATTGAACCGGTTAGGTTAGTGGGTCAAGGGTTAGTGGGTTAGATCAGAGTTGACTCAGAGTCAAACAGGTAATAAGCAAAAATATATAATTTATATAAAATGTATACAAAATATTTTTAAATTATCATATGGTATATAATTTATTAAAAAAAAAAACATCGTATGAATTTCTATTTGCCCCTTTTTATATAATTAAAAATAATTTGTATAGGCTGATGTATTGATTAATGTGGGAGAATGGGCGAGCTTTGAAAAATAAAGGAAGAAACTGCAACACGCTATGCATGTCAGAGAGAACGCGTTGAGGCTATGATTATGACTGACATTTTCCTTTTTTTTTTTCTCTGTTTTTCTTTTCAATTTGACTCTACACGGTGTCCTACTGCCCCTTTTGTTTCTTCTCTCTTGTTCTCTGCCTCTCAACGCTCTTTGAGCAATATGTCTTCTCCGGCGGTCTGGTAAGTGCTTCCTTTGATTTTCTGGTTGCGCTCTTCCTCACACACACAGTGTTCTTCTCAATACACGGTACTCGCAAACAACGAAAGCTCTTATCTTCAAGAATCATTCTCTTCTCTTTTTTATGATTTCTACATTGAAAACTTCTGCCCTTCTTCTTTTTCCTGATTGACAATAAACTTGCTTGTTCTTTTTTAGAGGATCTGAGCCTCTGTGTCCTCTAGACAAATTTTTTTCAAGAGTAACTCGGCAACCCGCCCAACCCAACGGGTTTCCCAGGTTACAACCGAGTTACCCAGGTTACGACCAGGCTATCCCGAGTCACTTCTTCCCGAGTTAGAGGCCTGACCGGACTGGATAAGTGACTGGGTTGCCGGTTTCTGGCTCAACCCAACCGGTCCGGTCCGGTTTTTAATACCATGGTCAACGGAGCTGTTCATCGAAGTTCCGTCGGTTAGAAATTTTTTTTTGAAAATTTTCACAACTTCAGTATAACGGTTAACAACTTTTGTGACGCTATTAACAACTTCAATATAGCAGTTAACAACAGGTTTTTGAGTTTGTTAACGGCATTACTGAAGTTGTAAAAATGCTACTTTTTGAATTTGCCGAAAAACCTGTTGTTAACTGTTATATTGAAGTTGTTAATAGAATTACAAAAGTTGTTAACCGTTATATTGAAGTTGTGAAAATTTTCAAAAAAAAGTAGTTGTTAAAGTTATAAAAATGCTATTTTTTTGAATTTTTAACAAAACCTATTATTAAATGCTATATCGAAGTTGTTAATAGAATTACGGAACTTGTTAACGATATTACTGAAGTTGTAAAAATGCTACTTTTTGAAGTTTTTTGAAAAACTACTTGTTAACTGCTATAATGAAGTTGTTAATAACAATATAAAAGTTGTTAACCATTATACTGAAATTGTAAAAATTTTCAACAAAAAAAAAAGGTAGTTGCTAAAGTTGCAAAAATGCCTCTTTTTTTTTTAATTTTTAAGAAAACATGTTATTAAATGCTATACTGAAATTTTTAATAGAGTTACAGAACTTGTTAATAGTATTATTAAAGTTGTAAAAATGCTATTTTTTGAATTTCTCAAAAACCTTGTTGTTAATAGCATTATGAAAGTTGTTAACCGTTATACTGACGTTGTAAAAAATTTCAAAAAAATTGTTTCCGGCTGTTAGAGCTCCGACGACTAATTGTTGAATTTCCCGAAAAACCTGTTGTTAACTACTATACTGAAGTTGTGAATAGCGTCACAAAAGTTGTTAACTGTTATACTGAAATTGTAAAAATTTTCCAAAAAAATTGTTTCCGGCTGCCAGAGCTTGTTGAATTTCTCAGAAAACTTGTTGTTAATTGCTATACTGAAGTTGTTAATAGTGTTATAAAAATTGTTAACCGCTATACTGAAATTGTGAAAATTTTCAAAAAAAAAATTTATAGCTACCGAAGCTTGTTGAATTTCTCAAAAAACCTGTTGTTAACTACTATACTAAAATTGTTAACAGCATTACAAAAGTTGTTAACTGTTATCCTGAAGTTGTGAAAATTTTCAAAAAAAAATTTTTCCGGCCGCCGGACCTTGTTGAATTTCACAGAAAACCTGTTGTTAATAATTATACTGAAGTTGTTAATAGCGTTACAAAAGTTGTTAACTGTTATACTGAAGTTGTAAAAATTTTTTAAAAAAATTTTCTGACTACCGGAGCTTGTTAAATTTCTCAAAAAACCTGTTGTTAACTGCTATACTGAAATTGTTAATAGCGTCACAAAAGTTGTTAACCGTTATACTGTTAACTGTTATACTGAAGTTGTAAAAATTTTTTAAAAAAAATTTTCTGACTACCGGAGCTTGTTAAATTTCTCAAAAAACCTATTGTTAACTGCTATACTGAAATTGTTAATAGCGTCACAAAAGTTGTTAACCGTTATACTGAAGTTGTGAAAATTTTCAAAAAAAAAATTTTTGGCCGTAGGATCTTGTTGAATTTCCCAGAAAACCTGTTGTTAACTGCTGTGAACAATTGTCGGCCGGTCGCTGAAGCTCCGGGGACCGGCCGGCCAGTGAGAGATTTGGTATTTTAAAAACACTAAATAAATTGAAAGGCAATTTGGTCTTTTTATTTAACATGATAATCCCAATTTGGTCTCTTGAGACCAAAATGGGATTTGTTAAATTGATCAAAATGTTTTAGGTATTATGAAGTTAATATTGCATTTTCTATCTTTTTTCAATGGAATTAGGTGCATTTTTTCTTCAGAATGTAATTGATGCGATCGTGAATGGTTCATATGTGATGACTTTTCTTAAAGGAGCCGAATCTGATTCAACTTTGTAATGGGCTTATCCATTCACGAAATAAACGTCCACAACTATCCTGGCCTCTATTACAGAATGATTCTTTTTTTTTATTTTTAAAATTTTATAATAGAAGAATTACTTATTGCGCTAGTCACTCAGTTTTTCGTCTTTGGTCTTTCTTCGTTCCCTTGCTCTGCTTTGCGCTTCCTTCTTTCCCGAAGCAGTTTTCTGGGTGCGTGCTAGCTGCTCAGAGCTCATTGGCTTTTCCTGAGGCAAGTTAGTTTCGCCTCAGCTTTTCTCATCTCCTTTTGTTTCTAAAGCTGTTGATGTTTTCTCCTCCCTTTGCTGCTCACTTCCCCGTGGTCTTTTTTTTTTTTTGGAGTCCTGTCAACCCCCCTATGTTGGGTAAAGGAGTAACATTAAAAAAAAAAAAAATCTTTAGTCTGTTGTTATTCATCCATGTTGTTGATGGTTATTATTTGATATCTAGTGATTTTAGATAGTAGTTTGGCGAACGATGTGTGTGTTGAGCTTGGTGTTTGTGCCCTCATGTGATTTGTGTCGGGTAAAAGTGGGAGGGAGGAGTTCTGATGAATATTCGAGGATGCATGTAAGTTAAACTCCTTGTTTTATTGTTGGCTAGCGTTTCTGAAAATGGCATTGTTACTCTTGTTCTATGAATTCCGGACAAACTGTTTATTACTAGATTGATATTTGCTATTCTTTTCGGCTAGACTGTTGTTTCGATATGAAAATAAGGATGACATAACTCCTGTAGCGTTGCAGAATTTCATGCATGAAATCTGCATCCATATTTAGACGTGCCTAAACAACTTACTCTAAACATTTTCATTTGAAAATTGTTCTGAATAACTTGAGAGTAGGAAATATGTTTGCCTAAAATATCTTCCGCTAGAGAGAAAGATGTTGCAATTATAACGCGCTATGGTGTGCCATTTTCATCTCAACTCCGTTGTACAATGTATCGTGAACCAGGCAGGACCTTTCATCACAGAATCGTAGGCGAAGATGCAAGTCTGTGGTACCGTTGCGATGATGGGTTCTTGGCAACAATCTGCCTGGACCAAGGTGCTGAATTTTCCTGCTAATGGGTGTGACAGTTATGGGTTCATTCCTCAAGTAAAGCTCGATAATGTGAAGGCTTGTAAAGCATCTTATATTGAAGGAAGTTTGGCGGGTGGGAGACCATCTCCTCTCTCAGTCTCTATGCCTAAAATTGGGGTAACTTCACCATTTAATGGGTAGAATTTAATGTGACTCATTTGTGTTTAATTATAAAGACCAAATAAATATCTAAGGCTTAGACACTTCAATGCCATAATGAGTTGTATATTCTTTCCTCTTGTTTGGCGTTCAAGGTGTTTGGTCTGCTGAACATTTGAGATCAATAAACTAATCATTAATATTTTGGTCTGTGGGATCACGTGGTATTTCCAGGTGATGGTAGCAGCTTCCTGGACTATGGCTTGAGTGAAGCTGATGCTGAGGTTCATGCTATTATTGGCAAGGAAAAAAACCGGCAGTATAAAAGCCTTGAGCTTATTGCCTCAGAAAATTTTACGTCAAGGGCAGTGATGGAAGCAGTTGGCTCATGCCTCACGAACAAGTACTCAGAAGGACTACCTGGCAAGAGGTGAATTTCTTTGTTTTTTCCTACTTAGTAAATGAATGTTTCACTAAGTGGCAAATCCTACTTTCACTCCTATAACTGCATTAATTGGTGTCTTTTTTATACAAGGTACTATGGTGGAAACGAGCACATTGATGAGCTCGAAATACTATGTCAAGAGAGGGCATTGGCTGCATTTCGCTTGGATGGGAATAAATGGGGCGTGAACGTTCAACCCTTATCTGGATCTCCTGCTAATTTTGCGGTTTACACAGCAATTCTTAAGCCACATGATCGAATAATGGTAAACAATTTTCACTCATGATTCAAAATAGGGTCTCTGTCATGAGGTTGTGCGGATACAGAATGATAAATTTTTCAGGGCTTGGACTTGCCCCATGGAGGACATTTATCTCATGGATTCATGACTCCTAAAAGGAGAGTATCAGGCACATCAATCTACTTTGAATCAATGCCTTATCGACTTGATGAATTGACAGGTGTTTACATTTTTGTTATTAAATTTATAGCAAATATATTTGATAATCTGCAGGTAGCTTATCAACTTACTTTTGAATTATAAACAGGCCTCATTGACTATGATATGCTTGAGAAAACTGCTAATCTCTTTCGACCAAAACTCATCATTGCTGGTGCTAGTGCTTATCCTCGAGACATTGACTATCCACGGATGAGAAAAGTAAGTCTTGTTTGTGCTCACTTTCTAGAATATTTTGTTTGTGATTGAATTTCTCTTTTTGCGATATGGGATTTTTCTTTTCTTAGCAAAAAGCTAATTACATTACATTTGATATGCATGGGAAGATTGCAGATGAAGTAGGGGCTTTTCTTATGATGGACATGGCTCATACTAGTGGACTTGTTGCTGCTGGTGTGGTTGCTGATCCCTTTGAATTCTGTGATATTGTGACAACTACAACCCACAAGGTTTGCCTCGGGATATTCCCAATGTCGTGCTTTAACTAATGGTTCAAAAGAGAAAGGGGCGGATTTTACTTGCATTTTTCTAACAACTAGCCCGCATTTTATATTTAACTATATACTCTTCTAAGTCGCGGCTCCGTGCTCATGACTTGATTCTATTAAAATGCTTTTATGCAGTCTCTAAGAGGTCCAAGAGGTGGTATGATATTCTTCAAAAAAGATTCTGTGCATGGTGTTGATCTAGAGGCTGCCATTAACAATGCCGTTTTTCCAGGCCTACAGGTTAGATAATGGCTCTGCTTGGGTCACTTTTTACTATTCTTGTTGGGAAGATATTGTCTCGTACCTTTTGTGGCTATGAGGTCAGATGTAAAATGTCTCTACCTTCCTAGTTTGATATAATAATATAACCCAAAACTATCTTTATTCAGGGCGGTCCTCATAATCACACAATTGGAGGATTGGCAGTTTGTCTGAAGTATGCCCAGTCCCCAGAATTTAAGGTTTACCAAAACCAGGTATTTCACTTTTCATTTTTGGTGACTCTGGTCCTCCTTCCTGGGCATATGTTGACATGGCTACAAATTTGAAGTGCATTATATGACTTTGATCTTGCAGGTAGTCTCTAACTGTAGAGCTCTAGCCAATCGATTAATTGAACATGGCTACAAATTGGTTTCTGGTGGAAGTGATAATCACCTGGCTCTTGTTGATCTGAGACCATCTGTAAGCATGTAGTTCTTTTATATCAAATTTCCTTCCTTTTATTGAAAGTTCAACACGATTGTGATTTCGATGGTGTTAGGGTATTGATGGTGCTCGGGTGGAGAAAATTCTCGACATGGCCTCTATAACTCTCAACAAAAATTCAGTGCCTAGTGAGATTCATGCTACTTGCTTACCGTATTGTTTCTCTTGTTTATGTATTCCATCGCCTTAGATCAAATACTTATTACATGATTTTACTTACGCATGAGAGTCGTGGCAGGTGATAAAAGTGCCTTGGTTCCCGGAGGCATTCGCATTGGATCACCGGCAATGACAACAAGAGGACTGGGAAAGGAAGAGTTTGTTCTGATCGCAGACTTCATTCATGAGGGTGTACAGATTACACTTGAAGCCAAACATTTGGCTTCAGGAACAAAGCTTCAAGACTTTATGAGGTTTGTATCATCCTCTGAATTCCCTTTGAAAGACCACATTTCAAGTCTGCGTGAGAAAGTCGAAGCCCTTGCTACTCGATATCCAATTCCTGGAGTCTAAAATGGTGTATTGAGAACCAATAACTAGGAATCTGTCGGAGAAATTTTGGGGGATCTGCATGTTAGGTAATGCTAATAAAGTATTTTCTGCCATCAAGCAGGGCAAATTGTATCACTTGGTTCCAAAAATGAGTTTTTTTTTTTTTTTTTTATATCAGTCAAATTTTACGTTGACGGTGATATACAGAACGGTAGTTGGGAGCCGGAACGATGTTCGATGATCCTGATCCGGACAAACCTTTGTCCAATAATGACATGTACCTTGATGACTCTACCTTATTTCTTAAATTTATAATTTTTTAAAATTATTTCTATTAAATGCACAAGGAAAATTTTCAATTAAAAAGGATACTTTCAGTACAAATTTTGTAAAATATTTTTTTAAAAAAATAATACACATTGTAAATTTTTATTAATGAAGATTGTTTGAATTCACTTTGTGATTGGGATCATGATTTTTATCTTGCTGTTAAACGGGCCATTTGTCGGTGGTTTTTGCTCATCCAAACTTTTTTTACCAACAGATAAGACTTCATAAACTTTCCTATATAGTTTGACGTTTGAAATTTGGAGCGGGTGCTAACCTACAAATTTCTACAGCTTTACCCAATTTTTTTCATCTGTAAAAGTAACTAAACAGTACAACCTGAGTGCTCCGGCTAAAAATGCAACAGACCCAATAATTGAAGCATTTGGTAGTTCAGTTATTGTGGTAAAAGGGAAAAAGAAAAGAACAAAAGAGAAAACGCAATTCAGTTATAAGAGGAGGAGGAGGGAGCAGAAGAAAAGGCGGTTCAAAATATCTAGTCTGGACAAAAGGCCCAACATCAGGTACAACGAAATATTAATTCCTAACAACCCATACAAGACACGGAGACCTTCGAAGCATCAACGCTTCCACCTAAACACTAAAACCTATATAGTTACTATTACAATAAAGAACAATAAAAGCCCATCAATTCGAAAAATTCACGATCAACACACTACTAAATCAACTTTGAGGTGACGCTTTAGCAACTCCACCTTGTTGGGCGGCCTGTGCCGGTGTACCATCAGCAGAATATACTGGAGGCTGAGGGTAACCGGCACCATAAGAACCACTATTGTATGATGGAGGTGCCTGACCATAACCAGGCTGACCACCAGGGGTAGAACCATATGGCGGGGGACCATAACCAGGCTGACCAGCAGGGGGAGCACCATAAGGTGCCGGGGCTCTTTGTGGACCAGATTCTGATTGAGCATAGCCAGAAGGGGGCTGAGCAGGAGGATACCCTGGTTGCAATGGGCCAGATTGACCATAGCCTCCTGCTGCGCTAGGCGATTGTGTAGACTGTCCATAAACAGGAGTGCCACTAGGCTTCTGAGGTGGAGGGGGCCCGTAACCAGCTCCATAACCCGACTGTGCTGGGGGTTGATTGCCATAAGGTGCTTGAGAGGTTGGAGGCATCCCATAACCTGGCTGTGCAGTTCCTTGAGCTGGATAGGTAGCTGGGTTTGGGCTCGGCTGCTGGTTAGAACCATAACCTTGCTGGGACATTGAAGTTGGGACAGCTGGAGGAGGCTGGGTTGAGTCCCCTTGAGATCCATAGCTGGGAGTGTGGCCCTCCTGTGTCGGGTTGCCGCCACTACCATAGTTGGAGGCTGAGCTATAACCTTGCTGCTGATCATATGTAGGTGGCTGCCCATACCCTGATTGTGGCGGTGCATTATACCCACCATAGCTGTCCTGAGGATAACCCTGGCCAGGATGGTTATAACCAGAGGAAGGTGGCTGACCATAATTATAAGCAGTCCCATCACCTGCAGGCGGAGCACCCCCAGCATTTTGCTGTTGCTGCTGACCATAGTAATCATAACCACTACCATGAGTTGACTGTTGAGGTGGTGCAGAGGACTGGTCCCAATTGGAGGAGTATCCACCAGATGACTGGGGGGGATATCCTGGATATGGTGGCTGAGGCATATTATACTGGGGCGATGGACCAGAGTATGCTCCAGGCTGCACATAGCCATAACCAGGTTGTTGCATAGGAGCACCAGGAGGAACCCAGCTAGTAGGTGGTCGGGCTTGGTAACCTTGTTGAGGATAACCGCCAGACATTGATGGATTTCTAAGACGATTCTGCAGAAGAAGAAATTGTAATAACAAATTAAAAAAAATACAAAGTGAACTTGTACAAGGTAACATGAAATTCTAAAATAGAATGAACAATGCATGCAAATAAACATGTAAACACCACAAAAATCAACATATAAGATACACAAGATAAAGGGCATTGCCTTAGATTGACTAATTCCATACAGCATTAAGAGGGGGTATAAAGGCCTACATACCGTACTGGTTCGTGATATAACTGAGTTACTCCAGCAGAAGCAGACCCTCTCCCTATTTCAAATGAATGGGTACAAAGGAAAGCACAAACCATAGAAGCAGCCAAACACAATCTATGCTGCCTCAAAAGGCATGCCACGGTGTAGTATCAAGTATCTCAAATAATAGTGTTTAATTTCAATTTATGCATTACTAATTATTCAGAGATACTAAACAAGCTCATTGTTTGAGCCACCAAATACAAAACCAATTTAGAGATATAGTTTGCACTACAGCATCTGTGAGGCAGAAGCAAACATGAATCCAGATTAAAAGGACCGTGCGTACAACTATAGAAATAGTCCTATCAACCTTCCCACCTTATCAACCTAATAGATCACGCTTTTTGTGTCAGCACTTATCATCAAATCAAATAAATAAAAATATAAATATTATCATTTGAACTAAATAGAAATTCCGAGACTCAAACTTCAGTGAACATTATAAGACGAACAATTTCCCGGGGGTGGGGGAGATATATAGAAACACCATGAGAGTAAAGACCAGAAGATGAGCAGCACATGCCATAGCAAGGCTCACACTTGAAAAACAAATATCACTTGGCATAAGAAATAAATGAGAAATAATACTCTCAAAATAACAGATCAATCTTACTTAAAGACCAAAGAGTAATTGTTGCCTGAAAAAATTGCAAGGTTGAAATAAGAGGGAAATAACATAATATGGAAATATTGAGCAACATATTTTATAATTGATGTATAAAAGCTTATTATCCCAGTGTTAACAGATAGATATTAAATTGTTATTTCAAGACATTGAGTAGTTTAATACCCAATTCCACGGTACTACAGAGACAAAAATGGGAAACTAATAGCCCTCGATAATCAATATCAAATTTGAGATTTAGAATCATACCGGGGGCATGCTGAGAGAACACCAACAAAAGGGGTTAAATGTTGGTGTCACTATTGATCCAATACACACTAATCCTACAATAGTCCCAATAACAAGATCAGTCATAGGATGCACAATTAATAAGCACATAAGGCTTTTCCTGTAATCCCAATGTTTATTCACTTGGACCAAAATATGATGGCATAATAAAAAGAGCCTTGATCTCCTCTACATCCTACACCATATATTATATGGACAAACCACCCCGAAACAGCAGGCATCCAAGATAAAAAACCAAACCGCAGTTAATAATCAAGCTTTGCAAGAGCTTGGCATCTTGCACGACAAAGCCGATAAATCCAATACTCAAAAATCCATATATAACAACCTGTTTGGTCCCATATAAGAATACGCTGACTGTCTACGTTGTTTTTGAAGAGGACTACATGTTACACGCACACAAGATATAAGGCATATAGTTAGCAAGTCAACTTGGAAGACCCTGCAAAGTTCACATCCATCGGGACAGAAACTATACCAATATACATTTGCCGCATGTTAATATCATTATCCTATCCAAACTAGATAAATCATAAACTTCAAAAGAAACCAGACCTTCTAACATAGATAAAGTACAGCAGAAGCTCATATCGTTACTCAGAATTCCACTTGATAAGCTAATGCAACTACAATGTGGAGATTATCAGTAAAACACCCTACATATATCAGTTTAAGAGTATTTTCTATTTATATGAAAGTATCCAATGAACAGTCCTGATATCAACAGGCACAGCTAGAAGGATGAAGCCAGAATATTGGGGGAAAAAAGAAAAGGAACCTGACGTCACTGTTCCTCTGCTTCTGATAAGAAGATAAGGGCAATAATAAAACACAAATATATCTCGAATTGACGGTCACAAGCCACAGGCCTCATCGTCTGGGCTATAAATTCTCAACTCCTAAATATCGAACAGAAAATAATACAAGGTCCAAATAACAGAGCCAATCACGCTCATAATTGCTAATTACTAAGGATTAAAAAAATGCAGACAAATGAAGAGCATTTGTGCAAATAATGTCAAAATAATCTTACACCTCAGCAAATTGAATATTAACATTAACATTACTAAGCCTCTGTAACTGATTTTTTTTTTTACAACACCACCAAAATAGAACAGATAACAGTAATCCAGTAGAAACATTGAAATAACCCTGCGTAATTAGGATCATATAAAACAGTTCAGCATAATGTCACAAGGGACCAGGCTCATCTTTGAAAAGGCATGCAACATAATAAGGGTAAACAAACAACCAAACACAACCATCAAACAGCATGAATGTAAAAGGTTAAATGCACAATGCAACAGAAAACATATGGTTCTGAACTAATAGACTTGGCACATGGCAAACATGCTAACCAAGGCCAAATCAAACTCAAAGATCAATGTGAAAATACCTCACTGATGACATGATTAACCAACTGTTTTGCAGACTCAATTTGTTCACTGGTTCCATCAATTTGTAATGTTCTTTCTGTTGATGTGTCGCCGGGGGGAAGATGCAATGGTATCACCTGAAAAAAAGGATTCAACACATTATAAAATAAAAATGAGCACAGAAATTCCACGACTTTGGGACCCAAAGTGAAGCGACATATGACATGAGTAAAAACAAACCTGAATTCTTGCTCCAGTCTGAGCTTGCATATTCTTTATTGTCTCTCCTCCCTTTCCGATCACAAGTCCAACCTGAAAGTAAGGACCATAGCAACCCAAACAAATAATAAAAAATACAAACAGAACGTAGCACAATTTCTAAGACTGTGTGCATGAGTGTGAATATAAATGCATATATAACCTCAACATACTTTATTATTTGGAATTTTCATCACAAATTGATCAGACCCAGCTTGTCCAGTCAGTCGCCTAGCAACAATACCAGAACCTCCAGCTTCAGCCTGCTATATACATGAAGTGGGTGAGTTGTTACAAACTGCCTACTGTTCTCATGCATATTATACATAGTTTATTAGAAAAATACTGGGTATTATACTGCGAAATAACCTACAAAAGATCCTAGCCTCAAATAATTTATCAGTGGTGATTCTAACTGGGGAGAAAGGAACCTTTAGACCGAGGCTTTGTTGGTTTACGAATAATATTTTTTAAGAGATATTAGGGCAAGACCGTGATATATCAAGACATCAAACATGCCAAGTCAACCAATTTTCCCAAATCAAACCTAGATTCAACATTCCGGTCAGCGATTGACTGAATCCATAGAGAAGTACTTTGTAATACCTCAGCAAGAACTTCGTTAATCAACTTCTCAGCAGTAGCAATTTGATCAGGAGTGCCCATAAGTTCCACCATCCTTGTTGGAGAATTTGGGTCTGCATCCATATCACGGGTAACTTGGATCTTCGCTCCAGACTGCGTTTGCAGATACTTGATTGTCTCCCCACCTTTACCAATAATAACGCCGACCCTTCCATTTGGAATGTCTATTTTTTTGCTAGTACCCTGATAGGCATAAGAAATGGGAGCAGCTGAAGGAACTGAGTATTGGGGCTTCGCATCTGTTTTCAGAGAGATCAATTAAAACTGTGCATTAATACAGAGGAAGATGCGCTTCCAGGTCAGAGGACAAGAAATGCCACTGGATAAATACCAGTAATACCGGCAGTGAATTGACATAATAAAGGCAATCAAGAAACACGACTTCGGAACAATTTAAGAAACAACAGAACCCTAGGCTTCAAAACCAAATATCGGACGGTACTGAGGAAGTCACGCTGCTTAGCAGTTAAACCCTTACCGTTGGAATCAAATCCTGAAGCACCGTTCTCGACCTTGGAACGCTTGGCATCCAACCCAGTTGCTCCACTGCTGTTTAAGAGGCGAGCAGCAACCTCCTGAGCTCGTTGCTTGGCAAGCTCAATACCAGTTGCCGCCGGGGGCGGGACGCTGTTATAGGAAGCAGGCGGAGCGTGAGGACCATCGGGAGATGTAGACGCGATGGGCGCGGAGAAGCCAGTAGGCCTGTGGGTTGATTGAGAGAGCGATGGCTCTTCATATTTGCGCTTGTGAGTCGTAGTATCTGTGCCCGATGAATACTGAGGTTCGTCGGCCATTAGGTTTCTTGGAAGATCGAATGGAAGAAACCCTAGACAATCAGATTAGGATCGAGATTGGCATTATTGTCGTTTTATATATAGTGGTAGTTGGAGAGATGCTACTGGAGCTTCGCTTGGGAAAATATCGTCTGCGCCTTTCTTATTGAGAACGATCTCTTTATTTACCCATCACAGTTTCGCTGAAATTTTTTTTAAAAAAAAAAACGAAATAATGGATTTTTTTTTGCCAACAGATATAATCAAGGGAAAATGACAATAAAATACCACTTGAATTCTAAAAGGACAAATAAGGGACCTGAATAAGCAAAATGACAAATAAGGCATTGGGTACCAATCTGGAATTCATATTTTCGGCCAAAAGACCAAAACGCCCTGATGAATGCGGGAAGACTGAAAGCTGAAAGTGAGAGAAAGGAGAGAGGAAGACCGACGCAGTGAGAGAAAGGAGAGAGGAAGACCGACGCTGATGAAATGCGGGAAGAAGGAAAGAAGAATGTTGGAAATGCTATTATCTTACTCCTTCGCATCACCATTCTGTAGAGATTGTTGATTTTGGTTGTGGAAAAGAGGATTTGTAGTGAGAGAGGGAGTGAACCGAAGCGGAAATCAGCAAGCAATTACGTAACGTAACTGCTGTGATATGCTTGCTGGTTTTTGGTAAATCCCATTAAGTGAATGGTAAATTTCACTATACATGTAGTTAATTATGAATTTTACAAAATACATATTGTGATTTATAACTTTTGTAGTGAAAGTGACTACTTTGTTAATGGGTTTTGCAACCTGTTTTCAGGAGATAAACAACTTGTTTGTAAAAACTAATAAAAGTGACAACTTTTGTAGTCACGTTGAATTAACTGGTTGCAAAAGCCATTTAAGAAGTGGTCATTTTCACTATAAAAGTTGTAAATATCACTGTGTATTTTGTAAAATTCAGCGTCAAATTTTATTGATTTTTAGAAACAAGTTGCTCATCCCCTGAAAAGAGGTTGCAAAACTCATTTAAGAAGTGGTCATTTTCACTATAAAAGTTGTAAATATCACTGTGTGTTTTGTAAAATTCAGCATCAAATTTTATTAATTTTTAGAAACAAGTTGCTCATCTCCTGAAAAGAGGTTGCAAAACTCATTTAAGAAGTGGTAATTTTCACTACAAAAGTTGTAAATATCACTGTGTGTTTTGTAAAATTCAGCATGGAATTTTATTGGTTTTTAGAAACAAGTTGCTCATCCCCTGAAAAGAGGTTGCAAAACTCATTTAAGAAGTGGTAATTTTCACTACAAAAGTTGTAAATATCACTCTATGTTTTGTAAAATTCAGCATGAAATTTTATTGGTTTTTAGAAACAAGTTGCCAATTCCTTGAAAAGAGGTTGCAAAACTCATTTAAGAAGTGGTAATTTTCACTACGAAAGTTGTAAATCTCACTATGTGTTTTGTCAAATTTAGTAGGAAATTTTATTAGTTTTTAGAAACAAGCTGCCCATCCCTGAAAACAAGTTACAAAACCCATTGAATAAGTGGTCATTTTTACTACGGAAGTTGTAAATCCCACTATACGTTTTGTCAAATTTAGCGTGAAATTTTATTAGTTTTTACAAACAAGTTGTTTATCTCCTGAAAACAGGTTGCAAAACCCATTAACAAAGTAGTCACTTTCACTACAAAAGTTATAAATCACAATATGTATTTTGTAAAATTCATAATTAACTACATGTATAGTGAAATTTACCATTCACGTAATGGGATTTACCAAAAACCAGCAAGCATATCACAGCAGTTACGTTACGTAATTGCTTGCTGATTTCCGCTTCGGTTCACTCCCTCTCTCACTACAAATCCTCTTTCCCACAACCAAAATCAACAATCTCTACAGAATGGTGATGCGAAGGAGTAAGATAATAGCATTTCCAACATTCTTCTTTCCTTCTTCCCGCATTTCATCAGCGTCGGTCTTCCTCTCTCCTTTCTCTCACTGCGTCGGTCTTCCTCTCTCCTTTCTCTCACTTTCAGCTTTCGGTCTTCCCGCATTCATCAGGGCGTTTTGGTCTTTTGGCCGAAAATATTAATTCCAGATTGGTTCCCAGTGACCTCCTTGTCATTTTGCTTATTCAGGTCCCTTATTTGTCCTTTTAGAATTCAAGTGGTATTTTATTGTCATTTTCCCTATAATCAACCATTAATACATGGAAGACAGCATATTTAAAAGAGCGCAAAATAATAACAAGTAACAACAACAACAACAGTGTGATTAGGTTTAGGATCGTGAGACTGAATTGGGCTGAAAAATTAGTGTTATTAAATATATATAATACTCAAAAGTATGGTAGTTGGTGATATGAGACTGTACTCCTCCGGTCCTAAATATAAAACTTATTTTGTAATGTAAAAAAATAGTTTATAGTCCATTAACATTCAATGGCGCAAAATGCTGCCCCAAGTAGTGAGAAGTTACTAAAAATGACGCGCTGTCTTGTGAGAAGAGTAAATGCACAGAATGCGTGATTATTTATCATTTTTGTATATTACTATCTCCGTTTCTAATTATAAAATTTAGTTGACTAATTTGAGAAAATTAAATAAATAAATTAAGTTAGTTATTTATAATAAATAGATACTGTCTTTCATAAAATATCCTTGCTAATTAACTATATTGACTAGAACTACCATTATTAGAAGGACAATTTTAAAAAAAAAATTGCATAAATATGATAGACAAAGTGGATTTGGATCTTATATTTAGGATCAAAATAAAAATCAAATAAAGTCTTATATTAAGAATCGGAGGTAGTAGAAAACTATATGGATTGGCTGTTACAGATGCTTGAGTTGTGAGTACAAGTATCCCGGAAACTAGAACAAGGATTATGTCAAATGTTTCTGCCTATTTTCATCGTCTGGCAGCATATGAATGAGGGTTATTTGTCTTCTTTTTCAAGGGAATCCCTCTTACTCATGTTTTTATATTGGCTGTCAAGGTTAGAATGGTATTTGGGATTATAGTATTTCACACTAACATCAATAACTCAACATTGGTTAGAAGATCCTAGGATAATACTGCTACATGATTGATGATTGGTATGTTGATGCCTGTGGTTGGCAGGCTAAGATATTTACTTGATTTCTCACCAATTCTGTAACTTTAAACCTAATCCTTCTGTGTATATGGATTATAAAGCTTCTCATAATTGAACAAATCATAAGAATTTCTTAAAGCCATCCGCTGAGATGCTGTGTATTTGCCGTTTTAGATGTAATGCATGCTAAATTATCGCGCATACAGTAGTCTACTGTATCAAATGATAATGGAGGTTTCTTTTTTGTTTATGGATTTGGTGGGACAGGGAAGACATTCCTATGGAATGCATTGGCATCATCGTTACGAGCACAAAGCAAAATTGTACTTACTGTTGCATCAAGTGGTATTGCTGCTACATTACTACCTTCTGGAAGGACAGCTCACTCGAGGTTTGCAATCCCTATTCAAGTTAATGAAACCTCAATGTGCTTTATTAGTCAGGGTTCTCCGTTGGCAAAATTACTTGAATGCACTAAGCTCATTATTTGGGATGAAGCTCCGATGGTGCAACGTTATTGCATTGAAGCATTTGATCGTTCACTGAAGGATCTAATGCATTCAAATCTTCCATTTGGAGGGAAATGCATAATAATGGGAGGTGATTTTCGTCAAATACTTCCTGTGGTTCCAAAAGGTTCAAGAGCAAGTGTCGTTAATGCATGTATATGTTCCTCATATTTGTGGAGTAGTTGTACCATTTTCACCTTAACAAAAAACATGCGATTGACATCATTGGGAAGTGAAGAAGATAAGAAGAAACTAGAGTGGTTTTCCAAATGGCTATTAGATGTTGGTGATGGCAAGTTAGGGGAGCCAAATGACGGTACTACTGACATTGAAGTGCCTAAAGCACTGTTAGTGAATGATTATGAAGATCCAATTGAAGGTATTGTCTCAGTAATTTATGGTGATGTCATTGCAAACCTGTCAAACAACGAATACTTCAATGATAGGGCTATACTTGCACCAACAATCGAAATGGTTGACAAGATTAACCAATACATGTGCTCTCTTTTGCCCGGTGAAGCCCATGAGTTCTTCAGTTCGGATTCAGTGTGCCAGGCTTCGAATCAAAGTGACAGCTTTGACAATCTATACACTACTGAATTTCTGAACACTATTAGTAGCTCTGGATTGCCACCACATAAGCTAATGTTGAAAGTTGGATCACCAATTATGTTGCTGAGGAATATAGATCAAGCAGAAGGACTATGTAATGGTACACGACTTCGTATTACAAAGCTAGGCAAGACTGTTATTGAGGCAATTACATTGAATGGTTCAAAACCAAATCAAAAGGTTTTGATTCATCGAATGGACATGAACCCATCAGAAAGTAAATGGCCTTTCAAGATGAAGAGAAGACAGTTCCCTATTACTTTGTCCTTTGCAATGACCATCAATAAGAGTCAAGGTCAGTCATTACGTTATGTTGGAGTATACTTACAAAAGCCTGTGTTCACTCATGGTCAACTATATGTGGCACTATCAAGAGTCAAATGCATGGATGGTTTGAAAATTGTTCTTCCAAGGAGTGCATCTACAAGTGAGAAGACCACCAAAAACGTTGTGTATAAGGAGATATTTAGCAACTTATAACTTGATGTTGTTGTAATGTGTGAAAATTCCAGTTGTTGACATGATTTATTGTTTTTTTAATGTATTCACTCACTGTATGTTCATTATGTTTAATTAAAAGTGTTGCTAATATTGTTTATTAATTGTTTGCCCCATAGAAACATTAATGTATAATTAAAAATTAGATTGAAGTGTTTCTACGTATAATTAAAAATTAGATTAAAGTGTTTTTATATATGATTAAAAATTAGATTGAAGTGAATGCTTCCCGCGCAGAGCGCGGGAGAGGTGATGCTAGTTTCACACTAACATCAATAACTCAACATTGGTTAGAAGATCCTAGGATAATACTGCTACATGATTGATGATTGGTATGTTGATGCCTGTGGTTGGCAGGCTAAGATATTTACTTGATTTCTCACCAATTCTGTAACTTTAAACCTAATCCTTCTGTGTATATGGATTATAAAGCTTCTCATAATTGAACAAATCATAAGAATTTCTTAAAGCCATCCGCTGAGATGCTGTGTATTTGCCGTTTTAGATGTAATGCATGCTAAATTATCGCGCATACAGTAGTTAACATTTTTTTTTTACCCACGCTTTTATGAGCATTTTAAGAGTTTTGATTGTTTTTAGAACTTCATGAAATCAGTTATACACAAAAACATAAAATTTTATAAGACATTTGTTCTATGATTACTACTAAAACATGTTTATTTTGAAAACGTTGGCATTAACTCTGTGTTTAGTATAAGAAAAATAGAAGGAGGGGAAAATAATGGAAAATTTTAATGAGTTTGATTTAAAAAATTAGAGAAGTATAGTTATTAAATTATTAATATAGAGAATATGTAACATAAAAAGGTAATAGAAATTAGTTAAAAAATTTTAACCTCGTTTTTAAAATTTTTAAGATCAAACTTATTAAAATTTTTCTCCATTCTCCTCCCATTCACTTCACTCATAACCTAAACATTAACCATGGGATATTTGGCCTCTTGGTAAATATTAAGCCCTTCAAGAATGGCCAAGAGTTCGGCTGCGGGGTTTGGACAATGTACAATTCATTCAGTCATTTGGTACATCTCAGATAAGACCACCACATGCTGCAACACTTTTCGGTTCACAGAGTCATTCTAGAAATTTATCATAGCTAACGAAATCATATAATATTAGACAATTACTACTTTTAATTCTTAATATAAAATTTAGTTACTTAATCCGAATAGATTTAAAAAGTTTGTTGAGTTAATTATTTATAATAATTAGGTATTGTTGTCATTTGATTGAATCTTTAATTTAATATGTACAACTACTACAAAGATTATTTAAAAATAAATAAATATGAAAAACAAAATTAATTGAAATATTATATTTATAAGCAAATTAAAAATCAAACAAGCTTTTATATTAAAAAACTGGATAAAATATTATATTAAAAAATAATAAAGAAACAAAGGTTAAAAGACGACTTTAACTCTTAACAAGTAAAATATTTTTTATGAAAAATAAACGCATTAATTTTATATGTTGAGATAAATGATAACATTGCATGCGTGTATTCTTATTCATACCACAAGCTCAATATTGTGCCTGTTTGGGTCAGCGTTTGCTGCCCTAAACATGGTTTAAATTCATAAATAAACCTGATTGGAGATAGTGTGATGTTTGGCATGACTTATAATGTATTGAGTTTATTAGATTTTAGTTCTTTTCTTCCCACCTTAGAGCTCCCCCATGACTGCTCTGTGTCACCCAACGTCCTCCATTGCCTCCTCACCAAAACCACCGCCTGTGGTCGTCTCTGTCGCTTCTCCTAGAAGTAATCAATTCCCAATTGTTCCCCTATAATTACCACTACCACAATAAAATTTGAAGTATCTCATAGACTTTAAGAGCCACAGCCAGACACATAGAGAGGGAGGGAGAGAGGGACTTACGCTTAGATGGCAACGCTATAGAAATTCAAGCTCCTAGTGATGCAATGCGTGTCGTCCAGAGCCCCACACCAAGCCTTGTGACTAACCCGCTAGTTCAGTTTCAGAGTTGGAAAACCACCTTGCGAATGCTTCTCTGCCGAAGCACCAGTAGCCGATCACCTCATCGACGAGAGACAACCTTTCAACTGAAGCATGTGCTGGATTCATCGGAGGAGTCGAAGGAGGAGGAGAGAGGGAAAGATTCAATGTGGAGGAACTCATTGAAAGAATTATTTAGGTCCTCATTTTAGGCCCTATTTGGCAGAGCAGTGAAAATCTTCTACAAGCATGTTTCACATAAACCGAGACAAAACTTCTCTAATATATTTACTTCATATTCCGTAAATCACTATTGAAAAGCAGCTTATAAGCTACTTATAAGTTGTTCCAAACAGGCTCTCAATTGGATCAAGGAAAAGTCATTCTTTAATGTATATCCTATTCTTTTTATGAAGAAAAATAGTGGTAGTGAAAAGTTAAAGTGAGGAAGGTAAGTTAAAAAGAGAGAAGAGTGGGACATATTGGATTTGACGTGGAAGAATGAATGTAATAACTAAATCTCTAAAATTTTCACATTCAATTCACTCATTAAATTTTACTTCTTCATTATGTTATGTTAATTCATTTTTTTTCCATGTTTTACTTTATATTTAAAATATTTTTTTATGATTTTTCTAAAGTTTTAAAATTTAATTCACTCATTAAATTTGACTTCTTCATATTAAATTATTTTAATTGTATTGTATTACTACCTCCGATCCTAATTATAAGAGTTAGTTGACTAATTTGAGGAGATTAAGAAAATAAATTGAGTTAGTTATTTGTCCTCAATAGGTGTTGTCTTTCCTAAAATATCCTTACTAATCAAGTGTATTGACTAAAACTATAATTATTAGAAGGACTATCTTGGAAAAAATTGAGTAAATATGAGAGACAAAGTGGACTGGGATTTTATATTTGGGATCAAAATAAAAATCAAACAAGATCTTATATTAAGGATCGGAAGTAGTATGTAAAATTATTTTTTTAATAACATATCATTGTTTATTGAAACTCATACTTATTTTGGTTATTTTACAACTAAATTTATTTTTATTCAAATATAATACAAACAATATTTTACCAATCTCACTTTTACAAACTAACTTTTCTAAATTGTAATCTAAACACAATTCAACTTATTCAATTTAATTTTTTTTTCAATTTTACTTTTTCAAAAGTTAAATTAATAATAAGCTCTTTTTTTAATCGCTAATTCAAACAGACTTATTAACACTGTGCGAATTACACGATTTAAATCATTCTCTATGCAACAGTAACTTATGAGATGTTATTCGAAGTTGAAGGGTTATAAGCAATGGCAAAACAACACGTGTGAATGAGGATTCTCCCACTCATTTCTCCTCTGCATTTCTCTCTTTTTCTTGCAAAATTATTCATTATCTTTAGTTTTTAATAACCCGAGTTGACTTGACCCCGCGCAAGCGTCAACAATACGCATGTCAAAGTCGCCCGTTAATTCCAATATGCGAGACAGAGGTTGGAATTTAAAAAGTCGCCCGTTGCCAAAGTGCCCCATATTCCCTCCCGTTTTCTTCACTCACAAGCCTAGGGTTTTCACCCTCCCCCCTCCCCCCCAAATTTCAAATTTCTGTCTTCCTTTGACCCTCCAACTCGTCGCTTTACAAAATTAGAAGTCTATCAAAGGCTCGGGGCTTCGAGTTGGTTGGAGTTTGCCCTGTCGGAAGGGTACTTAAGATGATCCCAACTCCATTGATTCCTCCTCCCCAAAATCCCAACATCGTTCCCTTACCACCTCATTATTCCATGCTTAAAGAATCGGTTGACCACTTCCTAACTAAATACAGGAACGGCGTCACTGATTTCTGTGATTTCAGCTCCATATTTTCTCGAATGCTGCAGAGCATGGCTGACCCGCCTTTGGGAGTCGTCTGGTTTTATTCGGCCCTTGGGTTTCATACGACCAAACTGGCAGTTCAGATAGAATCTTCGGGAAGAGCAGCAGTAGCCAAGGATTTATTTCAGCTGTTAGTCTCTTGTTCGGATTATTGTGGTTCGATGAAAAGGATTGCTATTCTAGCTCCTTTTGTTTTTGAGTTGCACCGTTTGGTGGTCGAGGAGACCGACTTGAAGAGCGAGGTCCAGAGCTTATTGGAAGGACTAATTAGTTATTGCAGCATTTTCTGTGGCCAGGGGCTTCAAGAAGACAGCGATGGGATGACCAGTTTGGACCCAAGCTTCTTGGTTGTGATTCCCGTGTGGATAGTGGATCAATCTGGGGTTTGGAATCACTCGAAAGAATTTTTCCCCATTATCAGCGACCAACTTCGCGAGGGAATTAAATCGGGATGTGATATTGGGTTCTTAGCTGGAATCGTGATGTGTGAAGCTCTCTTGTTGAATTTGTGCCTGGAGTTCGAATCAGGGATTGCCAAAGCAGAGCAGGAGAAGAAGTTGCACGGTGTAGCAGTTCAGAACATTACTGGGTTTCGTAATTTTTATTTTCTAGGTGAACTTATTCCTCCATACGTAAATTTAATTAAATTGAAACACTATAATTTATGGTTTTTTTAGCCTGTAATTTAATTTTGTCACGTTATTTTATTACTTTGGAATCTCGATTCTCGGGTTTTAGTGAGATAAACCTTTGACGAAATGCACGTTTATTTATTTAGTTATATTGGCATTCTGATAGTCAAGGCTGTTTTGTTATTTTCGGGACCAGTACCCCGTTTTACAAGCACCAAACTAATCAGATGAGTGCGTACTATGTATCCCTCTCTTTTGGTTTTCTTTTGCACTAATCTTTTGTTGAACCTTTTGAGCTTCCTGGGGTGACCCTATTCTAGTTTTCGTGTTTGCAGTTCCTGATTTCTTATTTTTTGGGTATCAGATATCCTTTCCAGGATGATGTTGGAGCCGGTTTTGCCAGTGGTCAACATACTGGTCAGTATGATGCCTTATTTTAATTTTCCTTGGACACACTTTTCAGTTTGGAATTATTGGCTTTTACATTTAGGCAATGCACGTACTTCCCCTGAGGGTGATGTGTGATCTCAAAGCTTAAGGCGCCATAACATTAACCTTGAATAATTTCAAGATCTCACAAGAGAACTGAGGAGACTTCTGTGCCTTTACGCACAAGGCATAAGTTTAATAGATGCCAGTGCCACTGCCTCCTCGGTTGGCACGCTGAAACATATTTTACAGATGAGAATATGGATGGGGTGAGCTATTGTGTCGCACATTGTTCACGTCAGTTTACCTTAAGTTATATTCTTCATTTGATATTTGAGGTAAGGCCTGGAGTTATGGTAATGAACAAGATTTATAGTAATGAGCAAGATTAGTAAGCGTAGTTTAGATTTTGTTACTTTAAAACTTATTTGTGTTAAACCTTTTTCATTAAGTTGATTTAGTTCACTGCTTCCTCATGAATAAATACTGACTTGTGATTTTCAGTATGTTATCCTTGAGAAGGATTAGTGGATTAGCTATTTATGGTGCTCGTTAGCCCGTCTTCTTGAACATTGAAATTAAGAGTTTAGTTATATGAAATGAATTATGTCCTTACCCTTCAATATATACTTTCATATATAGATAGATAGGATAGATATATTATTATTCGGTTCAACAACTAAGTACTTGATTTGCTATATAGGGTCCTGAAAATGAAGTTCTTCTTAAAGAAGTCCTGTTCAATGCTGTTATGACGGTAGAGTACTCCTTCATTAACCCTCAAGCAGGAATTTCACTGTGTCCCAAAAGCTTGAAAGATTTTGCTTTAACGTGGTTATTGTCACTGACTTCGCAATCCAGTCTGCTAGGTATGATGAACGACTTTTGTTGTTGTGATGGAGCAAGGGGTTTCTAAAATTTTTTGGCTGACGGGTCTCATGATCTGGTTAATCACAGGGACAAAGGCGATCAAGAGAAAGCCGTTTCTTATTTAAACGCCTTCTCTAGATCATGCATACCTACGCAATTGATTAACTGGGTTACTAGTCAGAGTAATGTTGGCGGAATGATTAGCCAACCAAATGTTTCCACTCCCATAGCTCTTATAAGTGAGTTCTTGGAAAATATTCAGAAACTCTGACAAATTTTGTCTCTTAGAATGTTTCTTTTGCTGCTTCAAATGGATGTTACTACATCTCTTAAAAGTCTAGTAGGCTATTTCAGTGAATGTGGGTTCATTCTAAAGTCCATTTTTGTCGCATTGTCATTGCCTTGTTGATTGAACTCAGATATCAGTTAACTAAGACAAGCTTCCCATGTTGTGGTTTTTCTTTCTTATTAGTTGTCTGTAAAACTTTTGCTTCAAATATCTAACAAATGGTTTAATGATCAGAGTGGCTTCTAGCCGTTGAGGATCAAGGACTGAGCATCTTCGATGGTGATACTGCCAAGCTACGTGCAAAACCCAAGTATTTCACATCAAGAACTGAGTACGGTCCCCCAATCATAAAAAATTCCTATTACAATGTGGGTAAGAATCTCTTTCTACATTCTCGTCACGGAGGGACAGAGGAAGATAAACCGGACACCTGTGATATAGACATGGATGATCCTATGGACGCCATGGTTTTGTCTGCGGACGATAGAATGAGCAATAGCGACACTGACGGAACAAGAAAACGCAAAGAATGTATTGCGGATGAGACTAAAGCAAAGGTAAAGTTTATGAGGTGCCAGTTTCAGGAGAATTCAATGAGGGAAAACTCAATTGTATTCCGGCAGCAGTGACGACTCTTTGGATGGTGGGAGCGAGCTTCTGCTAGTAAACCGGAAGCATAGAGAAGCCGGTCCGGTCCTTTGATAGGAACCTCGCGTGTTTTGGAAGCTAGTTTAAACGAGCTTTCACGGTTGGAATTTGTAGTTCAATCTTGAAGAGGTGTCTTCCGGGGTAACCATAGCTATGACTGCCTGCTCTTAATTCTTTGTTTCTGAATTAGTCATGAAAAGTTGTCCCTCTGTCAACTTCTGATGCGTATCCTCTGTCAACTTCTGATGCGTATACTAGAAGTTACCCGAGCACGCGCTGCTTCGAAGGGGAAAAAGGAAAACAGGTGTCTTCTCAAATAATGCCGTTTAACGACCGAAATAAAACTGAGCGCGTTATTATTATGAATGCAAACAAAAAAGATTATGAATTTATTTTGTGAAACCAGCCAAACCTGCCTACTTACTCTGGAAAATATTATTAATTATTAGAACCACATATTAATAAATGAACTTATTTCCATGTCATTTATTTCAGACCTAAAGTCATTTGAAACCTTTTTTTTTTTTTTCCATAACTCATTGCGCCACCCCTATCCAGTGCTTGGGTATTCAAACAATCGACTAAGGGTGTGTTTAGATGAAACTAAATCATGGTTTAGAGAATAGCTTCTGGAGAATAGATTCTGAAAAAAATAGATTTTGGGAAGAATAGATTTGGTGAAAAAGTGATTTTGAGAAGTGTGAGTGTTTGGATAGTTGTTATTAGAAGTACTTTTTATATATACAAATTGACATAAATTAATATGATAATTATAGAAAAAATATATTTTATGATATATTTTAATTTGAAGAATAAAATTGTTAATAATATATTTTTTATTAACATATGTTATATCTTATATATTATAAGATATAAGATTAAATATATTTATAAAAAATATGTTTATAAAAAAACAACAAGATATATATCCTATAGGTTCTCACACACTCTCCCTTTTTCCTCTAAAAGTAAAAATTTTTTTGTTTTTCTCAAAACTATGGTTTTGGAGTCAAAACCATGGTTTTGAACCCAAACCATGGTTTTGATTTTTTTAATGGTGTTTGGCTAACATTTTTCCAAACCATGGTTTGGGTTCCAAAACCATGGTTTGGGATGCTTGCCAAACACACCCTAATTCAGATTGAGCTTTGCAGAACCAGTTTTGGGCAACATTTGAAAATTGAAACCTATAAGCTTTAAATTAAAACATTTATTTTGTGAACGTGATTTGCTTTTTAATGATTCATTTCTGTATTAAATAATCTTGTAAGTTGCCAAGCTTACAAAATTAGTTATTCTACGTTAATAACATGTATTTGCTATAATATACGCATCACATGTGCGAAAATTCACTTTCAAGCCTCAGGGATAAAAGAATAGTTTACCAATTGCAGTTTAATAAACTCATGGTCCCGGACTTGATATGAAAGAACTGGATGTGGATAAAACAAGCTTAGCTTAAGCTAAATGACAACTAGTCGAGGACGAGTAGTACGATGGTACGTACGAGTATTATGTTAATTTGAGCATCGCCTTTTGTCGAACTATCGCTGAAAGCAGATTCCCTATTAGTAGTACTGTACCTCCTGCAACAATATCCAGAGCGCATCATGTAATTTGTCTTCAGTCTATGACTTGATCCTCAAAAGCAAATGTTCCTTCCCATTTTAACGCGGCTTGCTTCCCCTTCATCTATCTCAAAGTTGATTTTCCACGGCTGTTCTCTGTTCCTCCTTCATTTCGACTAGCCTTTCTTTTATGATCCAGTTCAGCGTACATTTCCTCAATCATGGGTTTCCATAGCCGAACACGAGCATTTATAAACCAGTTAGATACCTGTGCACATAGTCGGATCATCAAAGAGCATAATCAAGGATTAAAAAACACAATTTGCAAATGATCGAATTTCGGTCGACCAAGGACGGACCTGGCTTCTCGTCAACCCAGTTCTTAAAGCAAGTAAATGTTTCTCTGAATCTTTAGGATACCTGAAAATCCATCAAATCATATCATATAAAACTACATCTGAGAATGTGGAGCTTAATGTTTGTGGGGCTCGTAGATAACATATTTTATGGTAAGAAAACTCACGGATGGAGAAAGTTCTGAAACATCCAGGCTCTTAAGACCGAGACAGAGTTTTCTGGCAAGCCCCTTTGGGGCCTCCATAACTGATGATCTTTTCGTTTCAACTGTTGGAGAGCCAGTTGCTTATGGATGAGTGAAGTATCAACAGATCTTTCCTTGTCCAGTGTGCATAAACTGTCAAAATCCCGCCCCATGGCAAGAATGTAATTGCTGATCCTCTCTCGCAAGTTCTTGTACAAGAAAGAGATCGTTTGAAGAGCAAAATGCGCATGAACGCGTGGGTCCAACTCTGTAGCAGCATGGAATGCAGACACAACAGTATGAATCTCATCCAAACACTGATTATATCGCTTGTCCACCTGAGTCAAAAAAGATAGCTCATTGGAATCATTTTCCACTCATCAATTATTGAAGCATGAAAAACAAAAAGTGAACATAATTACATCTCTGAATCAATCAGGATAATAATTGGCGCCATCACCAAGTAAGATAAGGATGTACGCTTCATACCAGTTCTAAGAGTGTCAGCAGCTGGGATTTCTTTGATTCAGCTGCATGTCTTTCCAATGGAGCTTCCATGTGGAATTTGAACATAGAATTTGCTTGTGAATATCTTATCTGTTCAAGATTCTCAAGTGAAAAGCTTGCAAGTTGAGCAAGTATCTCTTGAACTCCAGTAAGATATCTTGATCCTAGCATTGCCTGCGAAAAATGGAAGTGTCTACCAGAGTTCAGACTCATGGCAATTCCCTGTTGCTGCAAGAGGCATGTTCCAATCCTGACCTTGCTTTACTGAAGCAACGGGTGATTTCATCAGAACAACTCACCTCTGAGCACTGGCCTGTGGTTTGAGATGTTGCAAGACTTAATACAGGTTCATTACTAAAATTAGATGAACCATAAGCATGGCTGCTCAAGTCTGTAACATTTGATGAAGCCCATCCATTTGAATCCAAGATTTCCTCAGGCATATGATTGTTGCAGCCATGGCCCCCGGAAGTTAAATGCAAATGACTTGGAGTATATGACCAATTGTCTAACATGTAAGGTCCCAATGAGCCCAATGAACTGAACGAAGGAGATAAAACTTGTGATTTCTCTAAATTTTCTTGAAGACCAATTCTAGCAGCAAGAATGCTAGCAAGTGAAGCAGGGGTAACTGGTGTTCCTCCGGCTGTTTGCTCCTGAAACTCACTGTTATTTATGGGACATGAAGTTCCATGTGAGGCATATCCAAAAATGTTCTTTCCTTGCGATGAAGAAAATGCATTAGAACCAGTACTTTCTGGATTTATCAGGCGCACATTCACATTGCTTACAGATGAGCCGTGCACTTCAGAACCAGAAAGCATTGATATCCCATCTATGATACGGGTTTGGTCATTGAGGTTCAATGAATAGCACTGAATGAGTGAGTTGGGCGTTGGGTTTTGTGGAGCTTCATTAATGGTACTTGAATTTTGGCCAGCCATCTCCTCTGGAACACTCAACATATCTTTTTGCATCCACATAAGTGATCGACTTTAGGCTGATCCGACGAAAAAGAATCTCGTTATCTTTCTTCCATACAAGAACTCTCTTTGCTCATTTGTAGCCACATATTAAGCTGCACCCAAGCTGAACAAGAAAATAAAAACAGGGAATGAGCGACAGACGACTAGAGGATTCTATGACATCCTAATTGACAAATCTTGGCCTTAAATTTGAAATTTTATAGTAGACAATACATCAAAAGGTGAAAATTTAATATCAGATTGCTTTCAGACTCCTATCAAGTGTAATGTATCAACTAAAAAGAAGCTACAAATTTAGCAAGCCTACTTTACTCTGCAAAGGGAGTTCTCAGCCACCAGGAAGCAAGGGAAGTCACTGTATAGGACTTTACTTGAAGAACCAGAAATGGTCCAAACATTTGACAGCTGATAGACCGTATATGTGTACTTTCCTCCTGTTATCTGGAGAAGAACCCAAAAAAAGAGAGAGCGCTCTGCTTGAGGTTCAATTGTTATATATGATAGCCAAAAGGAGTAGCGCACAAGAGAAGATGGTTGTTCATGGGAAAGAGGCAAGATGAAACCAGTAGTCCCCAGCTTACCTTGCTCAAAGTTTAAACCAAACCAGAAACCCATAAAAAGTCCTATACTTGTCTTGCTAATGGCCCATTTCTTGTCTTCTTCTCTCAACAGTTTGCACTCTTACTTAACACATACAGAGAAGATGGAAGAAGAAGAAAAAGAAAAAGAGAGGCTATGTGCGCGTGTTTGAATGGTGTGGGACAAAAGGGGCTCATTAATTGAGACAGAGGGAGGGGGAAGCGCTGCTACAAAGAAAAAGAGAGAGAAACGTTTAGGGGCACTCATTTCTGAAGCAGGCTTTAAGGGGCCCATTTCTTGCCCCTCACTCTGATCTCTTTTGTCCTCCTCACTCACTCCATCTTATTATCTGCTTCTCTGCAACCATCGCAATCAAAATATATGGATTCTCTCTGTTCAAGCTTCTGTTCATGGCAGGTACTACTCAACGAAAGCCCTTTGCTTTTTTAGCTCTTTTAAAACAAGAAAGGTACTGTGACGAGAAAGATGAGTAAATGGAGTAAAAAGTCTCTTACTTTCCCTCGAGGCTGCAACAGCTAGAGGCGAATGGAATGAAAAACCACTGTTTTAGCAAGGTGCTTTTTCTGTGGGGTGGCCAGACACACATAGAAAATGAGGTAAGCAAAGCCAAAACAAATGATGACAAGGAGAGCTGAGAAGATCTTTGACGAATTTACTATAGCTATTAATGAACCTATCAATCCCATGTCGTTGATGGCATGGGCCAATCCTACGGGTGTGAGTTCTAAGAGGCATCATAATGAGCATATGCTCTAATAATTAATATAGTATAATATAATAATTCATCAGTACGTAGAAGCACAGCCTCTGTATTCATCGCAAATGGCAATTTATCTGAATTTTCTTTCGGGGATCAATCTATCTATTCATCTTGCTTCGAGGCGGATCGATGTCCTTTTCCTTTTGAGGTTTTGTTCATCATCCGCGACTTTATCAATGCCAAATGATTTTGGACAGAAGAACAATATAAAATTTCAAAATGTCATGATTATATTTGCAGCTCAGAAACGTTTATTGCAAGGGTTTTATTACTCATATTTATCACTCTGGTACAGTCAAGTTGGTAGGTAAACAGAATAAGCACATGTTGGTGACGGAAGCTAAAGTAAAAAAGAACAAAAGAGAAGTGATCAAGGGCACGAGAAGGTGACGTGTGGGGCATGTGTAAGCTTTGGGATGATACGAATGAGTGTGTCCGCATAGTGCCCATTCTTCCTCATAAATGACAAAACCACCTTGGCCATGCAAGTGGGCCTTGGCTTCAATCTTAGCAAAACCCGCTCAGCCACTTCAATAGCAAAAGAACCAATATTATTGGATGCATCAGAAGGAATTAAATCCTTCGTAGTGCGACGAATTTCGGTTTAAAAAAAAAATTCATATTTAGTATCTAACAATACTTTCAATAAGAGTGTTTCCAATAAAAGAATAATTGTGCCCAGAAAGAAAATTCAATAGCAAAGTGAACGCAACGAGGTCCCATGATAGTAACACGAGCCATTGGTAATATGATGTGAAAAGAATTCTCATTTGATTTTAACTTATTAAGGATAAATCTGAAAAATTATAAAAGTCTTAGAAACTTTAACTGACTAATATTCTTAATTTGAGCAGAATAAGAATACTTGCAACGGGATTTAAAATGGGGACTAAAGTGTCAATAACTTTTTCACAAAGTGCTCAAACGCCATCCTGCAATTAAACTTGCAAGGTGACCCCGCCGAGGGGTTTCTGTCTGGGTCATAGGCTTTCGGCCCACCATCAACCACTCGTTCAATGAATTTAGGCCCAATATCAGGCCCGACGAAAAAATCAAGCCCATTTTCAATACGTCCTTCATGGGCGACCTGCACTCTGTTTTTGTCTGTTGTCTCTTTGGTCTTCTTTTTCTCTCCAGCAACATTAAGTGCGACAGTAGTATAGTGTGAGTTAAATGTAATAAACAACACTATTAACATGTCATAAACAATCTGACTTGTTCTCAGGACCACAAAAATAATTAAGTCTTCGATTGATAAAACTAAAAAATAAAAATGTACAATCAACAGGAGACTAATATTATAAATTATATACCAAATCGATCACCCGTAATTAATTATATAAAGTAGATTTGATGGAAGCGGGAGAGAGGTGTTGATGCTGATAGTCACAGTGTCACAGCTCAGACACTCACGTGGAGGTGAAAGTGGGATCACAAGCAAGTACAAGATTCTGTCACTTTTTGGTGACATTTAATTTAAGCCGCACGAAAAGTGTCTGAACTGCCCCACCTGCCATCCCACCCTTTAATTTCTCCCCTGTACGCATCCACCACCACTTGCTTCTTCTTCTTCCTCCTCCTCCTCCCTATGTTTCTCTCCTTTTCATCTTTCATTCAATAATGCTGCTACGCACACCTCTCCCATTTTCCATGGATGTGATATGCCAGCTAGTGATCAGCTCTATATTTTAATCTGATACATTTATTGGGTTAGCCAGAAACCGGATCAATCAATCATTAACGTAACTCTCTAAAGATGCAAGCTTTAAATCCAAATTTTTAATGCCGCATTACCACAATAAGAAACGTAGTTATGAGTAGAACCGTATTCGAGTCGCCTAGTTTTTGAACCAGTTTTCTAATGGATAATAATAATAGTAGTCTTGATTTCAAACCAGGTATGTGTAATCTGCCCACGACAATATACAAACATACAACCGCGAAACCGTGATCGAACAGCTAGGGATGAGATAATACGATTTTTTTTATTAATAAATAAAGAAGAGACCAAACAATCCAAGTAGCATCTAGCAATAACCACTTAGCATTGAGGATGAGCACAACGAGACAGAGATCATTAGCGGCAAATCCTTAATATAGTATTCATCGATAATTAACTAATTAATGTTGTGCATGGAGGGTTGAGAGGGCGAGGAGGGCAAGTTTCTGAAGGTTGAGCTTCACCACGGTGTCCACGAACATCTTCGTATCTTCTGCAGTATTGCCCGGCGGTATGTCGACGGTATATGACTCCACAACCATAGTGTAGACCTTACCGTCGTCCGTATGAAACTCGTTCGCCGACGTGACGGAGCGATAATCTTTGAGTCGGTGCTGGCCACCCACAACCCTAAAGCTGAGTATGTGGTTGTCATCGTCTAAGATCTCGAGCCTCTCGGTGCTGGTGGATGCTGGGAGACCGGAAACCACCGTGACCTCTCTGATGCTGCCGACGCCGCCGTCACCTTTCATGTTGCAGCTCTTGATGAAGTGCTTGTATTTCTGAGGATTCTCGAAGCTCCGAATGAAACCCCACACGATTCGAGCCGGAGCCTCGATTCGCTGAGTTATGATGGAAGTGCATGTGTTGGGAGGAGCTTCGAACTGGTGATATTTGTTGATGATGGGCTCAAGTACTGCAAATTCCGCTGCCGTTAGACCATGAAGCTGTGCTTCTGACGCCATTGGAATCGATCGGAAGAGCTAGGAGTAGTAAAGGCGGGCTCTCGCACGAGGATCTATATATATATATATATAACAGCTACATCAATGGATACGGTTAATCCCCGAACATGTAATAAAGAAGATTTTCCGTATTAAATATATATATTGACTATGTATATATATGCGTGTTCGTGTGTGTGATTAGATGTTTGAATATAATCAAATTTATAGAATAAGCATCAGATTCATATAACAAGTTAAGGTTTAATCTCCAGATCTTCGATATATATTGTCAATATTTGACAAAGATTTAAATGATGAGATTAAATTCATATCATATATATTTCTCTCATCGAGATAATAGAAAGATTATGATAAATCAAGACACAGAAAACGTATTACTACCTCCAGTTTTAATTATAAGAACTGATTGACTAATTTGAGGAGATTAAAAAAATAAGTTAAGTTTGTTATTTGTAATAAATAGGTGTTATCTTTTCTAAAATATCCTTACTAATCAAGTTTGTTGACTAAAACTATAATTATTAGAAGGACTATCTTTAAAAAATTATATAAATATAAGAAGCAAAGTGAATTGAAATCTTATATTTAGGATTAAAATAAAAGTCAAATAAGGTCTTATATTAAAGGCCTGAAATTGTATATCTTAAATGGATAGGATATAAATATTTTGTCTTTTTTAAATATTCCTAGACCTGAGATAGTATATCTTAAATGGATAGGATATAAATATTTTGTCTTTTTGAAATATCCGTACCTAGGCCATCTCCATACATTATTTGTAAACCATCCCTGTGATCTGACTATCCCCGGGAGAGGGGGAGGGGTCTAGGTTTTAATAGTCTAAAGTTCAAACCCTGCATGAGAACTCTGACCGAAGAGGCCCGGTCCGAATCAGAACCCTCTTCACCCGCTCGTTTATTTACTTTCTATCAGAGACATTTAATTATACGTGTTCACACGTCTCGTCGTTTAATTAAAAAACTACATATTTGGCTTGTGAACTAGGCGAATGGAAAGGGGTGGCCCCCAATAATCTAGCGATATGAGGGAACGTGTTGTTCGTAATTTTAAAATGCTCGGATTTGTATCTCTGGCGACTTGACAGAGGAAAGATTCGGTGATGTATTCCATTGTTATTTTTTCATATATATTACTGTCTTCTGTTCTTAATATAACAGTTAGTTAACTAATTTGAATAGATTAAAAAAACTAATTAAGTTAGTTATTTATAATAAATAAGTATTATTTTTCTTAAAATATCCTTATTAATCAAGTATATTAGCTATAACTATCATTATTACAAAGACTATTCTAGAATAAAATAGATAAATATAAAAGACAGATTATATTATGATCATATATTTAGAATGAAAATAAAAATCAAATGAACTCTTATATTAAAAATAGTATAATCAAATTAAATAGTAAAAAGTTGAAGAAAGGAGGGCCATGACAACTCAAATTTGGGAGAGCTTACTATATATTCACGCACGAAACACGACAACCTTTATTCTAGCTGCCTCTGGAGCATGTTGCTGACTACAGGTTCCAATACCCATTGAGCAATTATTTAGAAGGAAGCAAGCAAGGGGAACAAAACAAACTCTTTAATTTGTTCGCGTGATGCCAAGTCCCCTTTGTAGCCTCATGCACGTTGGCCTATTGGCTATGTTTTTGCCAAAAAGTCGTTCGACATGAAGCTATTTGAATAATATGTTGAAAAATGTGTTTCATTTACATACGAAGAAAACTTAAGAACCAAAAATTAGAAGTGACAAAGAATCAAAAAGAGGAGCAAGGCCACATGTGGGTACTGTACATGTACAACTACTTTGCATGTGTGGAAGCTTTATTTGGAATTTCCTTTCGTACGGTGTGTTGGGATTCTTCATGGCCTGTTAGCACATAGCATTATTATTCTCTATTCATATATTACTTTTGATTCTAATCATAAGATTTTGTTTATAGATTATAAATAAGTTCATGTGATTAAGACGAGAGGTACTAGTTAATTCCACCTCCGTTTAATTAACCATGATTCAATCATGAAACTCCACGAACCAATGACTCACCCACATAGAGTACTCCAATGAGTACTATATTAAATAAAATAAAGAGGACGGGCTCCTTAAAAGGGAAAGTGTCGTTGGTTGGACCGAGGCCTTTTGTCTTTGCCTTGGCCCTTGGTACGTCTTCGTCTTTTGTTCCAAGGCTCGCATTATTGGCGGTTTAAGGCTGAACGTTACCATTTTACCATTGGAGGAGCACCTGAAATGATCACATGACCCTTCGAGCTTGTAAACGCCTTGCTTTTCCTGGTTTCCTCACCAATATCTGTGCTCGCTTAAATATATATATATATACATATATTAATTCTGGTCTTCGTCGTCCTGGTTTTGAGAAGCATACCATAAACAAATGATGCGCATTAGCTCTATACAGATTTACTACGTTAAGTGACCAATTAAAGCCCTACAATCTTTGCGGATAAGGTCAAGAATACAACATTAAATAATTAGATAAAGTGCTTTCCAACTCCATCTGTGCATGCAAGAGAATCTACCTTTTTAATCGTGGAGGGCTAATGTAGCTTACATATAATACTACTTTAGGTTCTAAATATAAAAACCAGTTGACTAATTTGAGTAAATTAAAAAAATAAGTTAAGTTAGTTATTTGTAATAAATATTTGTTGTCTTTCCCAAAATATCTTTGCTAATCAAGTTTAATAGTTAGAACTACCATTATTAGAATGATTATCTTGAAAAAAATAGATAAATATGAGAGATAAAGTGAACTGAGATTTTATATTTAGAATTAAAATAAAAGTCAAACATAATCTTATATTAAGGATCAGAGGTAGTATATTCTAACCGGAACCAGTTTCAATACTCAACAAATATGAATATTATGATGCTCATGCTACGATGAAATCTAAATAATTCAAAATCAGTTTTAATGGTCTACATTTAAAATTTTTAACCAGTGATTTTTAAATAATTTTTTTTAAAAATACTTACAGTTAAGATATTATATTTATTTTGAATTATGTACCTGTTAAAAAAAATTTTGAAAAACGAAAATATTAAATATTAAATGCTCACCGAGCACTGTTCATAATAATTGTTACAACAGTTACATCTGAGTTTTACGTACGTCACTCGTTTTGAAAATTGTCCAATTTATTGGTTTGAACATCTGTTTACTGTGATGAACATTTAGATAGAAATTCACGTGAATTTAACTTCCTCGTCAGAATTCTTTCGGCCAAGGTGACAATTTGGTGGAACCGGCCCCATCTCTATTGGAAATCCTGTGGCTCTGGACAAATCAGTGTCAGCAGCAATCTTAAAATATAAAATATCCAGTTTTAATAAAACCATGTACATCATTATCTCCGAAAACTATCGGTTTTTAATATAAAAGTTAGGTAATTAATTTATAAATATTAAAAAAATTAATTAAGTTAGTTATTTATAATTACTGAGTGTTATTTTTCTAAAATATTCTTATTAATCATATGTATTAGAATGGAAATTGTTTAACATGTACAATTATCATAAAAACCATTTTGAGAAAAAAAAATGAAATGTAAGATAAAGTGAACTAAAATCTTATATTCAGGATCAAATTGAATTTTTAATTAAGTCTTATATTTATGATGGGAGGTAACATTTTTTTTTCCCCCTTTTATGTCGCAGCCAGCGACCTTTTTATAGCAGGCAGAAAAAGCGTACGTTGTTAGTCCTTGAACAACATCATCGGAACCTGCATTCTCGGCTGTTATATCTTCGTTCTTGAGGTTTTTCAGACCATCATCCCGCCCAAGAGGAACAGACACTAATTATGCGGTTATTCCGATCTGAGGGTCACACATAAAAATACATTATAAATTCAGACTCATCTATGTCATTATTAATTAATACATACATCTTCACCGTAAGTGTACTCGCAGGTTGCAAATCCTACATGCAAAGGCAAAATTCATTTTCCACTACATTTATATTAAGCTTTTATCATAAACTATACGTACATGTATTTTACTCTGATATAGCAACATTCTAATCCATATACTTTTAGGACATGGAGCTACTACTGTGACGCATCTTCAGTGCAGGGAAACCTGAAAGTGCAGGAGCATTTCATGTAGAAGTGTGGCCTTTACTTGTCTGTATCAAACATTTCTTCGACAGATTAACAATTGAGTCTGCAATGACTCTAGCACTGGATTTCATGTAACCACCTGAAACATGGGAGGTTATATGAAGACAAGGCAATCAACGCAATAAAAGTATTGGAAATAAGCTGAGAAAATACTTGAAGCAGCAAACCTGATGTGAGCATGACAATTGGAATGTTCTTTTCACAAGCAAATTGGAAGACTTTCTCATCTCTTTGCACAATCCCTTCAGGACTGATCTGTATGGACAAACCAACACAAGCACCCTACGGTAAATTGAAAGAAAACCAACCAAAAATATTCTCTTGCAACGGTTTATTTGTTTCACATGGAAACTACTCCTGATAGGAGAAAGTGAAGGTGATCGGCCACTTAAGTCAATATGAATAGAAGCTGTTTATTTATTGCAGTAAAGTAAGCCCATAAATGACTTTACCTTCAACCTGCCTAATGGGTCACCATCAAGGATGTCAGTCCCAGCATTATAAACAATCAGCTCAGGGTCAAACCTATTCCCCGCAACCTTGAATTACATCCAAAAGAAAAATATCAGCCGACAAATCTATCTGATGAATATCAGTTCCAATGTAGTATTTTGGTAAATCACTTATTGTCTGGAACTTAAAGTGGCACTGCCTCCTTCTTTTTAATGTACAGCTTAAGAAATACAATTGATATGTCAAGATTTCTCTTAACTTTCCTAATACGCTCTTACTTTATTTCAGTAATTGGTGCTACCTTATACGTTTAAAGTCGGCAAAGGTAAGAGTATAATTGGAAAAATATAATTAGTGTTACATGAAGGACATAAAAAATTGAACGGATGCGCCTATTATCAGTCGGGCAGTAAATTATTCAAACCAACAAAGATTAGAAGATAGCAATTTTTACGATGAAATACCTGAAGTGCTTCGTCCAATTTCCGCAGGTATTCTTCAGTAAGCGTCCCACTCTGAAAAAGGGATCAGACAACGAGTAATCAACATAAAAGCAGATCAGAGCAGTTAGGAATTAGGACCAACGCAATCAAGGCGTTCACTGAGATAATGAACAGGCACCTTCACTTCAACTTTCTGATCTATATAATTCCTCGCCTCATAGTCCTGAATAGGTGAAAAGGGGGGAAAAGAAAAGGATATAATAGATTGTCATAAGTTGCACTAGATACAGAAAAAGGATAAAAACCCTACCAGATTTGTTTCACAGCTCAAGTTAATAATAAATAAAGATTATATGTTGTTAATGCACTACATATGCTCCCCCTGTACCAGATTTGTGAAATAATAGCGAAGCATTACAGTAAGAAACTAAATGCTACATATACTGATAAATCCATTTCCAATATTGTATCAATAGCACTTTTCCATGCATATTTTGTTTAATTTTCCATGGCGGTTACTCCCTATTTTTGTAGGTCAGCAAGTTTTTGAACCCTGGTTTGAAAGAAAACGGAGACGTTTTTCAATCCACAGAAATCAATGGGATACTGATAGAGAAACTAGGACAATGATGAACAAAACCTAGGCAAAGGACAATGATGGGAAAAACGTATGGCATAACAATATCACCTTCAGGATGCTGATAGAATTTTAGTCAGTATCCTTGAATAGATGAGGGGAATGAATAGGAGAGAACAAGTGCTTAAACAAATAGAAACTGGTGGTTTTTGAAGAGACAATGCACAGCAGATTCGAGGAGTAGAGATGACTTACAAAAGGATATATTCCAGGGTTGTACATATCCAGGATATAGACACGGCCTGTCATTACAAACCATATGAGCGGAATCCTACAAATATTAATTCAAACACCAGGAGAAATTGTTTTGGCCATACTATCATTGGCGAAGTCCAATTCATGACCGTTTCCTTGATGTGCATCAAGATCAATGATCATGACCCTGTATATGTTGCAGACAAATACAGAGGCTGCTTATTTACACAGGTAAATGTTTACTTAGTAGCAGATCAGATGGTAACTTGTGACTGTATATCATAGATATAAAAGTACCTTGACATATTCAATCGAACATATGCAAAGTGGATGCATAAAGAAATATCTGCATATGCACAAAAGCCACCTCCTCTTTCAGCAGAACAGTGATGGAAACCTCCTCCTATATTAATGGCCCATCCTCTCTCCTTGGCAAGCTTTGCTGCCAATATAGTTCCTCCAACCTATCGTTTGAAAAGGAGTTGATACATAGGAATTAGAAATAGTAAGAGTAATTAAGGGTAAAAGGGTAGTTTGGGTAATTACTTTAATATCTCTATAAATAAGGACTTGAAGGGTGTGATGGGGGTCTAGTGAATGAATGATATTTTACTGTTTTACTCTATTATCTCCTTTTACGAGTATCAGTAGTATGATCCTGTTTTAGATCAGTCAAACAGACTTCAAAAACTGTTACTTCACCTGCTTTCGAAAAGGGAAAAGAACTTTCTTTTGCACAAGACAATTAGGAAGTAATGCCACAGGAGGGACCTGTATAGAAACCACCAAGTAAAAAGTCAATTGAAAGTATGCTGTTACAGAGAACAAGAAAAGCAGGCTTTCCATTTCATCGTACCAGTTTCTTTTACTCTACCGTGTCAAGATAGAATTTTATATTAGCTTAGACACTAACTTCGCAATAAGTTAGAAAAGGAGCCCCACAGTTAGGGAAAAGGGAGCATTGATAAGCACATCAGGAAAAAAGGAAAAAAAAAAAAAAGAAGCAAATATTTCAGGCCTGCCACCTGCAATCCAGAGGAACATACCTCAACTATCCTAGCAACATTTGAACTTTCCTTCAGGCTATTCAAGTATGATTCTGAATGTACCTATGAGGGAAAGGGAGGAAAGAAAAATAGATTCAGCAGCACTATGTAATGTGCTTAAATCACTTTACTTTAAGTAGGATTGTCATTTTTTTCTTTTGGTACTAAGAAATATCGTCATTTATCTTCATGAATTACGCCAACAGTAGACAAAAAGATAAGTCCATTATTTTCAATGAACAAAATTCAAAATATTGACCTCCAAAGAAACATGAAAATTTTTTCCTCTTGAGGGTGGAATGGTTCCTAGAATTCTTGTCCATCATATTTAAAACACAGGTATATAATATAACTTAATACCAATAAATTCATGTGCAGCAGTAATTTCGAAACATAACTATTGACTAGTGATTACCACTAGAAGATCATCCTCGGAAGCTTCAAGGGGCTCAACAATACATCTTTTATCCAAAATACCAAAAGAGATGAGGAATTGACAAATGTTTCCCCATTTTGATGAATCAAACGGGTGCCTCCATCAACAAATGAGTAGTTCAAGAACATCAAAGTCACCAAGTCAGGATTCAGCCAAGGTGCTCGGATCAAAGTTAGAGCAAAGAAAACAAAGCAAACAATATAGTTGAATCATCTTCTAGGCCAATTTAAGTGCCAAAAAAAAATAAAAAAGCTTTCATACAATAATATACCAAACTGAAGATTTCAACTTGTGATATGAAAGAGGAGTTGATGGGCCCAACAACTTCTCGAAATTTTCTTAAGCATAGCAGAATCTGAGACTCCCACAACTTTGCCTTTGAAATTGTGATCCATAACGACCTACTAAAATATGATACCCCCAAAAAAATAAATGACGTCGAGATGTTATGCTGATACCTTAACCAGCATAAGGTTTTGGTCTACGTCTTATCTCGCCCCCACCCAAGAACAAAAGTGAAAAGGTACGAAGTGAGCTTAATAAGGACATAAAGAATTACCATCACCCGAGAACTTTCTAACATGACAAGAGAAGTTTGGATTAAGTAATCAAGTGCACGATTTCTTACAATTTCTCAATGCCGAGAAACGCTATATCGTACGAGTTCGAGTAGAGAAGTGGAACCTGATTTATCAAATTTCTGAGTCCAAAACGCCACATAATTCAAAGAGCAAACAAAGATTCAAACACAAGTAGTTCACCTTGGACAGAGGCACATCGAAGTAGAGCTTACTCGAAAGGATACGGCTCCGAAGAGCTTCAGCATCGTTCAATGAAGAAGAAGACATCGATGGTTCAAAAGAAATTCTAGAATTGCGGTGAAAATAGTCGTAGAGAGCGGGAAGGTTTCGAGGATGGCAGCGGAAGACGATAATGAATAGAGACGGTCAGACGGTGGATTCTGTTAAGAAGCAGCAAACGGTAAACTGTAATTTCCCTTCTTTTGTTTTGCCAACGGTAAATTGTAATTTACTCGACAGCAATCAGTAAATGGCGTTCAAAGAAATAGAAAATGGATACAACCCGCCCATGCCCCAGTTTTTTTTTTTCCCCAAAAAAAGTTATGTTTTTATTTGATTGTTTAGTTAATTTAATTTTTCAATTTAACTGCTGTTTACTTACTTGTTTATTTATTTCAAATCTCTATATTTCTATGTTATTTTATTTTCATTTCAAATATTTATATAGAAAATTGTATTTTTTTTTAAACGGTTTAAAAGCTCGCAGGTGTCCTGAGGTTGTTAGCTTAATTTCTACCCAAACACCACTCAAATAAAAATGTGTATTTGGCCAATTCACAGTTATCTTCTAATTCAGTCCTTTTTTTTTTTAACCAAAGTATAGGTATCCTCAAGCAATCCTATTCGAGACAGTGTCAGGTACTAAATATGGACATTTTTTTCAACGAGAATTCGAATTTTGATTCGCTATCTTCTAATTTAATCCTATTGTTAATACTTTACTTTTTATAAAAAATAATTTTATTTTTAGTAATTCGATATATTTAACAATCCTTTCAATTTTAGGTACTTTAAATTTTACTATTTTTAATATTTTAATTTAGCAAAAAATTATAAATGTCCAATTAAGATTTTTACTCTTATTTCAAAAATAGTTAAAGAGTTTATAAGCTTCTAGAAAGAATAAAAAAATAAAAACAAAAACAAAAGAAAACAGTTCATGGGCTAATATTAATCCTATCCTATTTTATATGTTTATTATTTTTTTAAATTAATTTTATTAATATTTTTTTAATCATAATCAAGTACAATGGAGAAAATTAGAAAAAAATATTTAAAATGTATTAAAAAATATATTACTCCTTAGTACTTAATATAAGACCTATTTAACTAATTTGATTAAATTAAAAAATTAGGTATAGTTAATTATAACAAATATGACATGTTTTTCTTAAAATAACATAATCATCATTCTTAATATCCTTCCTCCTTCTCCTACTTGATTATGGTTGAGGGAGTGTCCACAAAAAGAATTTAGAAAAAATTGATAAATATAAAAAATAGGTCTTATATTTAGAATAAATATCAACCAAATAATTAGGTCTTATGTTAAAAATTAGAAGAATATATTAACTATTTAACCAATATTTTTAATGTATTCAAATTAATTAATTAAGTTTTATATCAACTACAGGTAGTCATTAATAACTAAATATCCACGTATGCAATATTCCTCGTATCAGAGAATACGCAACCTGGAATCAGTTCCGTTTCGTCCAGCGGCCGCAGCTCCGTTTCCTTCTGTCTTCTCTCTGCCGCATCTGACACCAGGAAGGAGAATACGAAGAGACAATTGAATGGCAGACAAGCCGAGCCGCGCCCTAGTGCTATTTGGAGACGGGTTGGCCCGTTTTATTGATTCGTCGCACGTTCATCTTCATTCTCTCGCATCCGCAGGTTTCTGTGGCTTTTTGAGCCTTCCCAACTCTCCTCCCTCAGGTGATCCCTCTCTTCTTTTCCCAATTCTAGTTATTGATCACACGGGAAGAATTAACTGAGGCGTTTTTGAATGCGATAAAGAAATACATGGAACACGGAAGCACTTCATCTTTCTGCTTGAAATCCCATCTTGCAACAAGCTGTGGCTTGTATTTACAATTTTGCGCTTTCTTCTCAATTTTGTTTACTTCTTGACTGTCAAAGCAGATCACATCCGAAAATGCGTGAAAATGTTTTAATTTTAAGTTTTTTTTTTGCCTTCTCGCTAGGTATCGTAGACAGTAACCATACTTTCCTCGTTCACTCTTCCGAATCTTAGTGTAATAGTGTCGAGGTGCCGGCAAATGATGAGCCTTTTCTCTTATGATGATGGTTCGACCTTGGGCTCATATAGCATTTAATCTGTTCTCAAGTCCAACCAACTATCATTTCGGGGTTCATTGTCTGGAGTAACCACATTTGGGCTAAAAGAAATTTTAGGAGCCTTATGACAACATCTGCCAGTATTAATCTTCAAGATGTTTGTAGAATATAGCAGATTCCATATGTCTATCTCAAGCATCACCAACTAATGATTGTCAGATGTATAAATAAAATTCTGATCTTTTTCGTCACATTTTCAACTTTTGGGATCAATTTGTTTTCAAGAATGGTGATGGTGTATAGAGTTACCTATGTAGTAAGTGCATGAAACATTTCTTGAACTATCTGGTGGCTATTTGTTTGAGTTCACTGTTCAATAACTTCTGCTTGCAAACGTAAGGCGGAACGAGGATGGTCCTGATAGTTGTTTCCTGCTGCTTTTCGCTTGGATGAGTATAATGTCATTATTCAGATGAAATGATCGGTGAAAGCTAAAATTCTGCGTGTCACATTAATTCTTTTTGCGATAATATCATGGCACATGAATGAGGAAATAGAAATTTGTCGCCAAAGTTTGTTTATTTGGAAGAAAAGAAATAATGATTTGGAAAGACCGTTATTGTATTGGGGGTACATGTCAGTGGTGGGCAATCCAAGTTTCATGGCTGATTGATTCATGTAACAATATTTCTACCATTGTGCTCATCTTATTCTTGCCATCTGTTGCCTCTGTAACATTGAGATTCACTTGAATTTAGTTTTCAGAAAGCGAGGATGAGAGGATTGTTAGGGAGTTTGCTGTGCTGATGGATGCATATGAGACGTATTTAGATATGGTGAGGTCCATTTGTGCTTCACTGTCTTTCTTAGAGAATCTAGCTTCATGATGACATTTTACTGATAAATTTAAATTCATTCCTAGAGTGAGCAAAACACTGATGGGGATAGTCAAAGGAATTTAGTGAAGCAGTCCATACCTGATAGGTGCTTCTCTTCATCTGTTTCTTCTGGTTGTCATCATGATGATGCATAGCAAATTATCTTAACCAAAGAACTTCCTTTGACATCAGGTTCATGGGAATGAAAGCTGCCGTGCTGACTAACAATTCAAGTTTGAAATCTTTTAGTGCCACACTTGGCTTCCATGTACTCCAATTAGATGAGTTACTAAGAGCTCATAATGCTGATTTGCAAGTTAATGTAGAAGCCCGTGAGCTACTCAAGTTGCTGGGCTTTCAAGAAGGAAAGGTGGTAGACAATAATCAGTTTGATGTTGTTTTCTTTCATATTGGAGCTGGCGAGAAGGTGAAAAGTAATGAATCAAAAGTGATTGCGGCTGATGTGGAGTATGCCGATGCCTTAGTTGCTGGGATTATGTGCCAAGCGCAACCTGGATCTGACATCAGCTCCCGTCTTCACTTGTCCGTTGTCATGAGCTTTGGGAATGTGTTGGAGGATGACCATTCCAAATTTTCAGTTTCAAAAAGTTTTAATGAGAAGAACTCATATCTTTCAACACTCTTTCCTTCTCAGAGTTACGCCATGAAAGGAGAAACCCCCCGGAAGGATGTTAGGTAAACAAATAAAGTAATTAAGCCCTTGGTAAATTACCTTGCGTTTTCTTGTGACAAACTTGCTTGTTCACATCATTTTCATCATGCAGGCATCATTCTCCCATGTTGATCGCTCAATGGCAGCATGGTGTGACTCGCAAGGATAATGCAGGTAGATTTTCATTCGAGGACTTTAAAGAGGTATATTTTTGAGATACTATATTCTTTTATTAAGTTAAAATATTTAGAAAGCTCATTTCTAATTAGTGATAATGTATTTGATCTGCCTTTGGTGCATGATTTACTTCAAGCCCATGCTCTACCTCTTGCTTCTTCCATGTTTCAATCATTTGTAGTTAACCTGATTAATTTACTGACTTTTTCTTTCTTTCTTTTTTTTTTAAAAAAATCTATATGCAGCGTGGTGGCAATCTCACCATACCAGCAGATAGGTTCTTGCATGAGGTAGCCTTTAAGCTTTGGAAAGCTCCTAAGTATGGAGCATGAGCATGATTTTCATTTGCATTTTGTTCATGTTGCTGAGCTCAGTCTGCAAAGCTTCCCATTGAATATGTCCCACACATTTGACTTATTTAGTCCATACTCTACTTTTATTAACCATGTAATAAAGTTTATCATGTTTAAGTGATACATTTTCCCTCTAAAAACAGTAAGAATCTGATAGAGGTTGAAATTTTGATATGTAATATTCTAAAAGATTAAGATTAAGATGTAGCATGTCGTCCGATGTTAAGCCCGGAGAAGACGAGGGTGAGAAATCAAACAAGCTAGTTTTGTGGCCATGTGCGTTGCAGGGTCATCAACTATTCTTTGTTATCTGACTACTTCCAAATTTAAGTGTTTTGAAATCTTATCGAAAAAATATAGGTGTTTAGAAATCTCATGGCTTGTTTAAACAAAAAGGGGAGGAAAAATAATTTGGCAAAATAGAACAATTTTTCTGTAGTCATGCCAGAAAATTTTTGAAGATGCAATATTTTCTTTTTAACAACAAAAAATTAGGCAAGCAGAACTTGCTTTCTTTTTTAATATATACAAATAGGCAAGCAGAACTTGAAAGCAATCAAAAGATTAAGACTGAGCTTGGAAACAATCGAATTTATTGAATAATTGTGGGACGCCCCTCGCTCGAAGGGCTTGGCCCAAAAAGAAAAGGTTACAAGAATGATGAATGTCGGGGCCGCCCGTGCTACATTTATCTTAAAATTATTAAATAATTTATATTTTACTCCCATTTTACGAGTTTGCCATCAGAAAAACGCAGGCCCTCCCAGATCCACCCTCATCCGCGGCGGCAGCAAAGGACCCCAGGCACGCGGCATCTTGGAGCGCGCGCGCACCTCCCTTCGATCTTCCTCTTCTTCGACGCCGTCGCCTCCACCTTCTCTCTTCTTTTCTCCTCCAAGCTCGCCTCCACCTTCTGGCACCTCGGCTTCCAGATCTACTGGTTCGCGCGTTTCTTCCTCATTCTCCATCACCTTTCTCTTTTTATCCATCATCGTCATCACTTCTTCAGACTTCATCTTCGCTTACCTCCGATGTTTTGTTTTTTCTGCTTCAGATTGTTTATTGTTTCGGCTGGTGGTCACCTTTGATCTGGAAGCTGTATTTTTGGAAATAAACCATGATTTTCGTCCGCTTTGTTCTCACGCATGTCTGAGTCACCCACTTTGCCATCCCAGTCTTGTTAGAAAATGGATTAGTTTTCTAAAGTTAAAACATTAAAGGTTGAAATTATTCAAATAAACACCATAACAAGTATATGCATGCATGCATGCATGCAAATAATTCTTTCATGTGTACTTTAAAAGTTTATAATTCTGGGAGAGAATAGAATCTGAGCATGCAAGTGGTACTCCAAAGGTGTCAAGTTTAAATGGTATTGGGTCTATTTTTGATATTTCCGACGTTGGCTTATGCTCTCCGATGTTGTTTCTTTCGCTCTCCAAGTAAAATCAGGCTGCCGGTCGTTGGTCTCGTCATTTGAGGGAGGGGGCAAAAAAGATTGCCTTTCAAAATGGTTTGAGTTCGGGTCACTGGCCAGGATGGGCCGGGCTGAAAAATGCAGCTTTTGTCGCTCTCAGGATGGGCTAGAGGCAGGGGCTCCGGACGGCCTGTCCCTGCCCGTGCACCCTAATCAAGGCCCAGATGGCATCGAGATGCAACGTTAAATAAAGATGTACAGTGTTGGTCATATCATCTTTAGCATGCAAATTTGCTCATTTAAAAAATACAGATATATGGACAGATGGAATAACAGTATACTCTTGAAGTTTCAATTTATTGTTATTGAAACAAAATAAACACTTCCAAGATATTCACCAAAAAGCTGTGTTGTCTCTTCTGATTATAATCCGCGGCTACGTGACATGGTTTCAGCAACCCTTCAATTCAACAGATCACATATGCTATCGATCACTATGCCACTTGCAAGCTGACCCTTCAATTCAACAGCGCTTCTAGCACTCCAATAGATTTTTGACAAGGTAAGAACCCAACACAAACCACCCCATCAAAAGGAGAGAGAATGAGAATAACCCAAGCAAGAATGGCCACCCAACAACGAGGATACCCATGGAAACAACCAGAACAAATGGCAGGAAAGCCCTCACAATTGACCAGAGGTCGACCCAGTGCCCCTTGAATAAAATCAGAGCTGCTACATTGACCATGTTCCAATTCATGGATCCACCGTAACACAGCCGATTGAGACAGTTGGCAACAAATGAATGGCAGCTACATGTGAAAAGGTTGTAGGTTTTATTCTCAAAATACCGCACACTTGATCGCAAGGCATCATCCCATGTTATTGCAGTCCCATTCTCCGAATGTCTGTATGCATTCTTGCATGTATGTGAAGCCATGTTTGGCGGGAAGCAACACTGCAACATCTCAGTTTCCAGATCAAGGTTGTCAATTAAGAGTTGGAACTTTCAAACAGTTTCATGACATTTTAATGGGGAGAGGGAGGGGGGAGGCTTGAAAACTGGAGTCGGTGGAATATTTTCACCTAGTTTGGTGACTCCAACCGGATAAATTTTCTTCGAAAAACGAGGTGGAATCACCACAGTAGGGAAAGGCCTAAATAGGGTGCAGAATTCTTCATTTCAAGCTTTAAATCCCACAGTAAAATCCTCTACTCTCAGATTTATAGAAGACATGTCCCGCAGGTTCTCACTTTCTAGGAGGCCTCTAGGCTCTACCTCCAAATGCAGCCGTTCCCAACTAGGACGTTGTTATTATTGCCAAAATTAGTTCTGTAGGTTATTTTTCTTAGAAAATCACGTGAGAAAGTCTAAGGAACATTACCTGATTACGATCAAGTTGCAGATATCTCGCTACTGCACCAAATGCAAAATCGTCAACATTCACAAAATTAGATCCTGAAAAATCTAAAACAACTCCATCCTCCCTGCAAATTCCAACATGACCAATGAAGGGTGCCAACCACGAGACAACAGGTAGTGGAGTCCAAACTATACAACAAGGAAACTTTCCCCTATTTGGATCAATGGGCTCTAGTGGCCACGGCTCATGCTCGATTCTTTGTAAAGAACTTGAGTATTCAATGTCATAACTTGCATTTAACTCCATTATACAAGTAGACAGCACAGCATACAGCCTTTCTACAATTTATGTACGGACGCATCACTTAATCAAATGATGCTAAGCTCCAGGCATTCCAAAACCTATTCCCAATACAGGATATAAGTTAGTATCTATTCAGCAATAATGAAATTTACAACACAACTTGGTTACAGAAAAAAATTTAGCACGCGAGGATGAAGCACGAAAGAAAATAAGGTCTGTGGCAAGATAAAGTACAAGAGCACGAATGACTAACTGGTAACTAAGTCCTCAAATCTCTGGGCATGACCTTCATGCGCAGTTGATTGATCATCAAGCGTAAATATTGGATGGACTAGAGAAAGCTTTCGGATCATATCAGAAGAAGAAATATCAGCATCAGCACATATTGTAATAATTTCATTACTTAGATTAGGCAATTTTTTACTGCAGTTTTTTTACATCTACATTATTTTCATCCAGTGACACAGGCTAGGCGTTCTTTGCCTGAGTTGCCCAGTGTTTTCCGTTCCCACTTCTGGTCTAGCAATTCCGAATAAATTTTGTTTGAAATTCCAATGATTTAATAAAAAATAAAATGAGTATCCATGAACAAAACAGGCTTTTTAACCTTGGCTGCATCTATAATTAATCCTGCACATAGCAAAGATGAAATAAGTTATCATAATCAATTTATCCGATTAAGCTAAAATGATCAAGTTGGCATCAATCCGCAACTTTGGCGATCCTTATTGAATTCAAAACTGACATTTATACTTCCCACAGTTGACTCACGTTCTTTGAAGACACTCGCATTTGGACTTCAACCAGGGCGATAGATGAGAAGAACGCTAGAGATTTTGGGATTTTTTTTTTTTTGGGGGGGTCCATTGATAAACTTGGAAGATTAAGATTCATTAGACACGAGCTCATATTTCTGTAGCTAGCTAGCGCATATTAACATCAAAGTTAATATGGAGAGCGAGACAGAGAGAGCAAGAAAACTTCAATAGCATCATCAAGGATCTTAGCAAGTCGACTTTGTTTAAAGGATACGTGTTCCAAATATAGAAGAAATTAACTCAAGTCTCCCAAAAAATGCTGAATGGATAAGCAACTCAAGGTTAGACAGAGTATTCCGTCACCAGAGATCGGGGCGGGCAAACGAATACTCAAATGTCCGAAGTTAAGCCATAGTAAACCAGGAAACAGCCCACATAGGAATATACTCAACTTTGAATAAGGAGAAGCAAAATTAAAGGAAAGCATTAATTCATCCGATCGTCATTATTCCGTACCTGAAGAAAAAAGAAGGTGATGACGAAAGAATATATGAAGCAAGCAAAAAGGCCTCAGAAATATGGAAGCACTCTGGAGAAGCCGTATATGTTGAGATTGTAGGAGACGAACTGGGAGCAGGAGCGATGTCCTCGGAGGGAAAAAGGAGGAGCTGTAAGATTTATTCTGAGGGGAAATCACTTTAAAAGGGGAGGAGGAGGATAAAAAGGATTGAAGTCACAATCCGTCCTTTTTCAAGAACATATAATTAAATCAAGTTCCATGATTTATATATTCCACGGGGGAATTATCCGTTTTCTGAAAAAAGAAGGAAAAGAAAGGAAGCGGAAAGATGCATGAACCCAGGGATATTTCCGAGGCAGGGTCAGTGTGGGCCCCCACCCCACTTGCATCATGTTGAAATATTAATAATTACTACTTTACTGTAATTAATTAATTGGGAAAGAAATATTCATAATAAGGAAAGGGCGGGGGGTCACAGTGAAAAGGGCAATAATTTGGGGAGCCTTTGGGCAAAAAGTCACGGGCGTCATGTGAAGGACACGCCCGGGGTTAGGAGTAGTGGTGGCCAACTCTGAATTACACGGGTGGACTGCGTTGGGACGTGCACCGACCACGCACCCAATGCTTGCTAGTCGTCGTTTTTTTCTCACTATTTTACAATTACGTTGTTGCTTGCTTCTAGCGAATCAAGATTTCCGTGAACCTGATTTTGATGAATCTTGAGATTTAAAACTATCCATTTACTCTTTTTTTTTTAAAGCTTTTTTGGCCAACGATACTTTTTTCAGCTATCACAATCCACTGCAATTTAATTTCTTGAATGTTAGTAGAATTCTACTTATTAATTGGTTGCGGATATTATTTTGAAAAATCTTCACTCTTTTCCCTTCTATCTTTTTTCTGGTTTTAAAAAAAAATCTTAGCACTTATTTTTAATAGATTGATACCCAAAGCTTCATACTATAATATTAACGAGTTAGATAATCGCTTAAAAATTAAGTGATGATATGTTTGGGAAAAAGAACAGAAAAAGAGAGAAATCTAGACCTACAAGAATTTCAGTGTTCGGGGTGGGCAACCCGAACGCAAACAACTTGGAGATATAAAAACTCACTCATAATTCTCTCAGAAAAAAAAATATATCTACATCCACATTGCTCCTGGTAAAAATGACAAATAAACATCTCAGAAAAAATTAATACTCCTCCGGATCTAAATATAAGACCTTTTTTATAATGCAACTTACACTACAAGGGCCGAAAGAGTATTGAATCAGAATTTTTTAGTTTTAAAATATAAAGTATAAAAAAATGAATACTGAACTTGAAACTTAAGTTGTGATGAAAACTTTAATTTAGTATTTGTCCTATTTATAAAATTCTCAGCGGTAATTCTCATTCACTTTCTATTATATGAGATGCTTTACCCCTTTTTTAATGTTCTCAACATATTTTTGTCATTTATCATTTATTTATAAATAAATAAAAAATTAAAAAAGAAAAAGAATAGGAACATTCTCGAAAAAGGAAAAAAAAAAAAAACGACATGTTTATTTCATAGTACACTACAATGCCACGGGACAAAGGCAATGAGGAAGGTACTCCTTCGGTCCCATATTTAAGACCGGGAGAGTACCACACAACAAAAATATGTACAGGAACTATATAATATGCTACAGTATATACGGGTTGCCTCTTCCCTGAAATTAATACTACACATGGAGGGTCAAGGCTTTAGTTGTGAAGAGAGGTCATCATTGAAGATCAGGTTCACCACAGAAGGCATCTGGTTCAAAGGATTTTGCAGAATCATCATTGTAAACACCAGGTATCACCCGAACTCCAGCCTCTTTCGATGTTAGATACGAGTTATTTTGGTTCCCATCAATGTTGACCAGGATAAGAACGAATGCAAATAATAATGTAGCCAGACTGACCAAAGTAAGTTTCAATCTGCTAAGCGCAGGCTTAACCTTCCACACAAACAGAATATAACGACAGAGTCAGTCGAGCATCATGCAGCAAAAGATCATCGCTTTGATGACAGAAATGCAAATAAAGATGGTTACTTTCTCATTTCTCCAGAAGAACAGAAATAATAATAGCAGCAATAATAACAGCAGATTTTAAGCTCTTTTAGGATTTCAGAAGGAAAAGCAATATGCCAAGAGATTACTAAGAACTATAGTTCCAGATCAGAGAACACACTCTGCACCTGCATCAACTCTCAAAACATCAGCACTACAGTCTGCAGATCCATCATTTCCGCACTGCCTTGTTGATTGTTACCCTCGGTTCTTGTTTTCTTTTGTTTGTTTGTTTTACAAAGAAGAAAAGAACAGGATAAGGGTCAAAACTAGACACATCAAATCCTCCCGACACTTGACACCAAAAGAGTATAGCCTAAACTAGGAATGTTGGCGGTTAGTTGTTACTTGAACACATGACTGCGGTAACACGAAGCTACAAATCTTGCAGTTATATGGAATTCACAACCTTCTGCAGTTTGAAGTGAAAAAACGATACCTAAGTCCTAATTAAGAAATTCTTGCGTATCAATATATCATGAATGTTATGGCTAACATCGTGATTCCACTTGTAAAATACTACCAATACACTATCTCTCGTAACAAATCTATACAGACAAAGTGAGAAACAAAAAATGCCAGAACAGTCGATGTTACTTAGCTCATGGTTAACAGAGTCTAAAGCAATAAAAAGAATGGATCATGCGCAGGAGCCCGAATTACATGTATAAAACTACTCACAGTGTATGATCCTAGGAGGCGGTCACGTGCCAAAATTTCACCAGTCTTCACCCATATCTGTTGAGAAAAAACTTGCTTTAAAGCATCAGTCATATTAAACTGGATAAAGAACCAGAACTTACAGCCTGAAGAATTCATACTTTTCACTAACAGCATATAATCAGTAGGGCATAACTGGAAGAAAATAGTGTGGTAAAACAAGGACAAAGATGCAGGGGCAATTGCACCTGTCTCGTATTCATGGCAATGGCTGATTGATTATGGCTACCTGTACAATGCTTAAAGTTGACTCAGTATTCAGCTTGTATAGAAAGTGTGAATTTCAGATCTACGAGAGATGATGAACAAGCACTCAATAGGGGAAAGGACATAATGAGGTTACTTATTCGGTTATTCCCATGAATCTACTCAAGTTTGCATTATTTTGAAACTATTCCTGAACATATCAGTTAAGGCACCAACAATAATCTCAAAACTGGAATTTCTAAGAAGAATTCAATAGAATAATACAGGAAAAAGCCGAAAATCCTATTTTCGCATCTTCGAATAATTACATTAGGGCACCCTCCTCGTAGTTTGGGTGGATGACTCATGCAAGAAACACGCTAAAGCACCGAATTATAGCTCACGGGACAGCTTGAAAGAAGTTGGAAAAGTCATTTCACCGTATAGAAATTTCACCATTGAAACCAGAACCTTCGATAAACAATTGAGATTAACTGCCCACGGTAAGAAATCATAACACTGAATTCTGATTCATTAAGATTTTCAGTTTTTCCAAGAGAATGCTAAAACATTTACAAAGAATAAAAATGTACCTGGCCATCGTACCATCCCGTCTCCTCATCTGCAAAATGAAGAGATGTTGTGAGAGAAGAGCTATATTTTCTTCCATATACATGGGTTCATTTATTCCTTTACAGAAATCGACAATTTTGTTTTTGAGAGGTGCTAGACAGAGAACAAAGAGTATACATTCGACGGTGGCGCTGAGCAGGCGATTGCCGATATAAGCCCAGCCCAGATACATTCTGACGACCGCAAGAATCACCGCAAAGACCCCACTAGAAGTAGCACATAAAATTCGCTTCAAGGGCTCCGATTCAGCCCCAACAGAGCCAAACCAAGAAACTGGGAGTCCGATAAAGAGCGCAAAAGAAGCGCCGGTGACGAATAGACGAGAAGTGTACTCAACAACATCGCCAGCAGCCCATGAAAAGGGGAAGGAAGTCGATAGGGACTGGTACTCGTTTATGGGCTGCTGGTCATGGGGAACAGGGCACTCTGTCTCAGATGGGGAGTTGCTCTCGTTTCTGAAAGACGACCGTCTGCGAATCAAACCTTTGTTGTGATACCTGTGGGAGTGAAGAAGCTGGAACTGGCGATTTGTGAATGGAGCTGGGGAAATGAATTCTGATGCCAAGGCAAATATGGGTCTTGGCAGATGGGAAGCTAGTCTTGGACGACTCGGTGATATACGAAAGACTGTGGCCATTGCGGTAGAGAGAACTTCGCAGTCTGCCATGCCAATACCTCGTCCCTCCCTCCTTTCGCTCCTCGCCAATATCCAGATTTTTTCAATATTCTATTCTGTCTATGTTAATTATGACTAATTAAACCTGAAATTGGATTTTTTTTTTGGGGCCAAATCTGAAATTTGATTGACTGATACTCCCTCCGTTCTTTATTATAAGAGACGAATAACCGAATTATGTTGTTTAAAAAAATAGTTAAAATTAGTTAAGAATAATCAATATGTAAAAAATATAATTTTTTTTAAAAAATGTCCTCATTAATAAGGAGAAAGAACATGAGAGAGAACAATGGTAAATTATTAAAAAAAAGAGAAGTGGAAAGGAGGGAGAGTGTGAGTTGGAGACAATAAATATGGGTAAAATAAGAAATCAATACAAAAAAGTAGAGAAACTTTTAAGTGTCTCTTATATATAGAAACATGCCATAAGCATTAAATGTCTCTTATAATAAAGAACAGGGGAATATATTTTTGTGATGTGTGTAGGGTTAAAGGCATTTTTAGCGTGAGGTTTTTCGGCAGCCTAACTAGTGTCCAAGTGTATCAATTAATTGAAGCAGCGGAGCCTTTAATGTTTTCCTTTCATTTCTTTTTTCTTTTTCCCTTTTAGGGTTCGTTTGGATCAGCAATTGAAAAAGTAGCTTATAGAGAAGTGAAATTGGAAAAAGCTAAATTAGATAAGCTGAATTGTGTTTGGATTAGAGTTCAGAAAAGCTAGATTGCAAAAGTGAGATTGGTAAAAGGTTGTTTGGATTATGATTGAGTAAAAGTAAGTTTGGTTGTAAAATGACCAAAATAGATATGAGTTTTAATAAATAATGAAATATGATTAAAAAAATAATTCACATAATACAATGAAATTAAAATAATTTAATATGAAGAAGTCATAAAAAATATTTTAAATATAAAGTGAAACATGAAAAAATAAAAGTATATTTTTAGGAGCATATTTAAAAATAAAAATATATTTCTAACTTATTCATTACTTTCAACTAATTTTAATTGATTTTTATTATCTACAAATTAGTTATTTGAGGCTTATAGTAAGAACCAAAAGAGGTAATAAATTTCTTAACTTTTTCTCTCTCCATATTTCAAAAGCCATAAGTCATAAGCTATAAGTCATAAGCTGTTAATTTTAGCTTATAACTTATTGTAGCTTTTCAGACAAAAGCCCGATTGCAAAATAGTTGATCCAAACAGACCCAATTTTGTCAATCGAGCTTATAGAGCTTATAAGCTGCTTATAAACTCCAAATAAGTGATGCCAAACAGGCACATATTCCTTTCAACCGTTCTTGGTCCATGTGGCATTAATATGTACTCCATCCAGTAGAAACACGCCACCTCAACTTATTTTGATCCTACGTGTCATCCAAAAGCGGGGCCTCTTGTTTTACCCGTCTCTTCCTCACCGAGAAAACTATGGCCCAAGATCGTAAATGAATCAGACGAATGGGTTCAGAAGCAAATTTTCTTCAAGCCAGTGATCAAGACTCGGCATGGGTTGATCGAATAGGGGGGTTGGTCCGTACAATGGATTCAGTTTACATCACGCAATCGGCCAAAATCGGCGGCTCATCGTTTGATCCCACCGGAAACAAGAGATAGTGCAACTTACCTTTTAACCATGAGAGAACATGCCATATCACTTTCAACCGACAGACCAACCAAAGCCGTCAGAAGTATGTTCGAACATCAATGCCATATCAGACGGAACCAAAATGACCGTTGATTTGTCGACGGCGTGATAACTGCCATTGATGAGTCCCAAGACTGGCGGCCGCGCCGCCGACGGAAATATGTGAATGATTGTGTTATGAGCACAGATTCAAAAGATAACTCATTTCAAAAGATTAACCCACTAGGCGAGACAGCCTTTCACGCTTGTAAACTTCTCTTCTCTTTGTAAGACTCCCCACTATGAAACTTATAATAGACTGCTTAGAAGCAAGAAAACTTGGGAAAGAAGATTCTGATCATTTGAAGTTAGGTCTAGCTCCTTAAGCAAGATAATAACAAACAAGCATTTACTGCGAATACAAATGTAAAGGGAATAATTTCCCAAGCAAATCCAGCTGAGCAGCAAATACGCCGAATATACAAATGCTTTCTTCATTTCGAGATTTCTGTTTACATTTCCACTTGAACCGCAAAGATCACATGTTAACAATTCCAAACTCCAAATAGGTCCTCTACATACAAATTATAATGAACAATTTTGTACCGTTTATTTTCTTTTGCCTATTTCTCTCCTCACCCCTCTTTTTCTGGTGGATTATTCAGTTGTCCCTGCTCCTTTTTTCCTTGGACAACTTGTCGGCCCTACTCTAACTCATGCTTTATAAAACTGACTATAGATACAATTGCTGTCAAGTTCTCCCCCCCAAAAATATAAAGTTTGTTTTTTTTTATTTTAAATACAATTTTGATACTGAACTGTGAAAACCAAACTTCAACCGCACTAATGCAGGTAGTTGGAACGGTTTTTACCGTGCTCTGATGGTTGTTTGCGCCTACCGCTTTGAATGAGCCTTACACTTCCCAGTTCAGCAATCTCCTCATATGTCAATAGGTAAAATCTTTAGCTGCTCTCCATGTTGGCATCCCAGCTAGAGGCAGGCTGATAAGCTCTTAATCCGTTTTCTTGTTTTAATTTGAAAGCACAAAACGTTGAAAGCTTTAGCTGCTCCGGATCTCTGAACCAAGCAACAACTATCATCTCAATAATTTGGTACTATGGCCAACTTCATTTGGTTTTTCAGTCGAATCTGTTCTAACAACCAGGCGCCGAAGGTGGCGGAGACGAGACATGATCTGTGAGAATGATGGTCGCAAGTGTGGCTCCCTGCATGACAAGCAGCCCAGATCTAATAAAAAAAAGCAGGATCCACTATTGACACATCATTATATGCATGCAAATCAATATACAATCCTGAACTACAATAACGCATCTGTGAATTATTATCAGATTTGATTATAGAACACGAATATATAAACACATATACATAAACCCAGAACTAGAATCACACTAGTGCGAGCCCGCCCTCAATTTTTCCAGCATCAAAGGAATGCCTAGAATATAAATTCTCTAAAGCTTTCAGGTTTAAGTATTATGAGCCCCATGGTCAGCATTCAGATGTCATGAAAGAAAAAGGGGGAGAGTGGATACTAGCTGTATGTCGGAACCCAACTTCCAATATTACAAATGCAGAACAAGCAGAGAATTTCAAATGTAAAAGTTGGAACCAAGAGATAAGACATCGCCCGTAGGGTTTCATGAGGAGTTTGAATTCAAGCTCAAATGAAACGTTCTGCATTGCTAGTAAATAAGTCTATAATCAATGTGATGCTATAAGAAAACATATGCCGAAGACTAGTACTAACGTTTGCCAACAATCACATATAATTTGTGCTACTACTGGATCAACATCCTCTGGAATTTCAAGCCGTCTATTTTGAAACCCGACAGCTCCAACAACCTGCATTGGGTTCAACCCCTTCCATGGGATCCTCGTGGTAGCCAACTCCCACAAAATCACACCAAAACTATATACATCACACCTGCAAGGCAGCAAACTAAACTGCTAAGTGCTGCATATAGACAAAGGCTGTCATGGAGGAGCGCACACAGATTCACATCTAACTTACTTCTCATTGGCTGGCTCATTTCTTAAGACTTCTGGAGCCATCCACTCAGGCTGCAGTCAAATAAGAATTTAGTTCCATTTTATATTAAAACCAAAAACAGGTCAGAGATGCATGAACTAGAAGGGTATTCACAGAGTTTATTCAAAACCATTTAACCATCAAAATTTACCGTTCCAGCAGTAGACTTTGAAGACAAAAAGGTATGGTGCTTCAAGCGGGACAAGCCAAAATCACAGACCTGTTAAGAGACAGAAACGTCATATATAATATAACACCAGATAAGCAGAAAAACAAAATACCATCACAGTTCATCTATTTTTAACAAAATATTAATCATAAGGGGAAACAAATTGTCCGCTATAAATCCTTGCAGAGTATGAAGAGGTATTGTCGCATGCCAGACACGTACCAAAAACAGAATCTTACAACGTGAGACAGTTTAGGTATCAGCATTGAAATGATAAATTTTCACACTAGTCACTAATCAAGCGCCATAGCAAGCAATAATCACGCACGTTTTAAGTTAAAACATGGCATACACAGCTTGGGAAATTTTCATATACATCTCCAGAAGAATATTTACCCATTCCAACATGCATAAAAATAAACAGCTTCATGTTGGTATGCAAATATATGAAATGGAATCGTATAATTGACTTAATTCTAGTTCTCATCAGGTATTCACTTATTTGCCAGTGTATGCATCTATTTGACTTGCCCAATTGACCCTTTTATAACCTTACTTTTTGTATGTCGGTTGAATGTTTCCTGGTTTTGATTTTCTTGTTCATGCATTACCTTTACCATGTTAACCTATGACATGTCAGGCCCTGAGTTTTTACAGTTTACTTTGTCGCCAATTCTGTCTCATGTCCAGGATAGCAAACAAATGCAACTTCTATATAAAATTAAGGGTTAATGAGCCAAATTCTATCACTATGTCTCAGAACTTACACATTTCATATTTGTTCGATTTTTCCATTATTAGGTCCAACAAATTTGTCAATGATGACATGGAAATGGCTTCCATCAGTCCACCCTCATTATTTTAGATTTTCACTTTACAGCTTTAGTTTTCTTTGGTATTTATTTACAATGGAATGAAGTAAATTTCTCAATGAAAAGTTTCAATAAGAGTACCTTAACAACCCAATGTTTGTCAACAAGAAGATTTGGAGACTTCAAATCCCGATGGACAATGGGAGGATGGCTTGTGTGCAAGTAATTCATTCCCTTAGCCTAGAAGATACAGTAAAGATTTCTCACATAAAAAACAAAAGATGTATATAAATCAAATGAAAATAAGTTAAATTTTTTCTACTCATACCACATCAAAAGCCATACGCAACCGTCTCTTCTCTTCAAGTCGAAAATTGGGTCGGTGTAATAGCCTATATAGACTTCCTCTGTACACCATGTCATAAACGTGCTTTAGAGAACAAAATATAGAGAAATCAATTAATCAGATGATTTGATGACAGAGAATAAGTTGGATGTTCTCAGATAATAGAAAAACAACATAATAAAAGCACAGCTGTCCAGAGATAAGTAAGACTCACTTCTCATCATTCAACCTGCCTACCCACTATAATAAGTCATTTAAAGCGTAAAACAAAAATTAACCTTGGGAGAAACTCTGTCAAGATAGAGGAATGTGGGGGTCGGGTAATTGCTCCCATGAAGAGCACAACATTAGGATGCCGCAGTCTCAACATTATCTCAACCTGAAGGTAAAAAAATGCAATGTACGGGGATAAATTTGTGTGTGTGTATATGAAAACATTGATGAAATGCACATAAAGTCAGTTGCTCACTTCCGATTTAAACTGAGCCAATGCATCACCAGAGAAATCTTGGTCTAGAAACTTCTTCACAGCCACTTCCTGTAATGTTAAAGCATTCATGAAAAAAAATACGCAAGATCATGCACGGTGGTAACAAGTGCAGTACCATTAGTGCTTCACAGGGACATAGAAACAGGGTGAGGGAGGACTTACGGTGCCTTTCAAGTCAGCATGATAGACCTCACCATAGGAACCTAAATTCATGATACTTGTATGAGTTAAAAAGAAGTAAACTAACAGATTTGGGAAAAAGGACACAAATTTCCAGCTAGCCATTATAGGATCGTCATAAAACAATGCCTAAATGCTAAGGTTCATTGATCAAACTACAACTAGACGGTAGCATTTTAACAGGCCATCAACAATTTGTTGCTTATCTCATTTAGGGTATAGGCAGGAGTTCATTATCTGGATACATAGAATCCATGGTTTTGGGGTGAAATAAAAATTGGAAGACCATTTATAAGGCAGAGGAAGATACAACACAAATCTAGCATATTTCAATAATGAGAAACTTACCAATACCAATTCGCTCACCAATTTGAAGATCCTCCCATTGAATCTCCCATTCTACGCCCTCACCTAGAACTGCATTAACTTTATCACTTTTGCCATCATATTTAGTGTGATCTCCATTAGCTGTTTCATTTAATTGGACAGCAGAAGCCTTATCCAATTCAGTGTCATTAAAAGCCTCTACAGCCTTATTATTAAGAAGATTTTCATCATCGTCGCAAACAAAGTTAACCCCTCTTTGTCTTTTGCAAGACACAGCTGCTCTGGGCAAGGACGACTCAAGAAATTGCTCTTCATGCTTCTGATGAGCATTGGATGAAGCGCTTTCTATGTCTAATGCTTCTAGCTGCTCCAGTTCTTCAATTCCATTACAGAAAGTATCTGGCACCTTCCTCGCATTATCACTGGTAGAGCACACCCCTTGAGGGGATTTGACAGACTTTTCACAGCTTGATAACAACTTATCTGGATCAGCTTGGACAGAATTTTTGACAATTTTTTCAGTAACCTGAGGAAAATCTTCAAACACTTTATCTTGAGCTGTATTTTGTGTATTAATATGTGAAAAGAGATCCGATGAAGGTAGTGCATAATTTTCTAATTGAACAATGTGTAAGTTTTGAGCAAAATCTGGGCCTGTTGATACATCTTTCGCTTGCTTTTTTCCTGCTGGTGATGCTTTTGCACCTGAAGAGCTTTCACCTGATTTATGCAGTGACTGAAGATGATTCCCAAATTTATGCTCAGACCTCTCTGCTTGATTCATTCCAACAGAATTCCTTTCAACTGGTATTTTTTTACTGCCAACATTTATTAATTCTTCTGGCCAAGCGGTGCCTACCGCTGAACATCTTCCAGAAACTGCCAGCATTCTACTTCCGTCATCTAACATCAAATGTGCGTCTTTTGATACCTCCACAATATCTGTACAGCTCCTTACAGGAAAACTGTAGTTTTGAAGCTGACTGCTGGGTATTTCGGCAGGAATAAGAGCACCAGGAGCACCCATCAGATCAATAATGAATTCACTGCATCAGTTTTACAAATAAATAACACTGAGTACTTTCCAATGTACATGCAAGATCAGTGGACTTGTTTTAACATTGTGCCTCATATGGTAGGAGCCAAAAAAACCAAGAAATGTAAGACGCATGGATTGTGATCCAATTTATTCTCTTAAAAGTTAAGTTTACATAGAGCACCTTATTGAAATTAGAGCATCCAAAAGGCATAGAGTGCTATTAATGTACCTTTATACAATACCCACCAGTTTGCAATATATAATTTATCTCCCACAAGTCACAGCATAAACCAAATTCACCACATGAGTTCTATCCATGCTAGAGAGCCAAATTCTCTAGCACACCATGATGATAAAGTGAGATAATGCATTTTTAACTCAACAATAAATCCAAATAGGCGTCACTTAGACTAGTGGCTTGCCCTTTTCCATTAAAAAAAAAAAACTATTGTTTGTATCGCTTTAAATATGCATAGAAGGAGGTAAGGAGATTGTATCGGACAAGACCCACACCCCAAAGATCCCCAAACAACATTAATATAGAAGATACGCGGCTGACCAAAGCTGCACTGAGCAAGCTTAAAAGTAGGGAACTAAAACTTTACCAAAAGAACATTACCTCCCATCATCAGCTTTGATCAAATTCACAGCTCCATCATCAGTTCCAGTGTAGTAACTCCCTTTGACCAGCAAACAGGGAACATTAATTCTATCTGAAAGTACCTAAGCACCCAGAAGAATGACATGAATAGCTTCAGATGAATGTCAACATTGAGGGTAATGCTTCTTAAAAGACAAACGGGGAAAATTCATTTTAGCTTTCTGTATATAGCTCACATAATAAAATCGGAAATGTAAATGCTACACTCAAGGTTGCTTTATTATTTTCCGTCAGGTTAAAAGAAAATCATCACCGTCTTCAGAGCCCACATATAATAATCATGCGACCATTATCACAACTAGCACTTGACAAACAGATCATGCTAAATGGGCCGCCATCCCACTCCATATTGAATAAATGCATCCGAATACACTGGAATGATGATTAGAAGACACAAAAGATTCTATCTCAAGCAGTTAAGTGTTTATTGCCAAAACGAAAAAAGAAAATGAGTCATGTGTGTCCATTTGGAAAGCCAATTAAATGAGAAATTGAAACATATTACAACCTTGAAAAGTAGGGCACGGTGACGTGAAAGTCCAACATCAAGACAGCCAATGGGAAGAACACTGGTTCTTAATGAATTTCTTAACTCACGGCTCCTCATGGTCCACCTTTTCAAAATTTCATCAGCATCACCAACTGGACCACCCATTCTATTAACCACAATGTCAGCAAGTTTCTGAAGTAGGCCACTTAAGATTAGTCCCTGTTCAGAAAAGTGGAAGTTCTTTAATAATTTATAGGCTTTTTTCTCAAGCTGCTTCAGCTCATTATCAA